>NC_092336.1:290282083-290887500 GCF_046630445.1 Rutidosis leptorrhynchoides | reverse complement strand
ACCTTTAACTATTTTCGACGATTCACGAACCTTTAATTGTAACTAAGAATGTAAATATAAATAATTATATATAAAACTAATTATATTAGTATTAATGAACTATTAAGTAATTTTGTTATTATAAAAGATAACATTTAATAACTAAAGATTTTCATTTTGAATATATATAGTATATTGTATATAAATGATTCAAACATATTTTACCAACGTTATCAAAATATTAAATGTACAATGTTATACTTTGTAGTTAATTGTTTAATATACATAATTAATCATCTACTCAACATTTAAAACATGATTTTATATATATGGTAGTATACATATATACATA
Source organism: Rutidosis leptorrhynchoides (assembly GCF_046630445.1). Lineage (NCBI taxonomy): Eukaryota > Viridiplantae > Streptophyta > Magnoliopsida > Asterales > Asteraceae > Rutidosis > Rutidosis leptorrhynchoides. Next base: position 290,887,169 of record NC_092336.1, on the reverse strand, counting down.
AATAAAACTATATATATATATATATATATATATATATATATATATATATATATATATATATATATATATATATATATATATATATGATTTTATACATAATTATTATATTATGTATATGTAGAAATTTATAATATATCTATGATGAAATAATGTACTATTTTAATAAATATATATAATACTTACATATATAAAACATTTATATTTTTCATAATTACATACATAAGTATAATATAATTAGTATGTAAATAAATATTATAATATATTTATATTAAAATGCATAAATATATAATATTCAGTATGTGTTACAATACATATTACATAATTATTAAATATTACATAATAATAGATGATATTAATAAATTAAATTTAAATACAAATATAGTTGTTGTAGTAATGTTATTTGTATCGTCAAATATCAATATTTGTATTCATAATATCACTTTATATCATATAAAGATGAAATTGGATGTATAAATTAGATTATTATTACTAATATTATTATTATCGATAAAATATTAATATTATCATAATTAGTATGGTATTATTATTATTATTATTATTATTATTATTATTATTATTATTATTATCATTTTTACAATTATTATTATCATTAATATTATATTTATCATTATTATTAATTTTATTAATATTATTAGATATTAATAGTATTGTTATTATATATTATTATTATTAATTAAAAAAAACAGTAGGGATCTATATTATACGCTTGACCTCTGTATCCTTTATCTCTATTATTATTATTATTATTATTTTTGTTTCTTTCCTGCTCCAAACTCGTGAACCTGTGTTGACATTTTCTCCATTTTTTATCAACCGATCTCTATTATTACAAAATGATTATGTATAATTGCAAATCAAATAAAAAGGAAATCCAATGGGATTAAAGAGCACAGCGATATTTTTTTTTCTTCTTCTCTGCACGCTCCAATTTTTTTTTCTCTTAATTCAATTTCGAATAAAGTTTCAAAATCTAAAAATGCAGAAAGGTTAGAAATCTTTCTTTGAATCTATCTGCAAAATCTCAACTCTCAAATCTTTATATCGATCTTGAATTTTGAAGTCAAAGTTTAGTTTAAAAAAAGTCAACAATTGTTCTTGAGACAAATTCGCGTTCGTGTATATGTTTCTGATCAAATTGACGATTCCAGTAGTTTTTATACATGTTTAGAAAACTATTTCGTGTTATAAACATTATCTATAATGTTATCTATTACGAAATCAATTTTTTTTGTTTTGTTCCAAGAACCGACGCTGCAGTAGGCCTTTAGTGTTTTTTTTTTTTTATTTTAGAACCCAAATTATTTTTTTTTCTGTAATGTTTTGAAGCTTTAAAAGGAACCCTGATTTTTTTTTTTTTTTTTTTTTTGGTTATTGATGTTTTGTTGAATCCATGAGACTTGTGGAGAAGAAGAGGAATAGAAGAAAAACAGTTTATATATAAAATTTAAATTCGATATTAGTACAGAGAATCAGAATTGGTGGGATGGTCGAGAGTGTTTGCGTGTGAGCATGTGGTCACGAGATCGAGTCCAGAGGACGGTAGTTTCTTTTTTTTTTTTGAAACTCTTTTCATGTGAGGTAGTTTTCTTTTCTAATTTTATTATTGTTATTATATATTAATTATTATTAGTATTATTATTATTATTGTGATTGTTTTGATTGTTATTGTTATTGTTATTATTAGTATCATACTTGTTATCATATTTGAAAGTATTATAGACATTACTATTATTATTATGATAGGTATTAATAATATTATTATTAGTAATAAACTTATCATTTTAGTATTTTATCATCATTAGGATTATGATTATCATTATTATTATTATGAAGGAAATAAAAATATATTATTATCATCAATATTAGAATTTGTACCGGTTTATAAATAATAGTATCATCAGTACATTTACAATTAATAATATCATATTTATCAGTATCATCATTAATATTTACTAGTATTATTATGATTATCATTTATCATTTTATAAATATTAGAACCCTTATTATTAACATAAGTATGGTATTAGTATTAATATTATTTTAGAGTTATTATTATTAGTATCATTAACAGTTATCATTTTCATTTTTTTTGCTATTAGTATTATCATTATTAATAAAATTATTATTATTATTAGTAAATCATTATTATCTAAATTATTATTTTAACAAATAAATCTTTTGTACACTATATATATACTTATGGTATATACTAGGATTGTATTAATAATTCACATAACAAACTAATAAAATTTCATAATTACAATACTAACCACAAATATATGTATATAAATATATTAATGTCACTATTTATATAAACGTAAATCATTATAGATATATATACATAAAATCGATATATATATATATATATATATAATATAACTTAAAATATAATATAAGTATACGTTTTAAAATAAAGGTTAGAATAAATTCTACAAAACTATAATATATAAATAATACATATTAATAAATGAAATTTTGTAACTTACATTATACGTATTAATATATACACAATTGATATAGGTTCGTGAATCCGAGGCCAACCCTGCATTGTTCAATGACGTCATATGTATTTTTACTACAAAATACAGTATCGTGAGTTTCATTTGCCTTTTTACCCTTTATATTTTTGGGCTGAGAATACATGCGCAACTTTTATAACTGTTTTACGAAATTGACACAAGTACGTGAAACTACATTCTATGGTTGGATTATCGAAGTCGAATATGCCCCTTTTTATTAAGTCTGGTAATCTAAGAATTAGGGAACAGACACCCTAATTGACGCGAATCCTAAAGATAGATCTATCGGGCCCAACAAGCCCCATCCAAAGTACCGGATGTTTTAGTACTTCGAAATTTATATCATGTCCGAAGGAGGATCCCGGAATGATGGGGATATTCTTATATATGCATATTGTTAATGTCGGTTACCAGGTGTTCAATCCATATGAATGATATTTTTGTCTCTATGCATGGGACGTATGTTTATGAGAAATGGAAATCTGAAATCTTGTGGTCTATTAAAATGATGGAAACGATTGTTTAAGTTAAACTAATGAACTCACCAACCTTTTGTTTGACACTTTAAAGCATGTTTATTCTCAGGTACGAAAGAAATCTTCCGCTGTGTATTTGCTCATTTTATAGATATTACTTGGAGTCATTCATGGCATATTTCAAAAGACGTTGCATTCGAGTCGTCGAGTTCATCAAGATTATTATCAAGTCAATTATAGTTGGATATATTATGAAATGGTATGCATGCCTGTCAACTTTCGATGTAATGAAAGTTTGTCTTTTCAAAAACGAATGCAATGTTTGTAAAATGTATCATATAGAGGTCAAGTATCTCGCGATGTAATCAACTGTTGTGAATCGTTTATAATCGATATGGACTTCGTCCGGATGGATTAGGACGGGTCTTCACATGGGTCGTCTTAGATGCTGGTGGGGCAAGTGGTGTAGATGGTGCAGATGGTGCAGGTGGCGCCGGTGGTGCAGATGGTCCAGATGATGCAGATGTAGATGGCACAGTGCGGGCGGTCTTACGCACGAATGGATCGGTAGGATACGGTACGACCCTCTTACGAGCGGTGACCCTAACCAACTGTCCATGTGCGTCCACGAACGGTCTTCCTCTATTAACCCCTGGAATAATAGTACCATCGAAACAGTACCGCTTCTTCGGCGGGGTAAAGGGTGGCTGCACGGGATCCTCCTCAGAATCCTCCTCGGGATCCTCCTCGCTGGAGTCGTCGGATGATGAATCGTCTGAATCGTCGGAAGGTAATGCAGGATTATCGCGGGCGGGAGAAAGCATCTGGCCAGTGGTCATAAGTCAATATCTGCCTGGTGGAATCAGTACAATACGTCCATCAGCGATGCGTCTAGCCCAATGTCCATACTCGTTACGGAAAGGACCGTCTCCGTTTCTCCCAGGAATCACATCATCACCGGAATGGTGCTGTGGCCCCGGGAGTCCAGGGCTGGGTGGAGCTGGAATCTCCTCTGGATCCTCGTCTCCGTTCGAAATGTCCATCAGGTCAAGCACAAGTCCAGTATCTCCAGAAGGCAAATCGCCAGAGTCGCGGGAGGGTAGCGGTGAATCAGCAACAATCGTAGGCAAGGTAGCAGACGTATCTGAGTCACTCTCAAAGTCAAAGGTCATGGGCGGCATGTCTGACATCTGAACAAGGAAAAATAACTTTTTCCATGTCAGTAAGACATATAGCAAGCACGTAATCAGGCACTACAGCAACCTAGATCGTCTACCGCAGTACATAGCATGGCAATAACAACAGTACTAAACAAAGTCTAAAATATTTGGGGTACTTTTCATACACGTTGATTTTGCGTTAAATTTTTAAAAGTCTAAAATTCCATAGCGAAACGCGTAGATGTACACATATTGTTAATTTAAGATAACATTTAAATCTTTCACTAGCTATCCATTTTAGTTCGACTCGAGTTGCACTTCAACGACATCATCGTTAGCCATGAAATAATTTTACAAACTAAACGCAATAAAATACATTGAAAACCGAACCCCTGCCACGAAGTGAGGGTTCGAAACCTTGTTATACTCTAATACTAATTGTGTGATGCCCCGTACAAAACCATCGTGTATGGTTCATCAACAACAGGATCATTACAAGGTCAAACATTATATGCTGTTTGAAAACCAGTTTTGCATTCATAAAAAGATAGTGTTTTACAAAAGATAACGTGCTTCCTATGAATAGAAGCGTTAACATAAGTACGTGACCCAAAGGTAGTTACAAAGCCATTGATTGAAAATAACATAAGCTACGAATGCAAGAAAAAAGTTTCATGATTGAGACATCTCTAAGTAATGCAGCGGAAATTTAATACAGCAGGTCCGTAACAGCAAATCTATAACACCAAGACAGCAAGTCTAACAGCGGAAGCAAATCGTCTGAGCACCTGAGAAATACACGCTTAAAAGTCAACACGAATGTTGGTGAGCTATAGTTTGTAATCGGTAAAGTAATGTAGACCACGAGATTTCAGTGCTTCAACCAGCATTATAAATCAGTATGAAAATTATATATGCTTAACCTTGGGCACCCGGTAACTAGACTTAACATATGTATATCATCCCCTAAAAGTGCACTTGGCGAGTGCGTTTGTCCTCGAAGTATTAAACACCCGTTGAATGCTAGCGCAACTAGCCCGAGTGGGGATGTCAAACCCTATGGATCCATATCTAAGATTCGCGTTCACGGTTAGGAAACCAATGATTAAACTTCACCGAGCTAAGGGGAATCTTTGTGCCGTTTTATAACCCACATATATATAAAGTTTAAGTACTCGTGTCTAGTATGTAAAACGTAAAAAGTACATGTATTCTCAGTCTCAAAAATAGTAAAAGTAGTAAGGGATCCTATAACTCACAGTGAATAAGCAGTAAAAGTCGATATGAAACGTATGCAGGTAGTAAGTCGGTCCGAAAGGTCGTAAACCTATGTCAAAGGTCACTAGGTCAGTATGTTTTCCCCAAAAGTTTAAAAGTGAATAAATTAAGGTTAAGTGTCATCATCATCAACATCATCATCATTCATCAAAGCTAAGGTAAGTTTAACAAGAATAGAGATCGAAACAAAAGGATGACTTTGGACAGCTGTTACGAACTCTATACAAATCAAAAAGACGCGTAGTCAGTGGCCAAGGCTCCGTATGTGAGTCCTCTAACCGCTAACCAATTTTCAGAACCTAACTCGTCTTCGTTTGACCGTGACGATGGTTTAAGTGCGAGTAGGTTAGAAATTTCAGCACAACGTTACAAAGGCGTAGTGACTTTCGGAAGGTCATAAATCCTAAACCATATATCGGATTTAGGCGAGGCCTAAACGAAAAGTCATCTACACGAAACGAAATATCTGAAAATAAATTTTCCAGAAGTCCAGGAGTCTGATCAGACCTCAAAAAACAGCAAGCAAGTGCTCCAGTGGGATTCTTGGTGTGTGATGCTCATCACGGTTCTCATCCTTGATGCTTGTAGCTTCAAGTATACAAATCATTGATGTATTATGATCACTTTGACCAAGGTTCAACCATCAACACACAACTAAGAGTAAAATTTATCATTCTACAAATTTTGAACATCAAGATTGCCTCTTTATTGCATAAATTCAATAAAGCTTCAACCTTTATCCTTTTTACACTAGTTTATGCATCTCCATCATATGTGATGATGAAGACTTGATCTTTATCATCACAAAAAACACAAAAAAGTTCCAAGTAAGTGAGATCTACAATAATAACTTAGATCTCAAGTATTAAGAAAACCCTAAGCTAGAAAGCTTGGATCTTTACAAGATTAATGAGACCATAAGCTAGAAAGCTAAGATCTAATGAAAGTAATGAGATCATAAGCTAAAAGGCTAATATTTAATGAAAGTAATGAGATGATAAGCTAAAAAGCTAAGATCTTTAACAAAATAATGAAATCCTAAGCTAGAAAGCTTGGATCTTTAGTGTTCTTGAAGATCCTTAAAGCAAAAGACTAGATCTTCAAGTTACATGAAGATCATAAACACAAGTTTTGATCTTTATAACAAGATAAAGAAATCATAAGCAAGATCTAACAAGTAAATGAAGATTCAAAGCTAGAAAGCTTGAATCTTTTATGTTCTTGAAGGATTCAAACCCAAGTTTGAATCTACAAGATATAACAAGATCAAAAGCTAAAAGCTAGATCCTTTAAATGATGATGATGATGTCGTGGATATGAAGGGAAGAAGAAGAGAAAGAAAAATTAAAACTTACACTTTTTAGAGTGAGAAAGATTAGAGAGAGAATTAGAGAGTAAGTGTGTGTAAATTGTGAATGAGATCAAGTGTGAAATGGGATGAATAAGCTTGGTATTTATAAGAGGTAAGGGTGTGGGGAGGTGATGGTGGCCGTGGGTTTTGGTGGGGGACAAAGGAGACACCTCTTTGCTTTTTGGTTAATGGTTGTCATAAGTTGGTGCTTATGTTAGGATCTCATGCAACATTAAGGATAATGGTAAGCAAAAATGCTAGTATGTCTAATGACCCATCCTAATCCATCTGGACGAATACATTACATTTGGTTACATCGAGAGGTACTTGACCTCTATATGATACATTTTACAAACATTGCATTTGTTTTTAAAAGACAAACTTCCATTACATAGAAATTTGACGACATGCATACCATTTCATAATATATCCAACGATAATTGACTTAATAATAATCATGATGAACTCAACGACTCGAATGCAATGTCTTTTTGAAATATGTCATGAATGACTCCAAGTAATATCTCTAAAATGAGAAAATGCATAGCGGAAGATTTCTTTAACACCTGAGAATAAACATGCTTTAAAGTGTCAACCAAAAGGTTGGTGAGTTCATTAGTTTATCATAATCCATCAATTTCATATTTTTAATAGACTACAAGATTTAAATTCCATCTTTCATAAACATACTCTCGTATCTGGCATTTCGCAAACTGCATAGAGATAAAAATCATTCATATGGATTGAACACCTGGTAACCGACCTTAACAAGATGCATAAAGAATATTCCTAGTATACAGCGCGCAGCTAATATAGTAAATAATACCTCGAAGTACTAAAGCATCCATACCCTGGATGGGGCTCGTTGGGCCCGATAGATCTATCTTTAGGATTCGCGTCAATTATGGGCTATTTCCCTAATTCTTAGGTTACCAAACTTGAAGGGGCGATATTCGGTTTAATAATCCAACCATATAATGTAGTTTTAAGTACTTGTGTCTATTTCATAAAACATTTATAAAAGCAGCGCATGTAGTCTCAGTCCCAAAAATATATATTGCAAAAGCATTTAAAAAGGAAGCAAATGAAACTCACAATACTGTATTTTGTAGTAAAAATACATATGATGACATTGAACAAGTGTAGGGTTGGCTTCGGATTCACGAACCTATATCATTCATATATATATATTAAAACATATACTTGTAGTCGAACAAATTTATATATATTTAGTTATGTATTAAGATTAATATTTATATATAATTTTATTAATTCTTATAATATATTATAATGTTTATTTGATACATAATTTAATTAACGTTATATTAATGTAAATAATATTATATTAGTTAAAACATAATATTATGTAATATTAGTATAATCATGTAATAAATATATTTTTATATAAATACCTTCTATTTGTAAAAAAAAATTAATAATTGTAATAATACTAGGTTAAGTATGATAATAATAATAATGATAGTAATAATAGTGATAATAATAACAAAAATGTTAATTTAATAATGATAATTCGAATAAAGATAATAACTTTAATAATAATGATAATTTTACTAAAAATGATTATTTTTTTTTACTAAAATGATAAAATGGTAGCTTTACAATTAATGATTCTTTTAATAATATTATAGTTGTAATAGTAATAATAATAATAATAATAATGGTACTTTTATTGACAATAATGATAGTTCTAAATTTTTAATAATAATAATACTCTTAACAATAATGATAATATATAATGTTTATATAAAATCTCGTCAACGATAATAATACTAATAGTACTGATAATAATAATAACTATGATGCCAATAATAATGGTTTTAATTATAACGATACTACTAATAATAACCTAAGTGATAATACTAATAATTATAATAATACTTATGATAATAATATTAATGATAATCATAATAATAATAATCATACTTTTATAAATGATAAAATTATATTTTTAATGATGATAATAATATTAGTAATAACAATAATCATAATATTAATCATAATGGTAATCATAATCATAATAAATGATACTTTATAATAATACTTGTAGTAGTAGTAGTAATAATAATAATAATAATAATAATAATAATAATAATAATAATAATAATAATAATAATAATAATAATAATAATAATAATAATAATAATAATAATAATAATAATAATAATTATAATAATAATAATAATAATTTTAGAATACAACCTTTGAAGAAAACAAGCTCCTAAAAAGAAAACGCCACTGCCCAGACTCGAACCCGGGACCTCTCGCTTAAACACCCACACTCTAAACCATTGAACCATTGTTACATTTCTTGTATTAACTCGCGTCTCTACTTAATTAACATAGACAGAACAGTTTCTCTTCTTCATAAAATCATCACTATCAACCTAATAACCATCATCATCATCTTCTCCATCATCCATCATTCTTTATCCTTAATCATCATTCACAGAATCATCATAAGCATATCAATATAAACATCACTTCATCGTCTAATCATTTTCACTAATCATTATCTTCATTATCATTATTCGATTCATCACAGTCGCCATCATATTATCATCATCATCTTTATGACCAAAGAATTACCACTTTATCTTTGTTATTATGATGCTCCTTACCTTCTTGATCGTTACGAAAACAAACAGGAACCAGATTAAGATGAACAGCTGCAGCATTCGCTTGTTTTCAATACAGATTGGAAATGATCCGGCCCAAATAGAAACAAGTTCACGGCCCACTACTATATAAACCAGTCCACTAGTGGCCCAACAGCTAGTTAATTGGTCCAGTTTGTATTCGGTGTACATACATACTCACTAAATAGTATGCATCGACAACACTATCTTCTTTAACGCTGTCCCACTTTTATTACTTTAGCTTTCTTAATTATTGTTAACCTTTAATTCATGTTTTGTTCCAAAAGGTTTATCAACTTTAAATATTCTATCGTTAAAGCAGAATTATTAATGGCGAGTACACTGCGATAGTTTGATAAAAAAAATAGGATAGAAAACACACACATATAGCAGCAGAAGTGAAGACAAAGATGATGATGGTGGTTCGGTGATAATGGTTTGATATGGTGTTTCATGAACAAGCATAGGAGAGAGAGAGAGAGAGAGGAGAGAGAGAAGAGAGGTGGCGACTGTGGTGTTGACGGTTGGTTATGGTATTGGGTTGTGAAGGTGGAAGTTAGAGATGAAGAGTGACGATGGTGGTGTCGTGAAGAGTAAAAGAATAATGGTGGGTGTGTCGGTTTAATAAAGAGGTGGTAAAGTGGGTTTGTTCTTGGGGTGGTAATCGAGCATTTACAAAAACATGCGTAGTTGGAGGTATAGCAACAAACGGCCACACATTGTTGTAGTTGGAGATGGTTATTGGGCGGTTTGTTTGGAAACAGAAAACGGTAATAAGCTTCAATGGTGGTAGTGATGGAGTATGGTTATTGTGCCAGAAGGTGGTCACGGTGGTGGCCGGTGTGGCTGCCAAACGGTTTCTCGATTGATATCGTTCTTCATCTAAATCCCTCCATATATATATATATATATATATATATATATATATATATATATATATATATATATATATATATATATATATATATATATATATATATATATATGTAATTATAATATTAATTATAATATTAATAATAATTATAATTATAATAATGTATAATATATTACTTGTTATGAGTTGTTATGAGTGGAAGGAAACAAAATGCACAGTATTCATGATCATATTTTCAATATCACGGATATATGAAACTATTACACTGCCGTCACTTTTTACGGGCTATTATTTCGTACTCCGTTGTTAATTAGTGGTGGAAAAAAGTTCTCAGAAAAATTCCAAAATTTTAAATTAAGTATAATTATTTATTTTGGTCATTATGGTATAAAATTCGATTATTAAATATTAAATAAAAATTACATCAACTGTCTCTCTCATTTATGGGTGAAATATAAAAAGTGTTAAAACTTAGGGGTTTTAACATATATAACCTTGTTAACTTCAAAAATAACATATTTACCCACATAAACAAAATAATATCATATGAACCCGTCTTAAACATTTAAAGTTACATATTTACTCACGTAAATAAAATAATATCATATAAACCCATCTTAAACACTTAATCTATCAAATATATCCTCATCATATTATCATTTAATTAATTTATAGCGAATTTCAAATATATAGCGTAATTTTTGTCATTTTAATGATGTATCTAATATAATTGTGTTAGTAAAACATAGGTGATGTTATCTTGAATGAAATTGTTACGTTCATTATGATCATTATATATTGACGAGTCACGAGTGGTGATCTTTCCTTTCCTTTATGTAATACTTTCAAATTAGAATTCTATGAATTAGGTTTTAAACTGAGACGTAGTTTTAAAATCCATGTAACAGGCTAATTAGTTTAAACATTAAATATAAGGATAACATGAAATACAACGTCAAGAATGATAGTCACTCAATTAGTTTAATCGTTAGATTAAGGTACGTATGTGATAACCTATTGTACGTGATACGAAGAAGTTGTGGTCACCTTTAAGCTTGACTACTATCTACTAACGATTTATTATAATTACGTATAAGAAAAAAACATTGAGCTATGAAATATATCAAAAACTGGTTGATAGTGCTCAACATATCAAACTATAGATATTTGATGACTTAATAATGAATATATTTATTTGATAGATTGAGATGTTAAAATGTACTTATGTGATATTATTATTTATAGTTGGGTAAATATGTAATTGTAGAGGATATATATGATGAGTTTAAGTGTTTATGATGGACTTATGTGATATTTTCATACTTAAGTGGGTAAATATGTGATTTAAGAAGTTAATGAGGGGATATATGATAAAATCCCTAAAACGTAACAAATAGTTCTTAAATACATTTTTAATAAGCCTAAAATTTATAGAACTCATTTTCGTATCACCGTTTATTTTAAAATTACATAAGTTTGAATTTAACTTGCTTAATATCAATCGAAACATCAAACGAGTATTACAATCATTTAATATTTATTTTTAATATACTTTATTTATATATAGAGATATATTTTAAATAATAATTATTATAATATCCTATTTTTATTTTATTAATTTTTAATAACAACAACATATAATACTTCAAATTATATTTCAAATTATTATTTATATATACATACACACATATCTATTTACAATTAATTGTTCGTGAATCGTCGAGAGCAGTCGAAGGTCAATTGAATATATGAAGCAGTTCAAAAATTTTGAGATTTCAACATTACAGACTTTGCTTATCGTGTCAGAATCTTATAAAGATAAAGTTTAAATTTGGTCGGAAGTTTCCGGGTCGTCACAGTACCTACCCGTTAAAGAAATTTTGTCCCGAAATTTGATTGGGATGGTCATGGTTGACAATAAATATGTTTTCATGACTCATACGAGTTAGAAATTAGAGTTTTATCATCAGCGAGCAATATAGATAAAACAATTTGATTACTCGAAGGGTATGGGTGAAGTTGTCACAAAAGAGTGAAATGAGAAATAAAGATTTGTCTTAACCTCTGACGTAGTCAAGGCTGATTTCCGAGATTCCAGCGATTTAAAGAAAATCTTCGGAATCTGAATAAGATCAGATCCTTTGGAATTTAAGGAAATTAGGATTTCCTTAAATAAACGCGGAAATCTGTTTCGATTTCTCCGTCAGATATTTCACTATAAATCCATTCCCTTCGTTTCCTTTTTATTTTGGAGTTCCATCCTTTTGTTCTCTCTTCATGACTTTAAGTCAAGCGAATAATGGTCCAGAATTCGTAGGTATGAAGTTTCAAATGATCGTGACTAACGTTTTAAGAGAAAATTTGTAATAGCACGATATTGATTGATTAAATTATCAGAATTCAAGAGAAATGATAGAACTATCAAGAAGATATGTTCTCGATATGTTTATAGATTAAATAGAATGTAAGAGTCGTGTAACATGGAACATGATGACGTTATGGTCTGTGAATTATCATGTTTCATTAGAAACTCAGCATGACTTACTGTAATATAATCACGTTGATCAAGTGTCATTATATTATACTAACTCATGCATCAATTTCCAACACTTCTTCAAAGCATTCATACTTTAAACTTGAAGGTTTCATAATTTAGAAACTAACAGTTTCTTATATGATGTAATACTGATAGTGCGAAGAGATTCATGATTTCAGATAAGAATAGTTATGAAAATATCTTCAGAAACATAGAGGATATTTATAATGAAAGATACGATGATATCTTAGAATTTTAGAATCAAATTGTGATGAAGAAATTCATTCACGATGATTTAGAGCAATTAAGGAGCAAGGTATTCGCTAAAGATTTCATCAGAATCAGAATCATCAGGATTCTTTATGTACAAGTTTAGTCCTTGTGATTTGTCCACAGCCTCCTTCATAATTTCGCATAATCCGCTTTTTGGTACTAAATTTTCTATTGAGCGATTCCAACACTCCATTCTTTATCATCATACTTTCGACGGTTAAGGTCGTTTATGGCTGTCTACAGTTTCTATTGCTTCATTCAACTTTCTCAATGTTCCGAGTATTATTTTGCAGACTAGGTGTTTTTCAGAATTTCAGAATGGAAGATCATGATTCTGAGAGATAAATGTTATATGTATACATATAACTATTGATGTAGAAACGCTGCGAGATTCGAAATACTGATTGTTAATTCCCGGTAGTTGGTATGGCGGTTCTCGTTACAATATGCGGATGAGTATATGATAGGGTTTTAATGAACAAATATAATGGTTCTTCAGGGAGACTTAAGTCGATGAATAATGAAGTTGCTAGTAGGTTTACTGCTAATGTGGTGGGATATAAATGGTTCCCCGGTAACAATGACTAAAGGCAAACTTAGATAACAAAGTTATAGTAGAGTTTATTCTAATGAAAGGTCAAAATTGATTTACTGAAGCTGTGACAAAATTGGCTACTTTGGAAAGGGGTTGCAAAGTTATTTTCGGTAATAACAACGTCAAAGGAGCTAGCACAGATACGTGTTAAACGTTTATTCAGGTTCTGAGTGTTTTCAGGTGCATAATTATATGCATAAATCTTTCTTCTCGTAGATGAAGTGCGGTTGGTTCATCCTTTCGATTGAGGTGTTTTCAAGAATCATGAAAGGTTTGAACGCAGATTGTAATCGTCAAGATACAAATGAGGTTTAGGATGAAATCAAGTGGCAAACTTGAAGAATTATTTAGTTTCATATGTTATAATCAATATTTTAATTTATTTTAATTGTCCAATGTCATTAGTCCATAGTTAGGCGTCCACAATTAGTAGTTCAACAATTCATATATAGTTTAATATATAATATTCGAATTAATTAATACATGTCGTGACCCGTTATATACATGTCTCAGACTCGATCACAACTCAAAGTATATATATTATTGTAGAATCAACCTCAACCCTGTATAGCTAACTCCAGCATTACTGAAATGCCCCGTCCTAATCCATCTGGACGAAGTCTTCAACAGTTGGTCCCATTGCGAGGTTCTGACCTCTATATGCCATGAATGACTCCATGTAATATGAGCAAATGCACAGCGAAAGATTTCTTTCATACCTGAGAATAAATATGCTTTCAAGTGTCAACCAAAAGGTTGGTGAGTTCATAAGTTTATCATAAAACAATAAAATTCATCATTTTGATAGACCAAAAAATTTAAATGATGCATGGTACAAATGGGCCCGAATCCTATACCCACCTGTAATGTACATGTTATATCTTTTAAATACAGTACATCTTTCTCGTGTACGAAACCAACAACAACAACAACAATACCTAATCCCACACTTGTAGGGTTTGGGGGAGGTGAGACGTAGACAATTCTTCCTCTACCCTAGGACAAAGAGAAGTCATTTCACCACCCCGAGTGAAACACTCACAAGAGTAGAGAAAGTCCTTCCTCTCTATGTTCGACGGATAAAGAGATTGCTTGCAACGGACCTCCGGCAAAAAAAAAAAAATGCCAACGCCATGAAAATGGTGGGACAAATTTCCATGGATTTTAAAATGTTGCCTGGAATTCGATTTAGGCTCTAAGCCACAGTCAAGTCGCCAATAAGTAGACGCTTGCTGATGGCTCCCGAAACAGCGGCGTATATAAAAAAAAAAAACCTACCTTAAAGTGTACTGCGGAGCACATGACGAATAAAGTAAAGCTGCACTAAATGAGAAATAAACATACATGTCCACAAACAGATAAAATCACATCATAGCAAGCCAGTCTATAAAAATAAACATACAAACATACATAAAACCGTATCTACTCAAACCTACATAAACATACAAACGTACATTCATAGATATCCACCTACACGCATACATACGGGAAAACCTACATACGCATACATAGATATAAAACATACAAACATACGAATATACATACCAACATACGGATATACATACAAACATACAAATATACATACAACCAAACATATAACAATACATACATATAAACATATAAAGGTACATAAATACATAAATACAATCATAGGCAACCAGATATGCAAAACAAGCGTACATACAAACAGACATACATAAACCTGCGCACAAACTTAAATACATACATAAAAACACGAACATCCATACATACACATTGAAACCCACATGTCCAAACTTACACCATCTATGCATGGGTCTAGGAAAAGAAAAAAAAAAAAAAGGTCGCACAACAAAAAAAGCATACAAAAAAAAAAAATAAACCAGCAAAGAGCAAAGAACATAGTGAAAGAAGACACCCACACAGACCCACAAAACCACAAACACACGAACAAAACCAAACAACCTACTCATCTATTCTAATTCTAGTCCTCCACGCAACCCTATCAGAGGTCATGTCCTCGGTCAATAAGAGCTCCTTCAAGTCTATCTTTATCCTATCTTCCCACCTACGCGTAGGTCTACCCCTTCTTCGTACGCCATCAACCGTAAGCATCTCGACCCTCCTAACAGGGGCAGTAGGAGGTCGTCTTCTCACATGCCCAAACCATCGAAGCCGTTCTTCTCTAAGCTTGTCGATGATGCTTCTAACTTTCAGGTTCTCCCTAAAAACACTATTAGGAATCATATCTAACATGGTTTTACCACATGTCCACCTAAGCATCCTCATCTCTGCCACCTCCATCCTCCTCTCTTGTGCTTTCGTCATAGGCCAACACTCTGATCCGTATAACATGGCAGGTCTAATTGCCACCTTGAAGAATTTCCCTTTCAGCTTAAGGGGGATCTTCTTGTCGCATAAGACTTCAGTCGCTGCTCTCCACTTCACCCACCCTACCTTAATTCGGTGCGACACATCTTCATCTATCCTCTCCGATTTGTGGAGCACCGAGCCCAGGTATCTAAACGAAATTTGTGGATGCAAGATCTGGTCTCCAATACAGATGTTCACTCCATCACTTTGTTCATCAACATTCCTATCAAAATCGCAACTAAGATATTCTGTCTTTTGTCTACTAATGTATAGACCATTACTTTCTAAAGCCACCCTCCATTGCTCAAGTCTTCTATTAAGCTCCTCCTTAGAGTCCAAAACGAGCACAATATCATCGGCAAAAATCAGGCACCAAGGGATGCACTCTTGTATCCCTCGAGAAAGTTCATCAAGGATCAAAGCGAAAAGGAAAGGGCTAAGGGCCGATCCCTGGTGCAGGCCTACTTCTATTGGGAAAACTTCAGTATTTCCCACCGGTGTTCGAACACAAGACTTCGCCCCTTCGTACATATCCCTAATAACATTAATATACCTACTCGAGATACGTCTACCCTTAAGGGTCTTCCAAATCAAGTTTCGTGGCACGCAATCGTAGGCCTTTTCTAAGTCTAAGAAGACCATCTCTAGGTTCTTTTTCTTTTCTCTATACTTCTCCATAAGGTTCCTAATAATATGGATTGCCTCTATCGAAGAGCGCTTTGGCATAAAATCAAATTGGTTCTCCGAAACATTGGTTTCGCGTCGAAGTCTAGTCTCAATCACTTTCTCCCAAAGCTTCATAGTATGATTAAGTAATTTTATGCCTCTATAGTTACCGCAACATTGAGCATCCCCCTTGTTCTTATAGATGGTAATAGTCTCACTCAGTCTCCATTCTATATGCATTTTAGAGCTTCGAAACGTCTTGTTAAAGAGGCAAGTCAGCCACCTAACACCAGTGTCGCCCAGGCACCGCCACGCCTCAATAGGGATCTGATCTGGTCCCACTGATTTATTTCTCCCCATCTTTCGTAGTGCCAATCTTACTTCCTCTTCGCTAATCCTCTCACAATCTATGTTGTTATGGGATTGTTCTATATCAGCGTCTTGTAAGTCCTCGTGGCGCTCTGGTCTTCCCCCTACAAAGAGAGATGAGAAATACTCTTCCCATCTTTTCCTAATTTCGTCTTCCTTAACTAAAGTTTGACCATCTTCATTTTTGATAAACTTGATGTTATCAAGATCCATACGTCTTCGCTCCCTAGCTTTGGCTATCTTGTAAATATCATTAGCTCCCTCTTTGGAGTCAAGTTTCTTATACAGATCTTCATATGCATTTTCTTTTGCTAGGGCTACAGCCTTCTTAGCTTCTCTTTTGGCTTCTTTATATCTCTCTACAGCCCTAATTCTATCAGTCGGAGTCCCCTCCCCACCAGTGATAAGCTCCCTAAACCTTAATTGCTTAAGCGCAACTTTGCTTTGAACCTTGTCACTGAACCACCATGATTCTCTAACAGCCCTATGGTCTCTAGATGTACCTAGAGCCACACCTAGGGTTTCCTTGGCTACCTCTCTAATGGAGGACGCCAGACAATTCCACATCTGATCCGCGTCATCATTGGATACCATTTCTAATTCAGCATCCACTCTACCTACAACCAAGGTTTTAAAGGTCTCTGCCTTCTCTCCGTTCAACTTCTTCCACAAGATCTTAGGTTGGACTTGTCTCACACTCTTGGTGGTCAGTCTCTGGAGAACCAAATCCATGACCAACAGTCTGTGCTGGGAGGAGCATGTCCAGGCAGTCAGGACCTTACAGTCTCCACAAGTCCTAAGATCCCCTTTGCGAATTAACATGTAGTCAATCTGGGTACTATGACCTCCGCTATGAAAAGTTGCTAACTGAGCATCCCTCTTCTTGAAAAACGAATTCACAACTGCCAAGTCGTGGGCAACAGCAAATTCAAGAATAGAGAGTCCTTCCTCATTTCTAGCTCCGTACCCAAAACCCCAGTGGACTCCCGCATATCCCTCAACATCAGATCCTATATGGCCATTGAGATCTCCACCAATAAGTAATCTGTGGTCCGGAGGGCACATCCTCACAACCTCGTCTAACGATTCCCAGAAGTGTCTCTTTTCAGCATCTCCACGGCCCGCATGGGGTGCGTAAGCGCAAATTACCGTGTAAGTCACCTCCTGAATAACCAACCTAACCGACATAATCCTGTCGCTCTGTCTACCTACATCCACAACATACTCGTTGTAGGGAGGGCCAATAATGATTCCAACCCCATTCCTAGCTACTCTCGATCCCGAGAACCACAACTTGTAGTCATTGATCCTAGCCGCCCCTCGACCTTTCCATCTAGTCTCTTGGACGCACAACGTGTACGAAACCATTTTCATAAATCATAGTAACCGTACACATATCTCGTGTACAAAATATCATACACATAATCTGTGTATAAAATCATTCTCTCGATATATAACATTCACTTCAATTGGTGGCAATTATCATGTCCACATAATTCAATGGTGGCAATTATCATGTCCACATTATTCAACAATAATCCGCAGAACTTCTGTCTGCATAATAATTCATTCGAGGAATGTTTTGCTTGTGTCTATCTCATCAAACATTTATAAAAGCATTTCATGTATTCGCAGTTCAAAATATTAAAAAAAAACATTTAATAAAGTAGTTGTAAAAACAGCGCATGTATTCTCAGTTCCAAAAATGTAAAGAGTAAAAGGGAGCAAATGAAACTCACAATCATGTATTTTGTAGTAAAATACATATGACGATATTGAACAATGCAGGGTTGGCCTCGGATTCACGAACCTATAACATTCATATATATATTAAAACATATAATTGTAACTGAACAAATTTATTTATTATATCATTAATTTATATATTATGTATGTTTAATTTGTGTATATATTCATAATGGTTAATATTTATATAGTTATATTAATATATCATATATTTATATACATAATTGTTCAATGTTATATTTAAAAATAGATAGTTCGTTATTTGTATGTATTTATGTAAGTAATATTAATATATTTTATGTATATAGTTTTGTGATATTTTAATATAACTATTGTATATGTAACAAGTATATTTTATGTACAAAATATCTATCTGTTTAAAAGGTAGTTTTTGATATTAATAATGATAATATTAATAGTCATATTACTTAATAATAATACTTATATTGATAATAATATTAGTAATAACAATATTAAAAATAATAATTATACTTGCAACTGGGGTCATGATATCAATAATAATAATTTTAATACTTAATGATAATAATAATAATAATAATAATAATGTTATTATGAGTCTTATATTAATAATAATGATAATGATAATAATAATAATAATAATAATAATAATAATAATAATAATAATAATAATAATAATAATAATAATAATAATAATAATAATAATAATAATAATAATAATTAAATTAAAAGTGTATATACCCTTTAATAAGCTTTTCCAAAAAGAATATCCCAAGATCGGGCTCGAACCCACGACCTCTCGTTTACCAATCACATAACCTAACCATTCTGCCAAACCCGTTTTTCTGAATCAAATGATACATCATTTCTTTTAACCCCTATTATTCTGTTTTCCTTCTTTTTCTTCTAAAACCAATCGACCAAATCCTATTAGGAAACATAAACACAGCATCATTCTATTATGCTTACAATTAACACCATCATCTTTTTAATTATCAGTCTCATCATCGCATACCATGTATATTCACCTTTTTAATCTATTCGGCCCAATAACAAACTCGGTGGTTCAAAACTCTACACCGGAAGCAATGACCGTGAGAAAAAGAATATAATAAATGAAAAGCAATTTATTCAAGAGAGATACAAGGGGTTTGTGCAGGTGATCTAAACAAGGACGTATAGTATCAGCAGGAATGGTTAATGAAACAGATATATTACGCAGGCAATTAAAGAGTAGCTGCAAGAGAGCTAGGGTGTTTGGGTTTGTGAACTAGCAGCAAACAAAAGAAAAAAAATATAGCAGGTTGTATTGGGTCTTCCTTTCATCAACCTCCCATCATCTCACGATTATCTTTATTGTCTCACCATTACTCCTAATCATCGACACATATCATCATTCATACTAAAGTGTTTCCCTTTTTAACTTATTGATCCTAGATGGATCATACGAAGAATTTTGGTCCAATAATGCCATTAAATTTTCGATTAACAAAGAAAAGAACATGGCAGTCCATAATAGCAGTCCATGATAGCAATCCACTAGTGAATAACCAAGCCCCATAGGATTCTAAACCGTCCCATTCGTATATTATACTTTTAAGACTAAGTGGAATTATAATATGTTGGCAATACACACTCTAAATCGCCCATCTGCAAACCACTTGTCCCCTTTTTGAATTTTTAATTCTCTCATGGCCCCTCAAAAGTAATACGTGAAATAGAAAAGAAAACAAATTGTGACTTGATTTTGTTGGCCGTTACTTTTCATTTCTTTAAATAATTGCACAATCCAATAATGTGACAATGTTTTCCTTGCAACCCACTTATGACCACTAATGAGAATAAGGGTTAGTGGGGTAGTTGATCACTTTAAAGTTGTCGGTCAAACCAAATATAAAATACCCAATGGTTGCATTTTTGTAACAACCCAAACCAACCCGCGATTAAACCGTGTAAAATCACAAACAAAAAAAAAATTTGCTGAACTGCCACCTGGCGCGGCGCGCCATATAGGCCGCGCGGCGCGCCAAACCTGACTGTCCGGAAAGTCTTTAAATGCGAAAATGTTTGACTAGTTCCCGACGTATTTAGACAAAACGCTTTTAACCGCATGTTCAATATATGAAAACTAGCGCGTTCCATTAATAAAATTTAGTTTACGAAGCGGGGCCCACATTGACCCAAATTACCCCTTAAGTACCAAAATACAATTTTCGACCATAAGACTTTTAATACAAAACAAAGCCGAGCATGGCGATTGGGGATACGCTACCCAATCCTAATAAATCCAAAAGCAAGCCTTCTACGCAAACTATGCAAGTCCTCTAATCCTCGCGCTTATCCGAGCCACCATCCGCATGCAATCTATAAAAAGAGTCAACAACGAGAGGGTAAGCTAATGCTTAGTGAATGATAATATACTACATACATATATATGTATAAAATGGACACGCCACAAAATAACAAATACCGCATACCGAGGCATCCATATAAGGCACTACACTAAGCATACCGTACGATCTCTAAGCAACGAGCTAAAGATACAATAACAATATAAGTTCACCAACGACGATGTGAACAACGCCAAATAGCTACACCCGGAGGGTTAGCTACAACACAACAATACATTAATATATAACAATATAAACGAACAAGGTTAACACCTTAACCCAATACCGAGAACCAAATACCACAATGAAGATTGGCCGAACTACACGAGCCTTAGTAATTCGAAACCACACGAGATTACTATCTTCACAACATCGAGGTTGGCCGAACTACACGAGCCTTAGTAATCCGAAACCACACGAGATTACTACCTCAATAAGATGACCGAACTACACGAGTCACCATGAATCCGAACTACACGAGATTCATTTTGATAAGATGACCGAACTACACGAGTCACCATGAATCCGAACTACACGAGATTCATTTTAATTAGATGACCGAACTACACGCGTCATCGTGAATCCGAACTACACGCGATTCACTTCTCCAACTCAAAACCCTTCGCCATTGGGGTTATATCATCCACATCACAATCACGTGTGATAGTGTACACGCGAACGCGTACTTCGCCAAAGATGGTCAACCAAAACGCACAACCGTGCCAATTGGACTCATGCAAAAGTCCATCAAGTCTACCTACATGTGAAGTGAGCTCTATAGCCGAGAATCACTTCACCCGACCCGCACCCATCCTACACATACATATGCACATAGGATATTATCACTCACCTTGAAGTCTTGAAGAATGCTTCCAAGTAAACCGCAACTCGCCAATGGAAAATACCAATACTACCACAACGTAGCTAGGAACGAAAGGAACAACTTTAGAACTCGAGCTTTTGATCCAAACGGCCTCCTTCTTCTCCAAAACCCCAAATCTCTCTCTAGAATCTCTCTCTCTCTCTCTAGATAGTTGGGAGTGATGGATGGATGTGAATATCATCCAAAACTGATCCAAACCAGCTAATATGGCTCACAAATCCGGCCCCAAGTGAAATTACCCAATTGCCCTTCATTTAAAACAATTAAAAAGAAGAAGAGGGCTGTCTGCGCGATTTGGCGCGGCGCGCCCCAGACCCGCGCGGCGCGCAAGTAGCCAGTTTCAGATTCTTTTACCTTTCCAATTACATAACAATATTCAACGAAGCCCGTTCTCGAATGTCATAAGTACACAAGTATACAAGATAAATATTCGGGTCTTACAACTCTCCCCCACTTAAACTCGATCACGTCCTCGTGATCCTCGTCACTTAACCAAACGGACCACACTCCACGGTCCTCAAACATACGTCCCAATCCGACTTTCCTAGGCAACTCTTCCCAATGAATCACCTCTAACAACCAAAATCGTCACACGCGATTTAACAAATCACAATCCGAGCACTAAAACCATGCTCAATCCCTCACATCGGGAAACTCCACCAATCTCGAACCGAAATATCAACCCTCTAGTGTACCCTTTCTAAGTACAATGCTAAAAACAACCAAATATCGACCTAAGGTCAACAACCCGAAACAATGAAGACCGAACCAAACGAACCCTTACGGATTACACCAATCACTAAACATCCCTTGTAGTGCGCCATACGACCAATACACAACTACCGTAACATCATAATCCAACGGCTAGAACCGATAGCGCCCAAAACGACTATGGAAACGCAAAACCCAAGGTGTACGAAATCAACCATCGTCACACCCGTAAAAAACATGTGAGCGAAACACGACTATCGCATCACTAATCACACAACACACGAAGGCTGGCCGAAAACACACGCACCTTAGTGAATCCGAACTACACGCGACTCACTACCTTCACCACAACAACAATCGGGAATGGCCGAACTACACGCGCCATAGTGAATCCGAACTACACGAGAGTCACTATCCCGGAGGAATGACCGAACTACACGAGTCAATTGTGAATCCAAACTACACGAGATTCACTCCTCAATACAATGACCGAAACCACACGAGTCATTCGTGAATCCGAACTACACGAGATTCACTTCCACAACATCGAGGTTGGCCGAACTACACGAGCCTTAGTAATCCGAAACCACACGAGATTACTACCTCAATAAGATGACCGAACTACACGAGTCACCATGAATCCGAACTACACGAGATTCATTTAGTTAAGATGACCGAAACCACACGCGTCATCGTGAATCCGAAACCACACGCGATTCACAATCTCAACATAGGAATGGTACTCGCATTTCCCACCGGTACTTCGCATTTCCCGATAGTGTTACACCATACCGACATAACACTACTCCCTTGATGAAGTCAGCGGACCTCGAAGGTCATGCTCCACCAATCACAACACCGGATGAAGTCAGCGGACCCGAAGATCATGCTTCACCGATATAACATCACGCTCATGATGAAGTCAGCGGACCCCGAAGGTCATGCTCCACCAATCACGTATTCCTATGATGAAGTCAGCGGACCCTAAAGATCATGCTTCATCAAACAACCATACCATAATCGAGCAAGAACCACCTATACCAAACATAGGTACCAAACAATAATTCTCCACAAGAGAACCCGACACACACCTCCCTTAACCGGAGGATTTCACCTTGCTCGCCAAATACGTCCATTATCCCTCAACGAGATTTACCACATTACCACCTTGGTGATAATTCAAATCTAAAATCATAAGTACAATTTATCCAAAATTGTGCTCTACCACAAATCGACCCAACCAGGTCTCGACAGCATTTTCCGGATCTACCAATAGCATCATCCGAAATCTCACACTAAAACTTCCTCGTGCGGGAGTGTAACTCCCCCACTTAGAACCACGTTCCCTATCCACAACTCGTACAACCGCACAATGCTACCACGGGTAGACTTAACCAACGATTGGGCTCACACGACCCATTACCACATCTTGCTCCAACCTTGAGCACACGAAGGATTTTAACCAACCCTTAAACACTTTGTACGAAAAGTGTACCGCAACACAATCGGAGTCGAACACCACGCTAGTAGGTATAAAAGAGGCACCTAATGTCGCGTCATAAAGACTCCATTACCAACACACCTCGAGATTTAAAACA
The DNA here is from genome assembly GCF_046630445.1 of Rutidosis leptorrhynchoides. Classification (NCBI taxonomy): domain Eukaryota; kingdom Viridiplantae; phylum Streptophyta; class Magnoliopsida; order Asterales; family Asteraceae; genus Rutidosis; species Rutidosis leptorrhynchoides. The sequence goes on along the minus strand of NC_092336.1, from coordinate 290,862,735 downwards.
TTCGATCTCAAGGGTTCCAACCAACCGACGAACCTCATGATTCGTCACTTCAACATCAAAGCGAACACGCGCTTAACAACCAAACATCAAAACCATTTCCGTGGCTTGGTAGAAACGTTTCTCAAATACTAAGGAATGCTTGGTTGCACCAAGTCTTACGCCCTTTGCCCGTCAATCAATCATCAACATAGGGTACTTCCATTAGGAACGTCACCCACAGCATAACACGCACAACAAAGGCACGCAACTCAAACTCAAATGGCATTTAATAAATAATCAAAAGACATATTTATCAAAATTAAACGTACCTTAACGTCGCCTGGCCGCACCCGTCCCCGCTAACTTGGGACATTCCGACTTACGATGTCCTTCTTTTTGGCAATTCAAGCACACCATACCATCACCCTTTGGTACCGAACATTCCCAAGACTTGTGACCCCTCACGCCACAATTGTAACATCTAGCCGCACTAGAATCCGACATACCCGTTCGCGTACCACCCGTGCTCACACTCGGACCCTTAGCCCTCTTACTCGGAGCACCATAAGAAACGACCCTTCGCTCACTTGAAGGTTCACCCTTTTTCGATCGTGAATACGACTCGAAACCTCTAGCCAAGTCGAATAATTCCGAAAACGATTTCGCTTGACCCCGGTTAATTTTACTTTTCAAGTCATCATTCAAGGTCCGATAGAAATCTCCCATCAACAAACGATCATTCCCCAAATACTCCGGACAAAAACGAGCCTTCGCCATAAAGGTCGTCTTGAGAGTACTCAAATCCATATATCCTTGTCGCAAATTTCGCAACTCATTACGCAATTCCCACAAATCGGCCGAAGTCCGGAACTCCTCGAAGAATTCCTCCTTAAAGTCGTCCCACGATAAAGCCATAAACGTCTCGCCACCGACAAGATCAATCTTACCATCCAACCAATCCCTTGCCCTACCCCGCAACAAACTCGTAGCGAGTCTCGTCTTTCTCTCGGGAGGGCAATCAATAGTACGGAAACACCCTTCGACGTCCGAAATCCAAGTTGTGCTTACCAAAGGATCCGGCTTTCCGTCATACATCGGGGGTTTAGTCCTCATGAAGCTCTTAAGATAACACTGCATTTCACCACTACTTTGAAGTTCGGAATACCTCATTTCCATTCTTTCTTCTAACGCACCCATTTGCTCCGCAACGGCGGCCGCAACCCTAGCGTTAAACTCCACGTCATTCGCCTCGGTCTCGTTTCGCGTCGTCATTCTAAAGAATGCAAAACGATTAGTCCACGAACGTGTAAAACCGTACGCACGACACAGCCCCATCTTGCTAAACACTCATCGTACATCACTTGTTAGACACGATTTGCACCCGTAATAAGGTTTGCAAGTTCTTATTACGCACACATGCCGCATCGACTCGTTAGTACAACGACCGTCTCGCTCGATGATATACACAAACACAACCAAAATTCTACGCGGTACAAACACACGCGAGAATTATTATCACAACACGACAACATATTAATAATATCCGCATTACTAATATAAACGTTAGTCAACCTATAGCCAAGGCACTAACCAAACCCATTTCGACCCGTAATCCTACAAGTCCCGTAACAATTTAAGCACACACAAGTCTAAGTCTAGGCACCTATCTCAAGTCACCTAAATCCCTTAGACCATGCTCTGATACCACTTGTAACAACCCAAACCAACCCGCGATTAAACCGTGTAAAATCACAAACAAAAATTTTTTTTGCTGAACTGCCACCTGGCGCGGCGCGCCATATAGGCCGCGCGGCGCGCCAAACCTGACTGTCCGGAAAGTCTTTAAATGCGAAAATGTTTGACTAGTTCCCGACGTATTTAGACAAAACGCTTTTAACCGCATGTTCAATATATGAAAACTAGCGCGTTCCATTAATAAAATTTAGTTTACGAAGCGGGGCCCACATTGACCCAAATTACCCCTTAAGTACCAAAATACAATTTTCGACCATAAGACTTTTAATACAAAACAAAGCCGAGCATGGCGATTGGGGATACGCTACCCAATCCTAATAAATCCAAAAGCAAGCCTTCTACGCAAACTATGCAAGTCCTCTAATCCTCGCGCTTATCCGAGCCACCATCCGCATGCAATCTATAAAAAGAGTCAACAACGAGAGGGTAAGCTAATGCTTAGTGAATGATAATATACTACATACATATATATGTATAAAATGGACACGCCACAAAATAATAAATACCGCATACCGAGGCATCCATATAAGGCACTACACTAAGCATACCGTACGATCTCTAAGCAACGAGCTAAAGATACAATAACAATATAAGTTCACCAACGACGATGTGAACAACGCCAAATAGCTACACCCGGAGGGTTAGCTACAACACAACAATACATTAATATATAACAATATAAACGAACAAGGTTAACACCTTAACCCAATACCGAGAACCAAATACCACAATGAAGATTGGCCGAACTACACGAGCCTTAGTAATCCGAAACCACACGAGATTACTATCTTCACAACATCGAGGTTGGCCGAACTACACGAGCCTTAGTAATCTGAAACCACACGAGATTACTACCTCAATAAGATGACCGAACTACACGAGTCACCATGAATCCGAACTACATGAGATTCATTTTGATAAGATGACCGAACTACACGAGTCACCATGAATCCGAACTACACGAGATTCATTTTGATAAGATGACCGAACTACACGCGTCATCGTGAATCCGAACTACACGCGATTCACTTCTCCAACTCAAAACCCTTCGCCATTGGGGTTATATCATCCACATCACAATCACGTGTGATAGTGTATACGCGAACGCGTACTTCGCCAAAGATGGTCAACCAAAACGCACAACCGTGCCAATTGGACTCATGCAAAAGTCCATCAAGTCCACCTACATGTGAAGTGAGCTCTATAGCCGAGAATCACTTCACCCGACCCGCACCCATCCTACACATACATATGCACATAGGATATTATCACTCACCTTGAAGTCTTGAAGAATGCTTCCAAGTAAACTGCAACTCGCCAATGGAAAATACCAATACTACCACAACGTAGCTAGGAACGAAAGGAACAACTTTAGAACTCGAGCTTTTGATCCAAACGGCCTCCTTCTTCTCCAAACCCCCAAATCTCTCTCTAGAATCTCTCTCTCTCTCTCTAGATAGTTGGGAGTGATGGATGGATGTGAATATCATCCAAAACTGATCCAAACCAGCTAATATGGCTCACAAATCCGGCCCCAAGTGAAATTACCCAATTGCCCTTCATTTAAAACAATTAAAAAGAAGAAGAGGGCTGTCTGCGCGATTTGGCGTGGCGCGCCCCAGACCCGCGCGGCGCGCAAGTAGCCAGTTTCAGATTCTTTTACCTTTCCAATTACATAACAATATTCAACGAAGCCCGTTCTCGAATGTCATAAGTACACAAGTATACAAGATAAATATTCGGGTCTTACAATTTTATTCGTATGTTTCTAGTTCACAGAATTCTCGATCTTCATTTTGATAATTGTTTTGAGTGGCTTTTGTCTTGGTAACAACAGCAACAACCGTATTCTAAAAAAATCGTAGGTGGGTTTTGGCGGTCATGATTTCATGTGCTCGTGACATATAGTAAGAGCGAAGAATTAGTTTTCAAAGTGATTTGGTGGTATAGGTTCGGTGAAGGTGATTAGGAGATGACAGAAGTCATGGTTAATCAAGAGAACCGAATGTGTGATTGTTATGGTGGCGATCAATAGAAGGATAGAAAGGGGTTTTGATGGTATTCAAAGTTCATGATGGGTGTTTTATTTCGTCCTAAAAAAAACAAAAGGATCAAGTAGCAAACCTGGGGTGTTCGAATGGGTGATGGCGTTGAGCAAAAACGAAGAGCATTAGTAATGATCGTGGTTTTCCAGGAATTAAGAGGTGATCGGTATGTGTGATTATATTTATGATCCATGTATATATATGTATATAGATATGTAAAAGAAAGAAAGAAAAGGGGGTTGCAGGTTGTGTTCAGTCAGAAATTAAAACAGATAGTACACAATGAGGTTTCTAATAGTAGTGTTTTATGTGGTTGTAAAATAATTATTTGATATTTAATTGAGTGATTGTCGACATGAAGAATCCTTCATGAGAAGAGCAGATAGAGATGGCTAACAAATATAATTACAGCTCATGGACTTTGTTTGCTAGCCTAATGGATTCGACAGATTAATCAAAAGGACATGAAATAAGATAAAAAAATAAAAAGTTTGATATTGCTGTAGTAAATTTGTACAATTGATTTTGATATGTAACAGATTCATATGGAATCAAATTTCATAAACAGCAGATGTTGAAAGGAAGAAAAAAAAATCAGATTCATATATATCTATATGTATATTTACATATAATTAATAATTAATGATTAATATATATAATAATATTAATAATATTAATATAAATTCTATTATTAATTAATTAATATTAATAATAATAAATGATAATAATAATTGTTAATAATAATGTTGATAATGTTATAATGATACTAGTTTTGATATTTAATATTTAAAAATAATAATAGTGATATTATTATAACAACTTACAATTTATATTTAATATATTAATTTTACATGTAATAATTCTATAATACTTATTAACAATATATTTTATATGATAACATTCATTTATTATTTATATATATTACAAATAGTTAATAATATAAATCATATATATATTTATATATATTTATTTTAATAGTAACTTAATTATTTTATTTAACATTTTACATTTTTCATTCCAATTGTTTGAAGTATATTTATTAACTCAAAATATTATATATATACTCTTATATTTATTTATATGTATATATATAGGTATACATAATTATTTACACGCAATTGTTCGTGAATCGTCGAGGATAGCCAAACGGGCAAATGCATTTATGTAACTTGTTCCAAAATTTCGAGGCTCGACCTTACAGACTTTGTTTATCGTGTCAAAATCATATAAGATTAAAGTTAAAATTTGCTCGGAAATTTTCGGGTCGTCACAGTACCTACCCGTTAAAGAAATTTCGTCCCGAAATTTGAGTGAGGTTGTCATGACTAACAATAAAAATGTTTTCATGACGAATATGAGTTGATAAATAGAGTTTTATCATCATTGAGTAATATGGATAGAACAATTCGATTATTCGAAGAGTACGAGTGAAGCTATCACAAAAGAGTGAAATGAATAAATGCAGATTTAACTTAACCGGTGACGTAGTCATAGTTGATTTCCGGAGTTCAAGGGATTTAGTGAAAATCTTGGAAATCTAAAAGATTTGATTCTTCGGCAAATAAGGAAGTTAGGATCTCTCTAATTAAATGCGGAGATCTGCCTTGATTTATTTATCAAATATTTCTCTATAAATTAACTTCTTCCGTTCCATTACTTCTACCACTTCTATACTCAATTCCTAAATTCAAAAAATTGTGAAAAATGCTTAATCCAGTTCTGATTCTTGTTCTTATCCTCACTATCATAATAATCATTCTCCTTTTCCATTTACTACCGAAGGAATCTGTTTTCTTCTACTTCACCCTTGGGGTTATAATGTTTTTAATTCTCCCGTGTCTTTATGTTGCGATAAACATTGATATACACGGTTTGTAATTGTATGTGTTGTTATCGAGCTTTATGTTCTCTCTTATATTTTGGAGTTTCATACTTTTGTTTTCTCTTCCCGACTTTAAGTCAATTGAATAATGGTCCAGAATTTGTAGGTATGAACATAGTTAATATTCTAAGAAGAGAATCGTAATGGCACGATCTTGATTTGTCAAATTACCAGAATATCCCGAAAAAGACCGAATCATCAAGAAAAAATATTTTCTTGATATGCTTAGAGATTAGATAGAATGTAAGAGTCCTGTAAATGGCACATGATGATGGTACTGTGAATCATCACATTCCATTAGAAACTCAGCATGACTTACTGTAATATAATCACGTTGATCAAGTGTCATTATATTATACTAACTCATGCATCAGTTCCCAACACTACTTCAAAAGAATTCATAGTTTAATTTGAAAGTTTAAAGAATATAGAAACTAACAGTTTCTTATATGATGTAACACTGGTAGCGCGAAGAGATAAATGATTTCAGACAAGAATATTTATGAAAATATCCTCAGAAATATCGAAGATATTTATGATGATATTTTAGAATTTCTAAGATCGATGGTTGATGGAGAAAGATTTTCCGCAGGATTTTAACATGACTCAGGAGCAGGATATTCTCTAAAGATTTTAACGGATCCAGAATTATCTGGATTCTTTGAATATAGGGTATGGTCCTTGTATTTGTCCTTGGTCTTCTTCATAGTTTGCTCAATCTGTTTTTCAGTACCAAATTTTCTATCAAGCGTTCCCAACACTCCATTCTTTATCATCAAACTCTTGGCCATTTAGGACATCTACAATTTTACTGTTTCGTCTGCATTTAATGCAGCCATTTCTGAATCGTCGGTTATCAATCCGATGTGTTTTCAGGAGAATTGTGTTTTTAGATGATTAAACGCTGATGGTAATATGGTGAAATATAAAAGGTTCCCCGGTAACGATTAAGAGCACGCATATATATCAAAGTTATAATAAGGTTGTTTTGAACGAAAAGTCAAAGTTGATTTGTTGGAGCAGTGACAAAATTTGCTATTCTGGAAGGGATTGCAAAGTTATTTTGGGGTAATAATAACACTAAAGGAATTAACACAGTTATGTGTTAAACGTTTACTCATGTTCCGAGAGTTTTTCAGATGCATAACTATATGCAGAAATCTTTCCTTCCGTAGATGAAGTGCGGTTGGTTCATCCTCTCGATTGAGGTGCTTTCAAGAATCATGAAAGGTTTGAACGCGGATTGTAATTGTCAAGATACAAATGAGGTTTAAGATGAAATCAAGTGGCAAACTTGAAGAAATGTTTAGTTTCATATGTTATAATCAATATTTTAATTTATTTTAATTGTCCAATGTTATTAGTCCACAGTTGATAGTCCACAGTTGACAGTCCAATAATTCATATATAATTTAATATATAATATTCGAATTAATTAATACATATCGTGACCCGTGTACATGTCTCAGACTCGATCACAACTCAAACTATATATATTATTGTAGAATCAACCTCAACCATGTATAGAGAACTCGATCATTACTGCATATAGAGTGTCTATGGTTATTCCAAATAATATATATAAATGCGTCGATATGATATGTCAAAACCTTGTATACGTGTCCCGATAATTAAAGTGCGTAACATAATAACAGAAATTAAATGACGATAAATAAAATGCGTAAAGTAAATAACAGAATTTAAATGACGATAAATAAAATTGCGAGAATTAAAATTGCGAATTGCGATAATTAAAATGTAATACGGAATTAACAGTTAGCTAGGAACAGTTAGCTAGGATTTTGTTAGCGTGGATTCTTAATAGAATTTCTCATAGTTAATTCGTTTGTTTCTAACAAATTTTATTTTTTTTGTCCAATGTTTTCTTCATTTTGCCATTTGTTGGATTCTGATAGATCAAAATCCAAATATGAAATTGAATGAAAATGGTTATTCTGCGGTGAACGGATACGTATATCGGTGGTTGTAAGTAGGATAGTAAATGACTGTTGAATCAGATTCGAAGAATGTACAATGTAACTTATTAATGTGAAATTTAAATATTCCTCGGGTATTACCTACCCGTTAAAATATTTTCACCATTAACAGTTTGTACAAAAGAATTTTTAATTACAATCTTTATGAAAACATATATACATATATATTTTCTTCAGATGTAATCATGGATTTAATGAGTCAATATGATATTAAACTCATTTGATTTACCGTTAAAACGAGAATATATAATCTCTAAAACATTAAAGATTACATAATCGCCATGTCGAACGAAGGTAATTGATGTAGAACGATTCGTAGAACGATGATTATACTCGAGGTATAGAATGAGACGTCGAGGCATGGATTGTTGAAACTTGGGTTGTTGGTGGTACTGTTGGTGCCGGTGATGTTGCTGAAGCTGGTAAATTTTGCACCATATTCTCCAAATTGATTACTCGAGTGCGAATTTCGTTGACTTCTTCTATTATTCTGAAATGATTGTCAGTCGGAATGAGCGGATGAATAAGGTTTAGAATCTGAGTTATGATATAGTTGTGATGAGATACTCTGTGAGAGAAATTGGTGTTTCGAACAGGTTCGTCGGTAAGTGTTTCAGGTTCTTCGCCAAGAGGTGAATTCGGTTGACAGAAAGGATCGCCTTCTTCGCGTCTACATTGATTAAGTCGACTACGAACACATCAGAAGAATTGATGATGGCTGATTGGTTGATCCATTCCGGTTATACTGCTTTCGGAGCTCAAGTGTGTTTCCATATCGGAATAACTGTCGGAATAACTATCGGAATAGCTATCGAATTCTGAGGGACTCGAACTAGTTGAGGGATTCATCTCGTATGATCGGATGAATGATTTTTGATAAGAATTAGATTATAGGATGTAGATTAGTACCCTGCAATACATAATTTACATATGCATATATAATACTAAAATCCCATAAGTTATGGAGGAATCTACGGAAGCTGTCAGGAAAAGTCTACAGTAACAGATACGCTAAGATATGAATTTGGTCTATACACTATCGATGCACTAAATGCAGTAAGACGTGTCTAGACTTAAGATGATAAGCAAGTGATTCCCTAAGAATGATAAGCAGTTAATTTTCGACACGAAATGATAAGCAAAACTTTTGACATGCAGACACGGTCGAAGTCCAGACCCACTAATGCATCTAAACAACTATCAGTTAGACACACTAATACAAGACCTGGTTCGCTAAGACCACCGCTCTGATACCAACTGAAATGCCCCGTCCTAATCCATCTGGACGAAGTCTTCAACAGTTGGTCCCATTGCGAGGTTCTGACCTCTATATGCCATGAACGACTCCATGTAATATGAGCAAATGCACAGCGGAAGATTTCTTTCATACCTGAGAATAAACATGCTTTCAAGTGTCAACCAAAAGGTTGGTGAGTTCATAAGTTTATCATAAAACAATAACATTCATCATTTTGATAGACCACAAAATTTAAATGTTGCATGGTACAAATGGGCCCGAATCCTATACCCACCTGTAATGTACATGCTATATCTTTTAAATACAGTACATCTTTCTCGTGTACGAAACCATTTTCATAAATCATAGTAACCGTACACATATCTCGTGTACAAAATATCATACACATAACCTGTGTATAAAATCATTCTCTCGATATATAACATTCACTTCAATTGGTGGCAATTATCATGTCCACATAATTCAATGGTGGCAATTATCATGTCCACATAATTCAATGGTGGCAATTATCATGTCCACATAATTCAATAATAATCCGCAGAACTTCTGTCTACATAATAATTCATTCGAGGAATGTTTTGCTTGTGTCTATCTCATCAAACATTTATAAAAGCATTTCATGTATTCGCAGTTCAAAATATTTTAAAAAAAACATTTAATAAAGCAGTTGTAAAAACAGCGCATGTATTCTCAGTCCCAAAAATGTAAAGAGTAAAAGGGAGCAAATGAAACTCACAATCATGTATTTTGTAGTAAAATACATATGACGATATTGAACAATGCAGGGTTGGCCTCGGATTCACTAACCTATAACATTCATATATATATTAAAACATATAATTGTAACTGAACAAATTTATTTATTATATCATTAATTTATATATTATGTATGTTTAATTTGTGTATATATTCATAATGGTTAATATTTATATAGTTATATTAATATATCATATTTATATACATAATTGTTCAATGTTATATTTAAAAATAGATAGTTCGTTATTTGTATGTATTTATGTAAGTAATATTAATAGATTTTATATATATAGTTTTGTGATATTTTAATATAACTATTGTATATGTAACAAGTATATTTTATGTACAAAATATCTATCTGTTTAAAAGGTAGTTTTTGATATTAATAATGATAATATTAATAGTCATATTACTTAATAATTATACTTATATTCATAATAATATTAGTAATAACAATATTAAAAATAATAATTATACTTGTAACTAGGGTCATGATATCAATAATAATAATTTTAATACTTAATGATAATAATAATAATAATAATGATAAGTCTTATATTAATAATAATGATAATAATAATAATAATAATAATAATAATAATAATAACAATAATAATAATAATAATAATAATAATAATAATAATAATAATAATAATAATAATAATAATAATAATAATAATAATAATAATAATAATAATAATAATAATAATAATAATAATAATAATAATAATAAAATTAAAAGTGTATATACCCTTTAATAAGCTTTTCCAAAAAGAATTACCCAAGATCGGGCTCGAACCCACGACCTCTCGTTTACCAATCACATAACCTAACCATTCTGCCAAACCCGTTTTTCTGAATCAAATGATACATCATTTCTTTTAACCCCTATTATTCTGTTTTCCTTCTTTTTCTTCTAAAACCAATCGACCAAATCCTATTAGGAAACATAAACACAGCATCATTCTATTATGCTTACAATTAACACCATCATCTTTTTAATTATCAGTCTCATCATCGCATACCATGTATATTCACCCTTTTCATCTATTCAGCCCAATAACAAACTCGGTGGTTCAAAACTCTACACCGAAAGCAATGACCATGAGAAAAAGAATATAATAAATGAAAAGCAATTTATTCAAGAGAGATACAAGGGGTTTGTGCAGGTGATCTAAACAAGGACATATAGTATCAGCAGGAATGGTTAATGAAACAGATATATTACGCAGGCAATTAAAGAGTAGCAGCAAGAGAGCTATGGTGTTTGGGTTTGTGAACTAGCAGCAAACAAAAGAAAAAAATATAGCAGGTTGTATTGGGTCTTACTTTCATCAACCTCCCATCATCTCACGATTATCTTTATTGTCTCACAATTACTCCTAATCATCGACACATATCATCATTCATACTAAAGTGTTTCCCTTTTTAACTTATTGATCCTACATGGATCATACGAAGAATTTTGGTCCAATAATGCCACTAAATTTTCAATTAACAAAGAAAAGAACATGGCAGTCCATAATAGCAGGCCATGATAGCAATCCACTAGCGAATAACCAAGCCCCATAGGATTCTAAACTGTCCCATTTGTATATTATACTTTTAAGACTAAGTGGAATTATAATATGTTGGCAATACACACTCTAAATCGCCCATCTGCAAACCACTCGTCCCCTTTTTGAATTTTTAATTCTCTCATGGCCCCTCAAAAGTAATACGTGAAATAGAAAAGAAAATAAATTGTGACTTGATTTTGTTGGCTGTTACTTTTCATTTCTTTAAATAATTGCACAATCCAATAATGTGACAATGTTTTCCTTGCAACCCACTTATGACCACTAATGAGAATAAGGGTTAGTGGGGTAGTTGATCACTTTAAAGTTGTCGGTCAAACCAAATATAAAATACCCAATGGTTGCATTTTATTCGTATGTTTCTAGTTCACAGAATTCTTGATCTTCATTTTGATAATTGTTTTGAGTGGCTTTTGTCTTGGTAACAACAGCAACAACCGTATTCTAAAAAAATCGTAGGTGGGTTTTGGCGGTCATGATTTCATGTGCTCGTGACATATAGTAAGAGCCAAGAATTAGTTTTCAAATTGATTTGGTGGTATAGGGTCGGTGAAGGTGATTAGGAGATGACAGAAGTCATGGTTAATCAAGAGAACCGAATGTGTGATTGTTATGGTGGCGATCAATAGAAGGATAAAAAGGGGTTTTGATGGTATTTAAAGTTCATGATGGGTGATGGTGTTTTATTTCATCCTAAAAAAACAAAAGGATCAAGTAGCAAACCTGGGGTGTTCGAATGGGTGATGGCGTTGAGCAAAAACGAAGAGCATTAGTAATGATCGTGGTTTTCCAGGAATTAAGAGGTGATCGGTATGTGTGATTATATTTATGATCCATGTATATATATGTATATAGATATGTAAAAGAAAGAAAGAAAAGAGGGTTGCAGGTTGTGTTCAGTCAGAAATTAAAACATATAGTACACAATGAGGTTTCTAATAGTAGTGTTTTATGTGGTTGTAAAATAATTATTTGATATTTAATTGAGTGATTGTCGACATAAAGAATCCTTCATGAGAAGAGCAGATAGAGATGGCTAACAAATATAATTACAGCTCACGGACTTTGTTTGCTAGCCTAATGGATTCGACAGATTAATCAAAAGGACATGAAATAAGATAAAAAAAAAAAAAAGTTTGATATTACTGTAGTAAATTTGTACAATTGATTTTGATATGTAACATATTCATATGGAATCAAAGTTCATAAACAGCAGATGTTGAAAGGAAGAAAAAAAAATCGGATTCATATATATCTGTATGTATATTTACATATGATTAATAATTAATGATTAATATATATAATCATATTAATAATATTAATATAAATTCTATTATTAATTAATTAATTAATATTAATAATAATAAATGATAATAATAATTGTTAATAATAATGTTGATAATGTTATAATGATACTAGTTTTGATATTTAGTATTTAAAAATAATAATAATGATATTATTATAACAACTTACAATTTATATTTAATATATTAATTTTACATGTAATAATTCTATAATACTTATTAACAATATATTTTATATGATAACATTCATTTATTATTTATATATATTACAAATAGTTAATAATATAAATCATATATATATTTATTTTAATAGTAACTTAATTATTTTATTTAACATTTTACATTTTTCATTCCAATTGTTTGAAGTATATTTATTAACTCAAAATATTATATATATACTCTTATATTTAATTATATGTATATATATATATAGGTATACATAATTATTTACACGCAATTGTTCGTGAATCGTCGAGGATAGCCAAACGGGCAAATACATTTATGTAACTTGTTCCAAAATTTCGAGGCTCAACCTTACAGACTTTGTTTATCGTGTCGAAATCATATAAGATTAAAGTTTAAATTTGCTCGGAAATTTCCGGGTCGTCACAATTACTGCATATAGAGTGTCTATGGTTATTCCAAATAATATATATAGATGCGTCGATACGATATGTCAAAACCTTGTATACGTGTCCTGATATTTAAAGTGCGTAAAATAAATAACAGAAATTAAATGACGATAAATAAAATTGCGAGAATTAAAATTGCGATAAATAAATTGCGATAAATAAATGTAACAGGAATTAACAGTTAGCTAGGAACAGTTAGCTAGGATTTTGTTAGCACGGATTCTTAACAGAATTTCTCATAGTTAATTTGTTTGTTTCTAACATATTTTATTTTGTCCAATGTTTTCTTCATTATGCCACTTGTTGAATTTTGATGGGTCAAAATCCAAATATGAAATTAAATGAAAATAGTTATTCTGTGGTGAACGAATTCGTATATCTTGTGGATGTAAGTAGGATAGTAAATGACCGTTGAATCAGATTCGAAGAATGTACAGTATAACTTATTAATGTGAAATCTAAATATTCCTCGGGTATTACCTACCCGGTAATACCCGTTAAAATATTTTCACCGTTAACAGTTTGTACGAAAGAATTTTTAATTACAATCTTTATAAAAATATATATACATATATATTTTCTTCAGATGTAATTATGGATTTAATGAGTCAAAATGATATAAAACTCATTTGATTTTCGGTTTGAGCTAGAATAAATAATCTCTAAAACTTTTAGAAACCACATATTCTTCGCAGAATATTTCTTCAATGAAGTTATGCATTAATACTTCATCGTTCATTGTTGTTGGTACTCCTTAGTATCTATGGTGCGTATGACGCTGATGTTCGTGTGACAGATTGTGAAGTTGAGGTTTGCGATGCAGTTGTTGTTGGTGGTGGTAATGGTACTGTTGGTGATGGTGGTACTGGTTATGCTGCTGGTGCTGCTGCTGGTGTTTGTAACCTTTGCACCATATTCTCCAAAGCCACTACCCGAGTGCGAAGCTCGTTGACTTCTTCTATTACACCGGGGTGATTGTCGGTTCGGACGAGCGGATAAATATGATTTAGAATTTGGTATAGTATATAATCATGACGAGATGCCCTAGAAATGAGAGAGAAAATGGTGTTTCAGACAGGTTCGCCGGTAAGTACTTCAGGTTCTTCGCCAAGTGGGCAATATGGTGGATGGAAGGGATCACCTTCTTCTTATCTCCAATGATTAAGTAGGCTACGAACCCATTCCCAATTCATACAGAATTGGTGATGACTAATTGATAGATCTATTCCAGTTACACTGCTTTCGAAGCTCGATTGGAAATCCATATCGGAATAGCTATCGGAATCTGAGGGACTCGAACTGGTTGAGGGATTCAACTCGTACGATCAGATGAAGGATTTTCGATAAGAAATAGATTATAGGATGTAGATTAGTACCCTGCAATACATAATTTACATATGCATATATAATACTAAAATCCCATAAGTTACGGAGGAATCTACGGAAGCTGTCAGGCAAAGGTAACAATAACAGATACGCTAAGATTTGAATTTATCTATACACTGTCTATGCAAAAGAGGCAGTAAGATGTGTCTAGACTTTAAGGATGATAAGCAAATAATTTTCGACACTAAATGATAAGCAAAACTTTTGACATGCAGACATGGTCGAAGTCCAGACTCACTAATGCATCTAAACAACTATTAGTTAGACACACTAATGCAAGACCTGGTTCGCTAAGACCACCGCTCTGATACCAACTCTAATGACCCATCCTAATCCATCTGGACGAATACATTACATTTGGTTACATCGCGAGGTACTTGACCTCTATATGATACATTTTACAAACATTGCATTTGTGATGGCCCCGTCAAAACACTTAACGGCTCCTTCACTTGGTCCCACAGCTTGATCGAACTTAAATGAATTTAATAAATGATATTGAATTCTTTTATTTTAAAAGTTTCCCAAAAAGGAAAGCATACCAAAATATGTAGTTTAAAAATAACTCAACATATTAATAATCCAAAGTTGACACAAAACATTGTCAACAACCCACAAGTCTTAATTATTCAAAAATCGAATGCAAGCCAAAGTTTCACAAATTGTTTCATTAAAAATCTGCCCAAATGCATGCAGACTCTTCTAAACACAGCGGAAGCATCACATAAACTCAAGTACCTGTGAAAACATGCGAGTAAACTGTCAACACAAAGGTTGAGTGAATTATAGGTTTAAATAATTGAATAAACTTTAGACCACAAGATTTAAAAATGTTAGAAAACATTAAACATTATTTCATTATCAATGAGCCACCTGGTAACCACTTAACCCTTTATTTACCCTTGCCAAACACAATAAAAATATACACTGGACAGTGTATCTACAACAAATTACGAAGTACTAAACATTCCGATTATAAATTGCTAGCGCGACTAGCTCGAAATGGGGTGGTCAAACCCGATAGATCTATCCGTAGTATTCGCGTTCACCGGTAGAAACCAATGATTACAGTTACCAGACTAGTAAATATTTTTGTCCAACTCACAACGAATAATTTAAATTTAATTGTCACTTGTGTCTAAACGTGAAATAAAATGCATGTAATCACATCCCAAAAATATACTTTGAAAAGTATGTAAAAACGGGACTATAACTTACCTTAATAGTAACGAAGTAACCAACACAATTAAGCGAACAGCAAATGTAGTACAGTGATCAGGAATGATCATAACGCCGACCTATAAATAAAGCAGG
Source organism: Rutidosis leptorrhynchoides (assembly GCF_046630445.1). Lineage (NCBI taxonomy): Eukaryota > Viridiplantae > Streptophyta > Magnoliopsida > Asterales > Asteraceae > Rutidosis > Rutidosis leptorrhynchoides. The sequence continues at coordinate 290,846,850 of NC_092336.1, read as the reverse complement.
TCGATATAAATAACTAACTTAGGTCAAGTCTTAGTATGATAGCTATTGTACATATTGCAAGTAGTCATAGAACAATACTCAATATGCATCGGTTTGATCGGAACAGCTTACGGACACACACTTTCTATTTTTAGAAAGTTTCTATTTTTAGCAGGTTTCCATTTTTGGAAAATTTCTATTTTTGAAAAGTTTCTATTTTTGGAAAGTTTCTATTTTTGGAAAGTTTCCAAATTTAGAAAGTTGCTATTTTAGGAAAGTTTATAAGTTAGGAAAGTTTCCTTAATTAGAAAGTCAACAAAAGTCAACTGAAAGTCAAAGTCAACCGAAAGTGAACTCAAAAGTCAACCTTGGTCAAACATGGTCAACGTTAATTTTAAAAGTGTAAGTTATAATAATAATATAAGTTATAACGTTTATTAAAGTTAAATATGTCTAATTATGTCATAACATAAGTTTAATTGAATTAAAATGAATTATTAAAGTTAATATAAGTTTAAATGATATAATTAATATAACATAAGTATTTAATTAATTAATTAAATATTAGTCATAATGTAAGTATTATTAATTAATAATAAATTTTAAATCATATCATAAGTATTATTAATTAATAATGAATTATTAATCATATCATAAGTTTCTAATTATAATTATTAAATCATAAGTACTTAATAATTAAATTATAATTAAATAATAACTAAGTCTTATAATAATTAAATAATTAATTAATCTTTATTATAAATCTTATTATAATAATCTCATAATATAAGTTTAATACTTATCATAAGTATTTTTCCATTAATAATGAAGTATTATTAATCATATGTTTAATTAAAAAGTTAATTAAATCATAAGTATTAATTAAATGATATAATAAATATATATCATAAGTCTTAAATAATAATAATTACTTTTTTTATCATAAGTAATTATATGATAATGAAATCTATTAATTATATCATAAGTTTAATAATTAATCAAAAGTTTTAAATCAAAAGTTCATCGGGTCGTATCCTGAGCCCCGGGTGTCGGTTTTCGACGAGCCTTACATATATCTCCGCCTAAGCAAACCACCTGACACTTTGGTACACTCAAGAACACCCTAAGAACAGTCCACAAGTCGTGATGTACAGCCAACACACTACTTGCAACTTCAAGTCAATCAAAAGCGTGTTTTAGACGTAACGGGTGATTCGTGGCTCGGATTGAGATGACCCGAACATGAAAGTTCACCCCACCATCAGTCCTAACACACTAACACACCCTAAAGTCACCAAATATAGTCACAAAGTCGGACCAAACCTGGTTCATACCAATATCACAATTCAATCTTAACAAAATACCACTTTGATCATAATTAGGGTTCCGGGAATCGAAACGACATGAATCCGGAGTCTAAAATTAATGTCTTGATGAGAGGAACTCATTTATATACTTTATTTTATGATCAACATCAGTTAAAATATCATAAACACACGAAAAAGCTGCTGTCCCAATTTTATCAAACCGAAAACATAAGTTTACGAGTAATTCTACGCATACAATCAACATTACAACAACTAATAATCATCAATCTAATAATATAAACATAAAATACAGAAAAATAAATAAAAATTAAAAGTTCTAGGGTTAGGGTTTATACCCTAATCAAGAAACGATTGGTATGATCGCGTAGAGAACGGAACGAGGAATCCGATTGTATGAACGATCTCTAGATCCAAGCAATATTTTTGGTTGATGATGATGATGATATGGTGATGGTGGTCGTCACCCAAAAATAAAGAAAGAGAGGAAGAGAGCCAAAAAAATAGAATTAGGTTTTGAGAGGATATTGATAAATTGGAAATAAAATCAAAAGTGAGAAAACAAGGGAGTAATACTCCCTCCCTCCCCCATTCGGCCGAATATGGGTGGGGTGGGCCCCATGATGGGCCAACTTTCGAAATGGTTATTTCCTGATGGCTCGAAAGCCCGAACGAGTCCCGAAACGCGAAAACGCACTTACGCGATTAAAAATCTGGAAAGATAACAAACGCGCGACGAAAAATAAATATAAACACACTAAATATTAATATGATCTTAAAATATCATATTTAAAATAATTAGGATTTAAATATCTCAAAAACGCGTCCGTTGGTTTAAAAACCGAAAAGATTCGCCGGATAGAAATTCGCGATTCGTATAAACGTACGATTTAAAATATGAATACATATATTCACATAACACATAATAATTAATATATTATTACTAAAATAATAATATAGGTCATGAAATGACGTAACACAATTAACAGTTAACGATCGTTAAATAATTAACGATAAAAGATAACGGAAAAAGTAGGGTCGTGACAGTACCTTCCCGTTACGGAAATTTCGTCCCGAAATTTAAGCAGGTGCAGGGGTTGACTCAGCATCTGGAAACAAATGCGGGTACTTCTACTTCATCTGATCTTCACGCTCCCAAGTGAACTCGGGACCGCGTCTGGCGTTCCATCTAACCCGGACAATAGGAATTCGGCTCTGCTTAAGAGTCTTAACTTCTCGATCCATAATTTCAATAGGTTCCTCAATAAAGTGTAGTTGCTTATCAACATGAAGTTCTTCCAAAGGAATAGTCTTATCGGTTTCGGCCAAACACTTCTTTAAGTTCGATACATGAAAAACATTGTGAACAGCACTGAGTTCTTGTGGCAACTTCAAACGATAAGCCGCCGGTCCAACTCTCTCAACAATCTCAAACGGTCCAACAAAGCGAGGACTTAGCTTTCCCCTTTTACCAAAACGGATCACACCCTTCCAAGGTGAAACATTTAACATAACACGATCACCAACTTGAAATTCCACATCTTTCCTTCCCCTATCGGCATAACTCTTTTGCCGACTTCTAGCGGTTCTCAACCTTTCCTTAATCTGTACAATCTTCTCGGTAGTCTCGTGAATAATTTCTGGACCTGTGAGTTGAGCATCCCCAACCGCATTCCAACAAACATGAGACCTACACTTCCTACCGTACAGAGCTTCAAACGGTGCGGCTTGAATACTTGCGTGATAACTGTTGTTATAAGAAAATTCGGCTAGCGGCAAATATTTATCCCACCCATTACCAAAATCAATAACACACGCTCGCAACATATCTTCTAACGTCTGAATGGTCCTTTCACTCTGACCATCCGTTTGAGGATGATAAGCGGTGCTCATATCTAATCTAGTTCCCAAGGCTTCCTGTAAAGATCGCCAAAACCTCGATACAAAACGAATGTCTCAGTCCGAAATTGTAGTGACCCGAACTTTTCCATGTTTATATATATTAATTGAGATTGATATTTACATGATTAAACGTTTCCAACATGTTAAGCAATCAAACTTGTTAAGACTTGATTAATTGAAATAGGTTTCATATAGACAATTGACCACCCAAGTTGACCGGTGATTCACGAACGTTAAAACTTGTAAAAACTATATGATGACATATATATGGTTATATATATAGTTAACATGATATTATGATAAGTAAACATATCATTAAGTATATTAACAATGAACTACATATGTAAAAACAAGACTACTAACTTAATGATTTTGAAACGAGACATATATGTAACGATTATCGTTGTAACGACATTTAATGTATATATATCATATTAAGAGATATTCGTACATCATAATATCATGATAATATAATAATTTAAAATCTCTTTTGATATTATAAACATTGGGTTAACAACATTTAACAAGATCGTTAACCTAAAGGTTTCAAAACAACATTTACATGTAACGACTAACGATGACTTAACGACTCAGTTAAAATGTATATACATGTAGTGTTTTAATATGTATTCATACACTTTTGAAAGACTTCAAGACACTTATCAAAATACTTCTACTTAACAAAAATGCTTACAATTACATCCTCGTTCAGTTTCATCAACAATTCTACTCGTATGCGCCCGTATTCGTACTCGTACAATACACAGCTTTTAGATGTATGTACTATTGGTATATACACTCCAATGATCAGCTCTTAGCATCCCATGTGAGTCACCTAACACGTGGGAACCATCATTTGGCAACTAGCATGAAATATCTCATAAAATTACAAAAATATGAGTAATCATTCATGACTTATTTACATGAAAACAAAATTACATATCCTTTATATCTAATCCATACACCAACGACCAAAAACACCTACAAACACTTTCATTCTTCAATTTTCTTCATCTAATTGATCTCTCTCAAGTTCTATCTTCAAGTTCTAAGTGTTCTTCATAAATTCCAAAAGTTCTAGTTTCATAAAATCAAGAATACTTTCAAGTTTGCTAGCTCACTTCCAATCTTGTAAGGTGATCATCCAACCTCAAGAAATCTTTGTTTCTTACAGTAGGTTATCATCCTAATACAAGGTAATAATCATATTCAAACTTTGGTTCAATTTCTATAACTATAACAATCTTATTTCAAGTGATGATCTTACTTGAACTTGTTTTCGTGTCATGATTTTGCTTCAAGAACTTCGAGCCATCCAAGGATCCATTGAAGCTAGATCCATTTTTTTCTTTTCCAGTAGGTTTATCCAAGGAACTTAAGGTAGTAATGATGTTCATAACATCATTCGATTCATACATATAAAGCTATCTTATTCGAAGGTTTAAACTTGTAATCACTAGAACATAGTTTAGTTAATTCTAAACTTGTTCGCAAACAAAAGTTAATCCTTCTAACTTTACTTTTAAAATCAACTAAACACATGTTCTATATCTATATGATATGCTAACTTAATGATTTAAAACCTGGAAACACGAAAAACACCGTAAAACCGGATTTACGCCGTCGTAGTAACACCGCGGGCTGTTTTGGGTTAGTTAATTAAAAACTATGATAAACTTTGATTTAAAAGTTGTTATTCTGAGAAAATGATTTTTATTATGAACATGAAACTATATCCAAAAATTATGGTTAAACTCAAAGTGGAAGTATGTTTTCTAAAATGGTCATCTAGACGTCGTTCTTTCGACTGAAATGACTACCTTTACAAAAACGACTTGTAACTTATTTTTCCGACAATAAACCTATACTTTTTCTGTTTAGATTCATAAAATAGAGTTCAATATGAAACCATAGCAATTTGATTCACTCAAAACGGATTTAAAATGAAGAAGTTATGGGTAAAACAAGATTGGATAATTTTTCTCATTTTAGCTACGTGAAAATTGGTAACAAATATATTCCAACCATAACTTAATCAACTTGTATTATATATTATGTAATCTTGAGATACCATAGACACGTATACAATGTTTCGACCTATCATGTCGACACATTTATATATATTTCGCAACAACCATAGACACTCTATATGTGAATGTTGGAGTTAGCTATACAGGGTTGAGGTTGATTCCAAAATATATATAGTTTGAGTTGTGATCAATACTGAGATACGTATACACTGGGTCGTGGATTGATTCAAGATAATATTTATCGATTTATTTCTGTACATCTAACTGTGGACAACTAGTTGTAGGTTACTAACGAGGACAGCTGACTTAATAAACTTAAAACATCAAAATATATTAAAAGTGTTGTAAATATATTTTGAACATACTTTGATATATATGTATATATTGTTATAGGTTCGTGAATCAACCAGTGGCCAAGTCTTACTTCCCGACGAAGTAAAAATCTGTGAAAGTGAGTTATAGTCCCACTTTTAAAATCTAATATTTTTGGGATGAGAATACATGCAGGTTTTATAAATGATTTACAAAATAGACACAAGTACGTGAAACTACATTCTATGGTTGAATTATCGAAATCGAATATGCCCCTTTTTATTAAGTCTGGTAATCTAAGAATTAGGGAACAGACACCCTAATTGACGCGAATCCTAAAGATAGATCTATTGGGCCTAACAAACCTCATCCAAAGTACCGGATGCTTTAGTACTTCGAAATTTATATCATATCCGAAGGGTGTCCCGGAATGATGGGGATATTCTTATATATGCATCTTGTTAATGTCGGTTACCAGGTGTTCACCATATGAATGATTTTTATCTCTATGTATGGGATGTGTATTGAAATATGAAATCTTGTGGTCTATTATTATGATTTGATATATATAGGTTAAACCTATAACTCACCAACATTTTTTGTTGACGTTTTAAGCATGTTTATTCTCAGGTGATTATTAAGAGCTTCCGCTGTCGCATACTTAAATAAGGACGAGATTTGGAGTCCATGCTTGTATGATATTGTGTAAAAACTGCATTCAAGAAACTTATTTTGTTGTAACATATTTGTATTGTAAACCATTATGTAATGGTCGTGTGTAAACAGGATATTTTAGATTACCATTATTTGATAATCTACGTAAAGCTTTTTAAACCTTTATTGATGAAATAAAGGTTATGGTTTGTTTTAAAATGAATGCAGTCTTTGAAAAACGTCTCATATAGAGGTCAAAACCTCGCAACGAAATCAATTAATATGGAACGTTTTTAATCAATAAGAACGGGACATTTCAGTTGGTATCCGAGCGTTGGTCTTAGAGAACCAGAATTTTGCATTAGTGTGTCTTATCGAGTTGGTTAGGATGCATTAGTGAGTCTGGACTTCGACCATGTTTACTTGAAAAATGATTGCTTAACAAATTTTGTTGGAAACTATATATTTTTAACATGTGAATATTATGTGATATATTAATCTCTTAACGCGTTTGATATTATGTGATAGATGTCTACCTCTAGAACAAGTCCCATTGACTCACCTAATAATAATGAAGAGTCAAATGTAAATTGGAATGATTCGTGGACTGATTCACAAGTTCCCGAAGAGGAACCGGAAGAAGAGTCGGAACCGGAAGAAGAATCGGAACCGGAAGAAGAATCGGAACCGGAAGAAGAATCGAAACCGGAAGAGGAAATAGAACCGGTGGGGGAAATAATAAAACGGTTAAGTAAAAGAGAATCCTCAACCAACCGACCAAGGTTAATTATGGTCAATGGTGTTTCCGCCAAGGAAGCAAAATATTGGGAGGATTACCAATTCTCCGATGAATCGGATTCCGACGAGAATTCCGATGATGTTATAGAAATTACCCCAACTGAATTTAAAAAGGTAAAAGAAAATAATAAGGGAAAGGGCATAAAAATAGAGAAATCTAATTCCAACCCCGATGAACTTTATATGTATCGTCGACCCCCGAAGTCCTTAAGTTGTAACAATGACCCGGGAACCTCTAAACCACCAGGTTTTTCTAAACCAATGTGGACAACGACGGCTCGTATTAGGGGAACATCATATATCCCTAGAAACTTGGCAAAACGAACCAAAACCGAAGAAGAAGAAACGAGCGAGTCGGAATAAGATAGTTGTATTCGTGTGGTGTAATATATGTAATATAGTGTGCTTATGCTTTATGATATATGTAAAAATTACTTGTATTAATAAGTATTTTTTTATGAATCTAACTCTTGTCTATTTTACAGTTTAAAAACACAAAATGGATAGACAACCCAATATTTTAAGAGACCTACCCGGAGACATGATTGATGAAATCTTGTCTAGAGTCGGTCAGAATTCATCGGCACAACTATTTAAGGCGAGATCAGTTTGTAAGACATTCGAAGAACGTTCCAAGAATGTCTTGGTTTATAAGAGACTTTCGTTTGAAAGATGGGGGATATCACATTGGGAAACCCATAAGTTACGATGTGTTTACTTTGACGCATATATTGCAGGGAACCCAAATGCTATTTTACGCAAAGGGTTAAGAAATTATTTTGACTCAATATATCCGAATATTGGACTTCGTGATTTAGAAAAAGTGGCTAACATGCAACATAAAGAAGCATGTTATGCTTACGGATTAGTAATGTTCGCTTCTCACCAAAGTGAGAACAAGAACATCGGGCTACAACTATTAAACAAAACGTTTCCACAAGTGACGGAGTCGGTAATTGGGGTAAGAAATGAGGTTTTTAGATTGTTACGGGACTGTTGGACATTACGTAACCCTCGTCCCTTTGACGACGTTACAACACGCTGTCTTATCAACGGCCATAACGGTTATGTTCCACAAGACCAAGGATGGGAAGTAGTCCTAGTAAAACCAGAATGCATGACTTGTTTCTGGACGTATGAATTACGTGTCTTTATTGCCTTTGCTGAACGACTTGTGTACTAGCTAGAATTATCTTCACACCTATCTTGTATCAAAGTTATTGTGTGCTATATTTCATGCTTTATGTAAAATAAGCGGTATTGTAAGTTTGTAAAATATTGTATAAAAGTTTGAACGCGAAATATTATTACAATCAGTTTTTCATATAGAATTGTAGTAGTTGAATTGTATATTAGCTACTAAGTATGAACTTAACGGGTAGGTACTACCCGAATTTAAACTTATAAAACGCTAATATGAAGAAAAAGCTTTTATAAATGAGTTCATATTATGCTACGAAATACTATTAACTACTCTTAATATTGTGTATGATTAACTTGTTCCATTTGACTATTTTGAAGGAAATGGCACCGACTACTCGACACACCGTGAATATGAATGAAGAGGAATTCCGTACTTTTATAGCTTCAAACATAGCCGCAGTACAGGCTGCGCTACATACCAACAATAACCTTGGATCTAGCAGTACAGGAAATCGTGTAGGATGCACCTACAAAGAATTCACTGCCTGCAAACCTTTGGAATTTGATGGAACCGAAGGACCGATCGGATTGAAACGGTGGACCGAGAAGGTCGAATCGGTGTTTGCCATAAGTAAGTGTACTGAAGGGGACAAAGTGAAGTACGCTACGCATACCTTCACAGGTTCTGCGTTAACATGGTGGAATACCTATCTAGAGCAAGTGGGACAAGACGATGCGTACGCACTACCGTGGTCAGCATTCAAGCACTTGATGAACGAGAAGTACCGTCCCAGAACCGAGGTCAATAAGCTCAAGACAGAACTTAGAGGGTTACGAACCCAAGGATTTGATATTACCACGTACGAAAGACGATTCACAGAATTGTGCCTATTGTGTCCAGGAGCGTTCGAAGATGAGGAAGAGAAGATCGACGCGTTTGTGAAAGGATTACCGGAAAGAATCCAAGAAGATATAAGTTCACACGAGCCCGCCTCCATACAACAGGCATGTAGAATGGCTCACAAACTAGTGAACCAGATTGAAGAAAGAATTAAAGAACAGACTGCTGAAGAGGCCAATGTGAAGCAAGTCAAAAGAAAGTGGGAGGAAAACGGTGATAAGAATCACCAATACAACAACAACAATAATCGCAACAATTATCCCAACAATCGCAACATCAATCTTAACTACAACAAACGGCCCAACAACAACAACAACAACAGCAACTACAACAATCATCCCAACAACAATAATAACCGCAACAACAACAACAACAATCAGAAGCAGCTATGCCAAAGGTGTGAAAAGTATCACTCGGGGTTCTGCACCAAATTTTGCAACAAGTGTAAAAGAAATGGTCATAGCGCGGCGAAGTGTGAGGTCTACGGACCAGGGGTTAATAGAACGAAAGGAACAAATGGTGTCGGAACGAGTAATGGCGGAGCAAGTAGTGTCGGAGCAAGTTATGCCAATGTAGTTTGTTATAAATGTGGAAAACCGGGCCACATTATTAGAAATTGCCCGAACCAGGAGAACACGAATGGACAAGGCCGCAGAAGAGTTTTCAATATTAATACGGCAGAGGCACAGGAAGACCCGGAGCTTGTTACGGGTACGTTTCTTATTGACAATAAATCTACTTACGTTTTATTTGATTCGGGTGCGGATAGAAGCTATATGAGTAGAGATTTTTGTGCTAAATTAAGTTGTCCATTGACGCCTTTGGATAGTAAATTTTTACTCGAATTAGCAAATGGTAAATTAATTTCAGCAGCTAATATATGTCGGAATCGAGAAATTAAACTGGTTAGCGAAACATTTAAGATTGATTTGATACCAGTAGAGTTAGGGAGTTTTGATGTGATAATCGGTATGGACTGGTTGAAAGAAGTGAAAGCAGAGATCGTTTGTTACAAAAATGCAATTCGTATTATACGAGAAAAAGGAAAACCCTTAATGGTGTACGGAGAAAAGGGCAACACGAAGCTACATCTTATTAGTAATTTGAAGGCACAAAAACTAATAAGAAAAGGTTGCTATGCTGTTCTAGCACACGTCGAGAAAGTACAAACTGAAGAAAAGAGCATCAATGATGTTTCCATTGCAAAAGAATTTCCCGATGTATTTCCGAAAGAATTACCGGGATTACCCCCACATCGATCCGTTGAATTTCAAATAGATCTTGTACCAGGAGCTGCACCAATAGCTCGTGCACCTTACAGACTCGCACCCAGCGAGATGAAAGAACTGCAAAGCCAATTACAAGAACTTTTAGAGCGTGGTTTCATTCGACCAAGCACATCACCGTGGGGAGCTCCTGTTTTGTTTGTCAAGAAGAAAGATGGTACATTCAGGTTGTGTATCGACTACCGAGAGTTGAACAAACTTACCATCAAGAACCGCTACCCACTACCGAGAATCGACGACTTATTTGATCAACTACAAGGCTCGTCTGTTTATTCAAAGATTGACTTACGTTCCGGGTATCATCAAATGCGGGTGAAAGAAGATGATATTCCAAAGACTGCTTTCAGAACACGTTACGGTCATTACGAGTTTATGGTCATGCCGTTTGGTTTAACTAATGCACCAGCTGTGTTCATGGACCTTATGAACCGAGTGTGTGGACCATACCTTGACAAGTTTGTCATTGTTTTCATTGATGACATACTTATTTACTCAAAGAATGACCAAGAACACGGTGAACATTTGAGAAAGGTGTTAGAAGTATTGAGGAAGGAAGAATTGTACGCTAAGTTTTCAAAGTGTGCATTTTGGTTGGAAGAAGTTCAATTCCTCGGTCACATAGTGAACAAAGAAGGTATTAAGGTGGATCCGGCAAAGATAGAAACTGTTGAAAAGTGGGAAACCCCGAAAACTCCGAAACACATACGCCAGTTTTTAGGACTAGCTGGTTACTACAGAAGGTTTATCCAAGACTTTTCCAGAATAGCAAAACCCTTGACTGCATTAACACATAAAGGGAAGAAATTTGAATGGAATGATGAACAAGAGAAAGCGTTTCAGTTATTGAAGAAAAAGCTAACTACGGCACCTATATTGTCATTGCCTGAAGGGAATGATGATTTTGTGATTTATTGTGACGCATCAAAGCAAGGTCTCGGTTGTGTATTAATGCAACGAACGAAGGTGATTGCTTATGCGTCTAGACAATTGAAGATTCACGAACAAAATTATACGACGCATGATTTGGAATTAGGCGCGGTTGTTTTTGCATTAAAGACTTGGAGGCACTACTTATATGGGGTCAAAAGTATTATATATACCGACCACAAAAGTCTTCAACACATATTTAATCAGAAACAACTGAATATGAGGCAGCGTAGGTGGATTGAATTGTTGAATGATTACGACTTTGAGATTCGTTACCACCCGGGGAAGGCAAATGTGGTAGCCGATGCCTTGAGCAGGAAGGACAGAGAACCCATTCGAGTAAAATCTATGAATATAATGATTCATAATAACCTTACTACTCAAATAAAGGAGGCGCAACAAGGAGTTTTAAAAGAGGGAAATTTAAAGGATGAAATACCCAAAGGATCGGAGAAGCATCTTAATATTCAGGAAGACGGAACCCGGTATAGGGCTGAAAGGATTTGGGTACCAAAATTTGGAGATATGAGAGAAATGGTACTTAGAGAAGCTCATAAAACCAGATACTCAATACATCCTGGAACGGGGAAGATGTACAAGGATCTCAAGAAACATTTTTGGTGGCCGGGTATGAAAGCCGATGTTGCTAAATACGTAGGAGAATGTTTGACGTGTTCTAAGGTCAAATCTGAGCATCAGAAACCATCAGGTCTACTTCAACAACCCGAAATTCCAGAATGGAAATGGGAAAACATTACCATGGATTTCATCACTAAATTGCCAAGGACTGCAAGTGGTTTTGATACTATTTGGGTAATAGTTGATCGTCTCACCAAATCAGCACACTTCCTGCCAATAAGAGAAGATGACAAGATGGAGAAGTTAGCACGACTGTATTTGAAGGAAGTCGTCTCCAGACATGGAATACCAATCTCTATTATCTCTGATAGGGATGGCAGATTTATTTCAAGATTCTGGCAGACATTACAGCAAGCATTAGGAACTCGTCTAGACATGAGTACTGCCTATCATCCACAAACTGATGGGCAGAGCGAAAGGACGATACAAACGCTTGAAGACATGCTACGAGCATGTGTTATTGATTTCGGAAACAGTTGGGATCGACATCTACCGTTAGCAGAATTTTCCTACAACAACAGCTACCATTCAAGCATTGAGATGGCGCCGTTTAAAGCACTTTATGGTAGAAAGTGCAGGTCTCCGATTTGTTGGAGTGAAGTGGGGGATAGACAGATTACGGGTCCGGAGATTATACAAGAAACTACCAAGAAGATCATCCAAATTCAACAACGGTTGAAAACCGCCCAAAGTCGACAAAAGAGCTACGCTGACATTAAAAGAAAAGATATAGAATTTGAAATTGGAGAGATGGTCATGCTTAAAGTTGCACCTTGGAAAGGCGTTGTTCGATTTGGTAAACGAGGGAAATTAAATCCAAGGTATATTGGACCATTCAAGATTATTGATCGTGTCGGACCAGTAGCTTACCGACTTGAGTTACCTCAACAACTCGCGGCTGTACATAACACTTTCCACGTCTCAAATTTGAAGAAATGTTTTGCTAAAGAAGATCTCACTATTCCGTTAGATGAAATCCAAATCAACGAAAAACTTCAATTCATCGAAGAACCCGTCAAAATAATGGATCGTGAGGTTAAAAGACTTAAGCAAAACAAGATACCAATTGTTAAGGTTTGATGGAATTCTCGTAGAGGACCCGAGTTCACCTGGGAGCGTGAAGATCAGATGAAGAAGAAATACCCGCATCTATTTCCAGAAGATTCGTCAACACCTTCAACAGCTTAAAATTTCGGGACGAAATTTATTTAACGGGTAGGTACTGTAGTGACCCGAACTTTTCAATGTTTATATATATTAATTGAGATTGATATTTACATGATTAAATGTTTCCAACATGTTAAGCAATCAAACTTGTTAAGACTTGATTAATTGAAATAGGTTTCATATAGACAATTGACCACCCAAGTTGACCGGTGATTCACGAACGTTAAAACTTGTAAAAACTATATGATGACATATATATGGTTATATATATAGTTAACATGATATTATGATAAGTAAACATATCATTAAGTATATTAACAATGAACTACATATGTAAAAACAAGACTACTAACTTAATGATTTTGAAACGAGACATATATGTAACGATTATCGTTGTAACGACATTTAATGTATATATATCATATTAAGAGATATTCGTACATCATAATATCATGATAATATAATAATTTAAAATCTCTTTTGATATTATAAACATTGGGTTAACAACATTTAACAAGATCGTTAACCTAAAGGTTTCAAAACAACATTTACATGTAACGACTAACGATGACTTAACGACTCAGTTAAAATGTATATACATGTAGTGTTTTAATATGTATTCATACACTTTTGAAAGACTTCAAGACACTTATCAAAATACTTCTACTTAACAAAAATGCTTACAATTACATCCTCGTTTAGTTTCATCAACAATTCTACTCGTATGCGCCCGTATTCGTACTCGTACAATACACAGCTTTTAGATGTATGTACTATTGGTATATACACTCCAATGATCAGCTCTTAGCAGCCCATGTGAGTCACCTAACACATGTGGGAACCATCATTTGGCAACTAGCATGAAATATCTCATAAAATTACAAAAATATGAGTAATCATTCATGACTTATTTACATGAAAACAAAATTACATATCCTTTATATCTAATCCATACACCAACGACCAAAAACACCTAAAAACACTTTAATTCTTCAATTTTCTTCATCTAATTGATCTCTCTCAAGTTCTATCTTCAAGTTCTAAGTGTTCTTCATAAATTCCAAAAGTTCTAGTTTCATAAAATCAAGAATACTTTCAAGTTTGCTAGCTCACTTCCAATCATGTAAGGTGATCATCCAACCTCAAGAAATCTTTGTTTCTTACAGTAGGTTATCATCCTAATACAAGGTAATAATCATATTCAAACTTTGGTTCAATTTCTATAACTATAACAATCTTATTTCAAGTGATGATCTTACTTGAACTTGTTTTCGTGTCATGATTTTGCTTCAAGAACTTCGAGCCATCCAAGGATCCATTGAAGCTAGATCCATTTTTCTCTTTTCCAGTAGGTTTATCCAAGGAACTTAAGGTAGTAATGATGTTCATAACATCATTCGATTCATACATATAAAGCTATCTTATTCGAAGGTTTAAACTTGTAATCACTAGAACATAGTTTAGTTAATTCTAAACTTGTTCGCAAACAAAAGTTAATCCTTCTAACTTGACTTTTAAAATCAACTAAAAACATGTTCTATATCTATATGATATGCTAACTTAATGATTTAAAACCTGGAAACACGAAAAACACCGTAAAACCGGATTTACGCCGTCGTAGTAACACCGCGGGCTGTTTTGGGTTAGTTAATTAAAAACTATGATAAACTTTGATTTAAAAGTTGTTATTCTGAGAAAATGATTTTTATTATGAACATGAAACTATATCCAAAAATTATGGTTAAACTCAAAGTGGAAGTATGTTTTCTAAAATGGTCATCTAGACGTCGTTCTTTCGACTGAAATGACTACCTTTACAAAAACGACTTGTAACTAATTTTTCCGACTATAAACCTATACTTTTTCTGTTTATATTCATAAAATAGAGTTCAATATGAAACCATAGCAATTTGATTCACTCAAAACGGATTTAAAATGAAGAAGTTATGGGTAAAACAAGATTGGATAATTTTTCTCATTTTAGCTACGTGAAAATTGGTAACAAATCTATTCCAACCATAACTTAATCAACTTGTATTGTATATTATGTAATCTTGAGATACCATAGACACGTATACAATGTTTCGAACTATCATGTCGACACATCTATATATATTTCGGAACAACCATAGACACTCTATATGTGAATGTTGGAGTTAGCTATACAGGATTGAGGTTGATTCCAAAATATATATAGTTTGAGTTGTGATCAATACTGAGATACGTATACACTGGGTCGTGGATTGATTCAAGATAATATTTATCGATTTATTTCTGTACATCTAACTGTGAACAACTAGTTGTAGGTTACTAACGAGGACAGCTGACTTAATAAACTTAAAACATCAAAATATATTAAAAGTGTTGTAAATATATTTTGAACATACTTTGATATATATGTATATATTGTTATAGGTTCGTGAATCAACCAGTGGCCAAGTCTTACTTCCCGACGAAGTAAAAATCTGTGAAAGTGAGTTATAGTCCCACTTTTAAAATCTAATATTTTTGGGATGAGAATACATGCAGGTTTTATAAATGATTTACAAAATAGACACAAGTACGTGAAACTACATTCTATGGTTGAATTATCGAAATCGAATATGCCCCTTTTTATTAAGTCTGGTAATCTAAGAATTAGGGAACAGACACCCTAATTGACGCGAATCCTAAAGATAGATCTATTGGGCCTAACAAACCCCATCCAAAGTACCGGATGCTTTAGTACTTCGAAATTTATATCATATCCGAAGGGTGTCCCGGAATGATGGGGATATTCTTATATATGCATCTTGTTAATGTCGGTTACCAGGTGTTCACCATATGAATGATTTTTATCTCTATGTATGGGATGTGTATTGAAATATGAAATCTTGTGGTCTATTATTATGATTTGATATATATAGGTTAAACCTATAACTCACCAACATTTTTTGTTGACATTTTAAGCATGTTTATTCTCAGGTGATTATTAAGAGCTTCCGCTGTCGCATACGTAAATAAGGACGAGATTTGGAGTCCATGCTTGTATGATATTGTGTAAAAACTGCATTCAAGAAACTTATTTTGTTGTAACATATTTGTATTGTAAACCATTATGTAATGGTCGTGTGTAAACAGGATATTTTAGATTACCATTATTTGATAATCTACGTAAAGCTTTTTAAACCTTTATTGATGAAATAAAGGTTATGGTTTGTTTTAAAATGAATGCAGTCTTTGAAAAACGTCTCATATAGAGGTCAAAACCTCGCAACGAAATCAATTAATATGGAACGTTTTTAATCAATAAGAACGGGACATTTCAGTTGGTATCCGAGCGTTGGTCTTAGAGAACCAGAATTTTGCATTAGTGTGTCTTATCGAGTTGGTTAGGATGCATTAGTGAGTCTGGACTTCGACCATGTTTACTTGAAAAATGATTGCTTAACAAATTTTGTTGGAAACTATATATTTTTAACATGTGAATATTATGTGATATATTAATCTCTTAACGCGTTTGATATTATGTGATAGATGTCTACCTCTAGAACAAGTCCCATTGACTCACCTAATAATAATGAAGAGTCAAATGTAAATTGGAATGATTCGTGGACTGATTCACAAGTTCCCGAAGAGGAACCGGAAGAAGAGTCGGAACCGGAAGAAGAATCGGAACCGGAAGAAGAATCGGAACCGGAAGAAGAATCGAAACCGGAAGAGGAAATAGAACCGGTGGGGAAAATAATAAAACGGTTAAGTAAAAGAGAATCCTCAACCAACCGACCAAGGTTAATTATGGTCAATGGTGTTTCCGCCAAGGAAGCAAAATATTGGGAGGATTACCAATTCTCCGATGAATCGGATTCCGACGAGAATTCCGATGATGTTATAGAAATTACCCCAACTGAATTTAAAAAGGTAAAAGAAAATAATAAGGGAAAGGGCATAAAAATAGAGAAATCTAATTCCAACCCCGATGAACTTTATATGTATCGTCGACCCCCGAAGTCCTTAAGTTGTAACAATGACCCGGGAACCTCTAAACCACCAGTCCAGACGATTTTTGATGTTCAGCTTTAACCTTAGCACAGGTCAAAAACTTAGCCACATATGTAGCCACATCACGTTTCAAATTTGGCCACCAATACAGTTCCATAAGATCATGATACATCTTTCCTGAACCAGGATGAATAGAGTACCGAGACTTATGAGCCTCATCCAAAATAAGTTGTCGCAGTTCACTAAACTTCGGAACCCAAAGACGTCCTGTAAAGTACCTAGTACCATCTGCTCGAATCTCAAATTTCTTATCCATACCTCTTACGTTCTCTTTCACAAAATTCTCTTCCTTTAAGGCTTCTTGTTGTGCCTCAAGAATCTGCCTTGCGAGGTTTGTTCTAATTGTCATATTTAAGGCCCTAAACCTGCGAGGTTCAGCCCTTTCTTTACGACTCAACGCATCAGCCACAACATTGGCCTTACCCGGATGATACAAAAGTTCACAATCGTAATCGTTCAACGTCTCAATCCATCTTCGTTTTCTCATGTTCAACTGTTTCTGATCGAGGATATGTTGAAGACTTTTGTGATCTGTGTACACAGTACTCTTGAACCCATACAAATAATGTCTCCAAATCTTAAGTGCAAAAACAACGGCCCCCAACTCTAAATCATGAGTTGTATAGTTCTGCTCGTGAATCTTCAACTGACATGATGCGTACGCAATAACTTTCTTTCGCTGCATCAAAACACAGCCAAAGCCCTGACGTGAAGCATCACAATAAACAACAAAGTCATCATTACCCTCAGGTAGTGACAATATCGGAGCGGTAGTCAACTTCTTCTTTAAAATCTAAAAAGCAGTCTCTTGTTCATCCTTCCACTCGTACTTCTTCCCTTTATGCGTTAAAGCAGTCAGAGGTTTTGCAATACGAGAGAAATCTTGAATGAACCTTCGATAGTAACCTGCCAATCCTAGGAACTGACGAATCTGAGTAGGAGTTTGCGGAGTTTCCCACCTTTCAATCGCCTCAATCTTAGCAGGATCAACTTGAATCCCTTGCTTACTAACAATGTGTCCAAGGAATTGAACTTCTCGTAACCAAAATACACACTTAGAGAACTTAGCGTGCAACTCTTCTTTTCTCAAAAGATCAAGCACTAACTTCAAATGTTCCTCGTGCTCTTCATCACTCTTCGAATAAATAAGGATGTCGTCGATAAACACAATAACGAACTTGTCCAGATAGGGTCTACACACACGGTTCATGAGGTCCATGAACACAGCAGGTGCATTCGTCAATCCGAACGGCATAACAAGAAACTCAAAGTGACCGTAACGGGTGAGAAAAGCAGTTTTCGAAACATCAGATTCTTTAACACGCAACTGATGATAGCCGGAACGAAGATCGATTTTTGAATAAATAGATGAACCCTGAAGTTGATCGAACAGATCATCAATTCTCGGAAGAGGATAACCGTTTTTAATAGTAAGCTTGTTCAACTCACGATAATCAATGCACAAACGAAAAGAACCATCCTTCTTCTTAAAAAACAGAATAGGAGCTCCCCAAGGGGACGAACTAGGATGAATAAAACCTTTGTCTAATAACTCACAGAGTTGACTTGAAAATTCTTGAAGTTCAGAAGGCGCAAGATGATAAGGAGCACGTGCTACAGGAGCGGCACCGGGAACAAGATCAATTTAAAATTCTACCGCGCGTTGCGGCGGAAGGCCAGGTAAATCTTCGGGAAATACCTCGGGAAAATCCCTAACAACATGAACATCTCCAACACTCTTCGTTTCTCTTTCGGAATCAACAACATGGGCTAAAGTAGCATGAAAGCCCTTGCGAAGATGTTTAAGAACTTTCAAACAGCTAATAAGATTTAACTGTATGCACCTCTTATCTCCAAAAACTATCAGCGGCTCTCCAACCACATTAGTAATACGAATAGCTTTATCATAACACACAATCTCAGCACGATTCGCAGATAACCAATCCATTCCAATAACAACATCAAAACTACCAAGTTCAATCGGTACCAAATCTATCTCAAAATCTCTACCAGCTAAACTAATGTTACACTTACAATGCACAGTCTTAGCAGTGAGTTCCTTACCATTAGCTATTTCAACAACATAAGTATGTCTAAAGGAGTTAACGGTGTTTTAATTTTTGGACTTATTTTACTCGACACAAAACTCAAATCAGCCCCTGAATCAAATAGTACATAAACTGATAAATCGTTGACCGAGAACGTACCAGTAACAAGTTTAGGATCTTCCTCAGCATCCCTGGCGTTAATGTTGAACGCTCTACTACGCGCAGTCTCTGCAGTCTTCTTGTTGGGACAGGCATCACGGAAATGCCCCGGCTTCCCACACTCGTAACGAACTCTCGGATTACCACCATTATTCGACTTTCCATTACCATTACCATTACCACCTCTATTACCAGCATTATTACCACCTTCGGCAGGAGTAACAGAACTCGGCAGAAGCACCGTACAATCCTTAGCAATGTGTCCCTGTTTGGAACACCTCTTGCAAGTCACGGTACAGAAACCATCATGAGCCTTGTAACAACGTGGACACACACGCTGTCTGCGGTTATTCGAACCAGAAGTATCCTTCTTTTTCTGCTGACTCTGGTTTTGATTGCGGTTATTATCCCACTTTCTCTTCCCATTATCAGCTTTCTTAATAGCCTCTTCACTGGGTTCGGTTACAGCAGCCTTAATTCTTCTCAAGATCTTATCATTCAACTTATGAGCCATTGACATCGCGGCCTCAATAGTCTGGGGCTCACTAGATTCAACTCCATGTTCAATTTTCTCAGACAACCCATCAACGTAAGCTTCAATCTTAAGATTCTCATCGGCATAAACATTAGGGCACAACAAAGTCAACTTAAAGAATCTCTGCTCGTAGGCATCTAATTCGGTGCCCTTCATTTTCAAGTTTTTAAGTTCAACCTCTAGCTTCTTAAGCTCACCCCTAGGTCGGTAGCGGGTGATCATTCTTTCCTTGAAATTATTCTAAGTTAACCCATAAGCCACATCATTTCCCAAACTGTTAACCAAGTTGTTCCACCAGGTCAATGCACTATCCTTCAAAGTACAGCTAGCAAAACTAACCTTGTCTTCCTCTCAGACTCGACTAACCCTGAAAATAGACTCGATTTTCTCAAACTAGCGGGTAAGTCCTATGGGTCCTTCTGTACCACTGAATTCCTGTGGGCGACTAGCCATGAACGTTTTGTGGGAGCATCCCACCTGATTGTTGTTCGCATTAGCATTTGCATTCGCTGCCATAGCAGCAGCTATCCCTTCGGTAACAAGACATTGGATACGGGCTTCGTTGGACTCTCTAGGAGGCATGATCTTCAAAACAGAATAACACAACCGTTAGTACTAAGAATAATACCAGTGTTATAAAGGAATAGATCGAACACGAAAAGATTAACCATTAAAATAATAGTCAGTAACCATTATGTGTAATAACATGACAGTTATGATTGTTATAGAA
Source organism: Rutidosis leptorrhynchoides (assembly GCF_046630445.1). Taxonomy (NCBI): domain Eukaryota; kingdom Viridiplantae; phylum Streptophyta; class Magnoliopsida; order Asterales; family Asteraceae; genus Rutidosis; species Rutidosis leptorrhynchoides. The sequence goes on along the minus strand of NC_092336.1, from coordinate 290,826,274 downwards.
ATAACCACCACATGCATACATATTTTATGATAACATCATACGACATACATAGCACCTAACATACATGATCTACATTACGCATAATATAACATGCCAAGAGTCACAACATCAGAAATAAAATGTGATAATGATAATAGATGTCATAAAAATAACCATCCATACATAATGAAAAACATCCCATAACAAAATATTAATAAAATCCTCGGCAAAACGCCGTACACAATCCAAAAATGTATGTATGAAAGGACATTAAGTTTTATGAAATAAGTAATCAATCATGAATCATCATATTACATCTGCTTAGAGCGGGTGTGATAAGCTGGGCCAGCATGAGTCTCAGCAGAAGGCTCATACTTCCGCAACTTTCCTTTCACTACTTCCAACTCTTCCTTCAAACCACGAACTGTGCTCACTAGAGCCTTGAAACGACCCGTCCTAATCCATCCGGACGAAGTCCATATCGATTATAAATGATTCACAACAGTTGATTACATCGCGAGGTACTTGACCTCTATATGATATATTTTACAAACATTGCATTCGTTTTGAAAAGACAATATTTCATTACATCGAAAGTGGACGGCATGCATACCATTTTATAATATCTAACTATAATTGACTTAATAATAATCTTGATGAACTCAACGACTCGAATGCAACGTCTTTTGAAATATGTCATGAATGACTCCAAGTAATATCTTTAAAATGAGCAATTGCACAGCGGAAGATTTCTTTCATACCTGAGAATAAACATGCTTTCAAGTGTCAACCAAAAGGTTGGTTAGTTCATTAGTTTAACATAATAATCATTTCCATCATTTTAATAGACCACAAGATTTCATATTTCTATTTCTCATAAACATACGTCCCATGCATAGAGACAAAAATATCATTCATATGGATTGAACACCTGGTAACCGATATTCACAATATGCGTATAAGAATATCCCCATCATTCCGGGATCCTCCTTCGGACATGATATAATTTTCGAAGTACTAAAGCATCCGGTACTTTGGATGGGGCTTGTTGGGCCCGATAGATCTATCTTTAGGATTCGCGTCAATTAGGGTGTTTGTTCCCTAATTCTTAGATTACCAGACTAAAAAGGGGCATATTCGGTTTAATAATCCAGCCATAGAATGTAGTTTTAAGTACTTGTGTCTATTTCGTAAAACAGTTATAAAAGCAGCACATGTATTCTCAGTCCCAAAAATATATATTGCAAAAGCATTTAAAATGGGAGCAAATGAAACTCACGCATGTAAATATTGTAAAATAGTTAATAAAGCATTTGCATGTATTCTCAGCCCAAAAACGTAAAGAGTAAAAGGGAGCAACTGAAACTCACACATATAATTATTGTAAAACAGTTAATAAAGCATTTGCATGTATTCTCAGCCCAAAAACGTAAAGAGAAAAAGGGAGTAAATGAAACTCACCTAATGTATTTTGTAGTAAAAATACATATAACGACATTGAACAACTAACAATGCAAGGTTGAGTCTCGGATTCACGAACCTATATTAATTATATATATTAAAACATATACTCGTAATCAAACAATTTCATAGATTACAACTTTATATATTATATATTAAATTTGTATATATTTATACATTTAAAAATGATCTTTATTTATATAGTTATATATATGTGTGTATATATATATATATATATATATATATATATATATATATATATATATATATATATATATATATATATATTTTTTAAAAATACCTATTTGATTATTTATGAATATTCATAAAAATTTTGTTAGTATGATTAATACATACTTATATGTAGTATTACTTATAAATATAGTTTTATACATAATATTTATTTTGTAATATAATATTAATAATAGTAATAAAAAATTGTATTGGTTTATAATGATAATATTAATAATAACAATACATAATGATAATACTAATAATGATAGTAATACTAATAGTTATGAAAATAATAATAATGATCATAATTATAATGATAATAATAATACTTAAATGATAAAATTTATAGTAATATTAACAATACTTATAAAAATATTAATGATAATAAGGTTTCTAACACTTATAGATATAAATATGGTATTAGTAATAATATTATTTATAATACTTAATAACACTAATAATAATAATAATAATAATAATAATAATAATAATAATAATAATAATAATAATAATAATAATAATAATAATAATAATAATAATAATAATAATAATAATGGAAGTTAAATTAAAAGTGTATACCCTTGTAAATGTTTTTTCTAAAAAGAAATGCCGTAGACGAGGCTCGAACCTCCAACCTCTTGCTAACCCACCAACACTTCTAACCATCCAGCCATTTCTATTATTCTGATTTAAACCCCCCTTGAATTACTTATAACCCGAGGTAAACTGGTTCCCTTTCTTCTTTATCTTCACAAAATTAGCCCACCTGAAAATGGAATCTTGGGCCAAGAACAATTACGGCCCAATATATATGATCGACCCAATCACAATTACTTAAACCCAAATTAATTAGATCCATCACAGCCATTTTTGGCAAACGTTTAATAACAGTAGCAGCTAGAAAATTCGTCAACTAGGGTTTTGATAGTTGGGGTTTCAGCTTCTTTATTCTTAATCGTTTTCATCATCAAATCACCCGCTATCGTCATCTATTCCTAATCACTCTCGGTTAGCATCATCATCAATATGAACTCATAATATCAATTCGATCAAAAAAATAATCCCTATGGTTTAATCATTATCATCGTCCTAACTCTCAAACATCTTTGGTCCACTAGCTTTTAATCAAATTTATTTAATGACCTTATATTCCTATATAAAGTGCAAGTGGGATTAGCTTTAATTCATACATCGAACAGTAGACTAAAGATAGTAATTATATGCCTTTAAAATAACTAGTGGGTGAGTGGGGTTTGTTACTTTGTTCTTGTCGACATGAATATCAAATGGGTTCCACAGCTATTGTCGATAATGCAATCCATGTGAAGATAACGCTTTATGTATTTACTTATATCTAAGTTCCCCAAAACAATAATACGTTGAGTGTTTGGTTCTTTGAACATCGAATCAGAAACGAATGGTTTGCATGTTTATGATGAGGTGTTTTTGGTGATTGAACATGACTAGGAACAGAAGAAACGGATTGTTACTGAGTAGCGGCTATGTTCATGTTGATGATTCGGGGTTATCTAGATGAACCGGAAAGAACAATGACAGAAGACGGTTGCAGGTTTCTTTTGGGTTTCGTTCAAAGTAGAAATAGAATTTATACTCAAAGATTAAATGAATTGTGTGTTGGAAGTTAAAGATGTTAACCAGATTGATAGAATGATTCGAAGGTATTAAAAAGATGTAGTCAAAGTATGGGTACATGAAGTTGATAATGAATTCGATCCTCAAAAACATATTGAAGATGAAAGTAATGGCATTTCGCAAACTAAATTTAAATTTCATCTTTCATAAACATAATCTCGTATCAGGCATTTCGCAAACTGCATAGAGATAAAAATCATTCATATGGATTGAACACCTGGTAACAAACCTTAACAAGATGCATAAAGAATATCCCCCAGTATACAGCGCGCAACTAATATACTAAATAATACCTCGAAGTACTAAATCATCCATACCATGGATGGGGCTCGCTGGGCCCGATAGATCTATCTTTAGGATTCGCGTCAATTAGGGGCCATTTCCCTAATTCTTAGGTTACCAGACTTGAAGGGGTGATATTCGGTTTAATAATCCAACCATATAATGTAGTTTTAAGTACTTGTGTCTATTTCGTAAAACATTTATAAAAGCAGCGCATGTATTCTCAGTCCCAAAAATATATATTGCAAAAGCATTTAAAAAGGGAGCAAATGAAACTCACAATACTGTATTTTGTAGTAAAAATACATATGACGACATTGAACAAGTGTAGGGTTGGCTTCGGATTCACGAACCTATATCATTCATATATGTATTAAAACATATACTTGTAGTCGAACAAATTTATATATATTTAGTTATGTATTAAGATTAATATTTATATATAATTTTATTAATTCTTATAATATATTATAATGTTTATTTGATACATAATTTAATTAACGTTATATTAATGTAAATAATATTATATTAGTTAAAACATAATATTATGTAATATTAGTATAATCATGTAATAAATATATTTTTATATAAATACCTTCTGTTTGTAAAAAAAATTAATAATTGTAATAATACTAGGTTAAGTATGATAATAATAATGATAGTAATAATAGTGATAATAATAACAAAAATGTAAATTTAATAATGATAATTCGAATAAAGATAATAACTTTAATAATAATGATAATTTTACTAAAAATGATTTTTTTTTTACTAAAATGATAAAATGGTAGTTTTACAATTAATGATTCTTTTAATAATATTATAGTTGTAATTGTAATAATAATAATAATGGTACTTTTATTGATAATAATGATAGTTCTAAATTTTTAATAATAATAATACTCTTAACAATAATGATAATATATAATGTTTATATAAAAGCGCGTCAACGATAATAATACTAATAGTACTGATAATAATAATAACTATGATACCATTAATAATGGTTTTAATCATAACGATACTGTTAATAATAACCTAAGTGATAATACTAATAATAATAATACTTATGATAATAATATTAATGATACTCATAATAATAATAATCATACTTTTATAAATGATAAAATTATATTTTTAATGATGATAATAATATTAGTAATAACAATAATCATAATAATAATCTTAATGGTAATCGTAATCATAATAAATGATACTTTATAATAATACTTGTAGTAGTAATAATAAGTATAATAATAATATTAATAATAATAATAATAATAATAATAATAATAATAATAATAATAATAATAATAATAATAATAATAATAATAATAATAATAATAATAATTTTAGAATACAACCTTTGAAGAAAACAAGCTCCTAAAAAGAAAACGCCACTGCCCAGACTCGAACCCGAGACCTCTCGCTTAAACACCCACACTCTAAACCATTGAACCATTGTTACATTTCTTGTATTAACTCACGTCTCAACTTAATTAACATAGACAGAACAGTTTCTCTTCTTCATAAAATCATCACTATCAACCTAATAACCATCATCATCATCTTCTCCATCATCCATCATTCTTTATCCTTAATCATCATTCACAGAATCATCATAAGCATATCAATATAAACATCACTTCATCGTCTAATCATTTTCACTAATCATTATCTTCATTATCATTAGTCGATTCATCACAGTCGCCATCATATTATCATCATCATCTTTATTACCAAAGAATTACCACTTTATCTTTGTAATTATGCTGCTCCTTACCTTCTTGGTCGTTACGATAACAAACATGAACCAGATTAAGATGAACAGCTGCAGCATTCGCTTGTTTTCAATACAGGTTGGAAATGATGCGGCCCAAATAGAAACAAGTTCACGGCCCACTACTATATAAACCAGTCCACTAGTGGCCCAACAGCTAGTTAATTGGTCCAGTTTGTATTCGGTGTACATACATACTCACTAAACAGTATGCATCGACAACACTATCTTCTTTAACGCTGTCCCACTTTTATTACTTTAGCTTTCTTAATTATTGTTAACCTTTAATTCATGTTTTGTTCCAAAAGGTTTATCAACTTTAAATATTCTATCGTTAAAGCAGAATTATTAATGGCGAGTACACTGCGATAGTTTGATAAAAAAAATAGGATAGAAAACACACACATATAGCAGCAGAAGTGAAGACAAAGATGATGATGGTGGTTCGGTGATAATGGTTTGATATGGTGTTTCATGAACAAGTATAGGAGAGAGAGAGAGAGAGGAGAGAGAGAAGAGAGGTGGCGACTGTGGTGTTGATGGTTGGTTATGGTGTTGGGTTGTGAAGGTGGAAGTTGGAGATGAAGAGTGACGGTGGTGGTGTCGTGAAGAGTAAAAGAATAATGGTGGGTGTGTCGGTTTAATAAAGAGGTGGTAAAGTGGGTTTGTTCTTGGGGTGGTAATCGAGCATTTACAGAAACATGCGTAGTTGCAGGTATAGCAACAAACGGCCACACATTTGATGTAGTTGGAGATGGTTATTGGGTGGTTTATTTGGAAACAGAAAACAGTAATAAGCTTCAATGGTGGTAGTGATGGAGTATGGTTATTGTGCCTGAAGGTGGTCACGCTGGTGGCCGGTGTGGCTGCCAAACGGTTTCTCGATTGATATCGTTCTTCATCTAAATCCCTCCATGTATATATATATATATATATATATATATATATATATATATATATATATATATATATATATATATAGATATTATAGATATGCAGATATATATGTAATTATAATATTAATTATAATATTAATAATAATTATAATTATAATAATATATAATATATAATATATTACTTGTTATGAGTTGTTATGAGTGGAAGGAAACAAAATGCACAGTATTCATGATCATATTTTCAATATCACGGATATATGAAACTATTACACTGCCGACACTTTTCACGGACTATTATTTCGTACTCCGTTGTTAATTAGTGGTGGATAAAAGTTCCCAGAAAATTTCCAAAATTTTAAATTAAGTATAATTATTTATTTTGGTCATTATGGTATAAAATTCAATTATTAATTATTAAATAAAAATTACATCAACTGTCCCTCTCATTTATGGGTGAAATATAAAAAGTGTTAAAACTTAATAAATAGTTCCTAAATACATTTTTAATAAGCCTAAAATTTTTAGAACTCATTTTCGTATCACCGTTTATTTTAAAATTACATAAGTTTGAATTTAACTTGCTTAATATCAATCGAAACATCAAACGAGTATTACAATCATTTAATATTTATTTTTAATATACTTTATTTATATATAGAGATATATTTTAAATAATAATTATTATAATATCCTATTTTTATTTTATTAATTTTTAATAACAACAATATATAATACTTCAAATTATATTTTGAATTATTATTTATATATACATACACACATATCTATTTACAATTAATTGTTCGTGAATCGTCGAGAACAGTCGAAGGTTAATTGAATATATGAAACAGTTCAAAAATTTTGAGATTTCAACATTACAGACTTTGTTTATCGTGTCAAAATCTTATAAAGATAAAGTTTAAATTTGGTCGGAAGTTTCCGGGTCGTCACAGTATGTTCCCTCTAATAAATGGGCATTTGTCTTACATATAATTGGGTCACTAGTAATTAATAATTGGACTAATTAAATAGTCTACTAGCTAGTGTAGGGTGGGCTAAAGTTCAACAAGGTAGAAAGTCCAACAAGACTAACTAGTGTGCTCTAGTAAATTACTAAGTGTAATTAAGCATCCAAAAACCAAGTAATTGTTATTATAAAATAACAATTAGTATTTCGTAGTCATAATATTTCGATTATGACCAAAGTTAAATGTGTACACAGTACGCATTTTGTTCTAAACGTCAAGTGACACTAACGGTCATAAAGGCTTCCGGGGATCAAGTTAAGTAACCTACGTACTTAAAGGCACGTTTAAACATATAAACGAAAGTAATCCACATGTAGTAAGATCCCCGAGTATAATATAGCTCAGTACGCACAAATACGCAGTTTCGTGAAAACACAAAGCACAAAAGCAAGTCGAAAAAGTCGGGTCGTTACAAATTGTCATGAGATGCTACTGTTCACGAGGGTACAACTGTAATTTCACCTTCCCTTTCCACATTTTAATTCCACTTGAGCTGTTTTCCATTTTACACAATTAGAGACAACCACCGTCCACCATGAAGACCCACGACCGGCAGCGACTTCCAGCGGCATTTTTCGGCAACCACTTTCGGCAACCGTCACCGCCATCAACAATTACCTACATCAACCGGTAACACCGACAGACAAATAGATCTGGACATAAAGTCTTTTGGGTGGTTGCGTATAGGGTATTCACCACAGCAGTAGAGGGTAGTTTGGGTGGTTGGCCGAAAAATGTGAAGAGTGTGGCTATTTGAGTGGAGAAGGAGATGAGTCAGTTTGATGTTTGATATATAGTAAGCCGAACAACAGAGTCAGATGGCTGAGAGAGGGAGACTGTTGGTTGACGGCGAAGGAATCTACGGCGGAGTAATTTGGCGGCAGCGGTAGCTGCGGCTGAAATTGCAGAGATGGGATGGGATGGGATGGAATTGTTTTAAAATTAGGTTATAAGTTGGTTATGGTTGCATATTATTTTTATATACGGAGGAGTATTTAACTTTTTATCAACTGAGATTTCAATTGAGAAGGTGATGGGTAGTCAACGGTTGTTGGGCCACATCAAAACGGGAAATTGATCAAAATAAACTTTTTTTAAAGGCTTCAAACAAAATACACTTTTTTAAAAAAAATTTCTTTTTACACCATTCAGTAGACTGGAATTCTGTCTACCACCTTTATCTGTCGTCGACTACCAATTTTACAAAGTAGTCGACGGTTTTTTCGTCGACTACTCAATACAAGTGGTCTACTATATAGTCGACGAACTTATAAGGCAGTAGACGTAACCATGGTAGACTACATACAACAATTTGTAATTGTCTGTCTACTGCTTTGTTCTCACTGTCTAAAAAACACATGTTTTCTACCATAAAAACACATGTTTTCTTAAACCATAACAAGATTGTGACACATAATATCTCTAAGACACATATATTAGAGTTACATAAACAACTAATCTGGATAATAACCGTCCGCAACTGTCTTTTTACGATAAATTCCCATTTTGTCAATACTTTCTTCATCGATGTATGTAAGATACAATACAATTCTCTGGCCCATTACCTTGTGCATTTGTTTTATGTTATTCCAATGTTTCTCACACATAAGAAGCCTTGCTTGGTTGTCTCTAACAGTGTCTACCTCCAAATAAAAATTGTCATTGTGCTTCCAATCAATTTTTTCTCGAAAAAATGCAAACAACTCCTTTAGACCAAAGTCACCAACATCAACATCTTCAAATGATTTTATCGACCCACCTTTGTATGATTTCCAGTCATGAGGAACAGTGCCACCGTAAATTGGCAGTTTCTGCAGGTGCAGTAGACAGTGAGAACAAAGTAGTAGACAGACAATTACAAGGTAGTCGACTGTCTACTGCCTTGTTGTTACTGTCTACTACCTTGTTGTAGGTAGTCTACCAGGGTTACGTCTACTGCCTTATAACTTCGTCGACTATATAGTAGACCACATGTATTGAGTAGTCGACGAAAAAACCGTCGACTACTTTGTAAAAATGGTAGTCGACGACAGATAAAGGTGGTAGACAGAATTCTCGTCTACCGAATGGTATACAAAGACAATTTTTTTTAAAAAAAGTGTATTTTGTTTGAAGTCTTTAAAAAAGGGTGATGATATATACACAACTAATTTTTACAAATACACAACCAAACATGCTTTACAGTGTTGTACAGTACTACACTGTAAAACATGTTTGGTTGTGTATTTGTAAAAATTGGTTGTGTATATATCACTACCCTTAAAAAAAGTGTATTTAAACACCCTATAAAGATGGGCTGGACTCAAAACATATCATATAAATAATAGATAACTTGTACTCCGTATTATATATTCCATCCTATAAAAATGGGCTGAACTCAGATCATCATTATATCATATAAAGAATAAATTTTTTTTTTTTTTAAAAGCAGAAAACTTTCATTAATTAAATTAAGGATACAGAGAAAAAGCATGTGAGAGCATGCTAGAGTAGACAAACAAGAACAGAAGCAGAAAGCTAAACTAGACATTATCATCTACAAGAAATGGGCAACATATGAGCACAAGCAGGAAACTATATGGCCTAAATTTCGCCCATGATTAGCCATGATCATCAAAAGTGTTTGGATTTAGGAGCCATTGGTTCCATTCTAGGGATACTTTCCTCGATCTTCTTGAAATCCATTCGAATGTTTTGATTTGAATTTCGTGAAGTGCCATGAGACCGCTAGTCTTCTTCTTTTTGAACACTATTAGATTCCGATTGCGCCAAATAATGTATGCACATACTCACTCAATGGCCTGGCAAAGATTAGACGATTGATTTGGGTGTACATTGTTGTGGATCCCTTGGAACAGATCTTCGAGTTGCGTATACATAGACCGACTTGCGTTCCACCATTGAAGGACACGAGACCATAGATCCTTTACGAATGTAGAGTTTAGGAATATATGGTCGACCGTTTCACGGTCGTTGTTACAAACTGGGCAGCGTACCGAATCTAAGTCCACTCCTCTTTTATCGAGCTCAACTCTTACCGGAATCCTTATAAAGAATAATTACTTATATACTCCGTAATTATTATTGTGTAAGTTATGAAATACTATTATGTACAAGTCGACACTATTATGAAACACCGAGTAATATTTTAAGGCACTCGGGCTTTTTGTTTCATAAAATGAACTTTCACTTCATTTATTAAACTTATTTTGTTATTAGTATTAGTATAATATATTAGTACTACATACTAAATGCCCTGCGGCATTTAAACTCTTCACAATGACGGTAAAGTAATTACTTTCAACTTCGAGGGTAATTTAGTAACTTCTTTTTTGTAGAATATCTTTTTCATACTATTTTTAAAAACTTTTTTTCATCCTCCTTTTCCATTTCATTATTTTTAAACGTTAAATTAACCAATTAACTAACCGTTCTTTTTATATTAGTTTTTTCACCCTGCTTTTCGTGTTAACTGTTTTTTTAAACGTTCAATTAACCAACCGTTAATCATTTTTTAATCGTTCAATTAACCAACTGTTAACCGATTAAAATTAGTAAATTACCCAGCAGCGAAGCGCGGTTTCTCAATCCTCGTTAGAACTAAAATCAATGTGGTAAGATGGGTGGATTGGACATCTTAGGCAATGAGTCAAAATATCTTTGGTCAAGTACACCATCTTACAGTTCATCTATAAAGGGTTTGGATAGACCTATTAACTTTTAGTTTTGTCCATTTTCATTGAATATTATGGCAATTGATGAAGTCAAATATGATATAATGTGCACCTAATTATGCTTCCTGATATCGTAAACTTTTATGGTGAAAGCTTCGTTAATAACTTTAATGGTCCACATAATATCGTCTTTTTGGTATAAAAGTTTTTCAATAGAAAATAGAGAAGTTAAGCCAATGTTAAGAAGTCGTAGAGCTTTGCGAATTGCAACGCACAGGCTCATATATGATAGGTTTATGTTTTAAACTGGTTACATTCAATCTGATCATTTCTTGGTTAAACTTTTTATGCGTAATGTAATTTTTTGTACACTGCACATAAATGTGGTTACATTCATTCTGATAATAGGTTTATGTGTTAAAGTGCTCATAAATGTATGTGTTTTTTTTTTTTTTAGTTTCAAGTTGGAACTGCATATCATGCTGATGTTGTTCACCCTTCAAATGATAAACATGTATACCGAAAAGATATTGAAGCATGTTTAAATTCTATATTACTCGCACATTACATTTTGTATAAATATTCGAACTACTTATCTTAGAGTGTGATATTTTCATCTTTCATTCCATTTGTGCTATTACGCTTCCACGTGTAGTTATTTTATTTATAAAATATATCCAATTTTATAAATTTCATTGACAAAGTACAGGAAAATTGCGATTTTGTTACATTAACATTCATATGAGTGTTGCATTGTAGTTGTATTCATTCGTAGCGTTAGCATAAAACTTTTTTTAATATAATTTAATCGGTACCATTAACAACCACTAAGAATACTAAATCTATAAAGCTGTCGTGCAACGCACGGACTCTTAAATCTAATTTTTTATATACCAGTAACGAGATTCTTATTTTTTCATGTTGATTAGGTTTTTTGAACTAGTTAATATTTGTGAGTTAAACCTTCACTTTACTTATTCAAAGTGTTAAATTTACAAAACATCTTTACTCTAATCAATTTTGATGCAATTTCAAAATTCTGTACCATAAAAAAGAAACTAACAATCTACATGAAAAGCCCCCATCTCCTACTTGTATTATCCCTTTGATCAATCAACACTCCTGCAAACCACACAACACCACCAATAGCCACCACAATCACTACCAGAGCCGCCACAAACCACCATTTTCCTCCGCCACTCTCATTATTCCGTTCAAAAGATGCATACTCTGTCCCATAATCTTTATCTGTTGGGAGCTCGTATCGACATAACGGGCAAGTATTCCTTGCTTTTAACCACGGCAAAATACACGAAGGATGATACACATGACTACAAGGAAGCCGATTCATTACGCTACCAACACACACATTATCCTTGCAAATCACACATACTAATTCCTCGTTTACAACCACACGTTCAAGATTCTTCACAAACAATATAGCTGTAGGAGGTGCTCCTCGACATGATTCATTTGTCTCGACATCATTATAATCTCCACGTGATGATTCTTCGTCCAAAAGAATCTCGCTTAGCCAATCACTTGGAAGATTTCGTCCATTCGTTGCTAACGATCTACGTAGTTGAATCCTACCAACTAAACTTTCACCCGCGTTTACATCACCTGCAACTTCTTCAAATTCATCATCATTTGTGTCACTATCAACATAACTTCGAGCATTTGGATGTGAAGATACATGATGATCAAGAAGACTATTAACATCGACAGAAGAATCGGAATCATTCATGTAAGGATCATGTGAAAAGATATTATCACCGTCTCCAAGAACAGAATCAAAACCATCACTTTCTGTATCGGATAAAACCCTGGCCCACGGTGTGAGTTGATTTTGTTGGTTAAAGATTGTATCAGTGAACTGTTGAGACAACATATTTTGAATAGAATCTAGACTGCTCGCGTAATCAATTTCTCGTGTGCTGTTATCTTCCAGAAACAAAAGCTTACAGTCTCCACATAAACTGATACCTTCAAGGTCTTCAATGGTGTTGATCTCAGATAAAAGACTTCTATAACACAGGCAACACCTCCCATGCGGATGTGATGGCCCCACAGCTAATTCGTCGTCCATGTGTATACTTGGGGCTGCAAACATGGAAACCGCAAAATCTTTATATGTACAAAAAAACTGTTAAAGTTCAGTTAGTAATCAGCTGTGTCTAAAATGTGATTGATACAATCATGCAAGGAAAGGACAGTACAGCAACTGTGTGTCTGTATGTGAATGTTTCTGTTTATTTCTTTATATTCAACAAATAGGTCACTACAACTAAACACATCACAGAGTTTACCTAATAGACTCAGATAAGCATCTTATTGCTTACACTATGAGTAATGGTTATTATATATATCTACGATTGGACCATGTATGAATTATCAGTTTCTTGGAAGATTTGTCATGTCAAATAAATATACTTCAATAGTCATTATTACAGAAATGTCATTATTTTTTAACTCGCTCCAACTAAAAAACCATTACATGGCAGAATATAGTGTATGTATGGAGAACAAAGTTGGAGAACTCACAACTCAGGGATGGAGTACTCGGTCGGGCATTTTTGGGGAGTACTCGGCAGCTCGGAGAGTACTCGGATGTTGACTAACGTTGAATTTTTTTAATAATAAATATATATATCTAAAATATAGATGTATAAATGTTAAAATTTTGAATTAAGGTAGACCGCTACTTATTTGGAACCTGCATTTGGCCCAAAAAATGTAATAACGTAAGCTTTTTTTGGAACCTACATCAGTAGGCAACAAAAAATGTAATATAAAACCTGCATTTGGCCCCAAAAAAAAAAAAATAATAATTTAAAGTAGACCACTATTTATTGGCTGAAAAAGATATGTTAAAATAGACCTGATCATATATATAGGCTAATAGGCATATATATGCATATTTTAAGTACAAAAAGCAATTCAAGAACAAGTGCAAACTGAACCGCAGAAATAAACAGCAAATGCGTATTGCGCTATAACATTGCGGAAACCCGCATAAATTGGGATTGCGAAGATGTCCCGCATAAACTTTGCGGATTAGTAAAGTCTGCGCGAACATTGGTTCCGCGAATACCCCAAACCTATAAATAGGGAGTTTGGCCTCTCATTTTAGGTTGTTGATTCTGTGCAATTGCTCTGGCCTTTTATGGTTCACTTGTGACTACGCCCAAGTATCAATCATAATCGAGCTAAGGTAATGCAATCAAGACCGGGACATGGTGATTGATCACTTGAATCTAAGTGAAAGACGATCATAAGGTCCCAAAAACATTATCAACACCACCATCCACCCCTCATTGCACTCAATTCCTAAATTAGATCTAAACATCTAATTTAGGATTAATCAAGACCCATTATTTATCTAAGCAATGACATAGGGTTGATTAAAAGTCGCCATCAAATTTTGATGTACAAAGGGGAGGGAGTGGGATCCTTTCAATTTGGAAGGAAAATACATTGCAATAATCCATCCGCTTCATTTCCTTTCCTCTCTCAAAACTCGGGAACACGAATTATTTTTAGTTTCCTTTCACTTTCATTCATTTCTCTCATAAACAAAACTAGAGAACAAAGCCTAGTCTCAACTCTTTTACAGAAGCAATCAAAGTAAATTATTAACACATACAAGAGAAGCTAGTAAAAATTCATCTCAAAATAAGACATAGATAAACAGAAACCATTTATTTTCTATTTATTTTAAAGAAAAAAGGGCAAACGCACACACCCAACACAATTTTTACATCAAATATATACATAATGTCCACATATACATAATGTCCACAGGACTTAAACCCGTGACCTTGAGGTCAGAGGGCACCTCTATACCGCCAGGGGCCAATGGCCCTTTTGTAGCAAAACAGAAACCTATTAAGAGAGAATGTTCAACAGATATTATCACTGCTTCACTATGTATTGTGGTGAAACATATTCAACATTTGGGTGTTTCTTGATACTAGGCCTTCTACAAATTTTCTGTTATCTATCTTGTTTAGTTTAACCTTCTGTTAGTTTAACTGTTGCTCGCTTCTCGTTATGCATCTTACATTTGCATCTGGAAAGTACTACTTGTAACTGTGATAACCATAAAAGTATCTCCACCAAAATTCCAAATAGAAGGATCGATATGCAACTTATAAGTATTCGTTCTCAGAATCAATCTCCTATTAACTGAATGCACTTTCAATCCATTGAGTATTCGTGTGCATTATAACACATTATTAAGTTTCAATGTTTATTCTAATCATCAATATTATAACCAATATATAACTATAACTATCACTGTAACTACAACTATTATCATAAAATATTAAGGTCAATATAATAGTCTACAAACTGACAATTATAATTATAAGTATCTTCTATTTCACGAACCCAAGTAGCAAGTCAATTACACAATAACCAAATCCATATAAAAAGTCATTTTTGTCAAGACCTAAAATCCCGATTACATTTGCTTATAATTCAAAATTTTTATAAACCTACTAAACATAATCATAATTAAAAAATTATGAAAACATGGATAAGATATTTGCAAGATACTTACTTGTAACAACCGATTCCCTACAGCAGATCCTCAAATTATTCCACACACCTGAGTTGAAAAGAATTAATACGAAAATCAATTAAGTGATGAATACTAATGAATTTATCTAAACACATAAGATATAGAAAATTGGATGATGATTACAAAACAGAAGGATGGCTAATAAACCTGGGATTAATGTAATTTATACAACTAATTTACGGATTGCCAAAACTAAAGACGCGTGATTCAGAAGTGACGAAGCAATGGATAATTTGAAATATTTTCCAAAATTGGCAAAATGAATTGATTTATTATATAATATCTAATGCACAATAATGATAATTAAGGGTATTTTCATCATTTTAACTTTTTTTTTTTTTTCTACAACGATAAAAGAATCAATTCTCATAAAACAACTATCCCTTTAATGTTAACAAAAAATGTTGAAAAAAATTCTTTTTTACCAAAAAAATCAACTAACTTTTTTTCCCCTTTTCTTCCTCAACGATAAAAGAGACAACTTTCATAAAAGGAACAACTATTTATCAATAGTAATCAGGGGTATTTTCGTCATTTCACCTTTTTTTTTGTCTCCAACGATAAAAGAAGCAACTCTCATAAAAGAACCAACCCTTCAATGTTATCAAAAGATGTTTACAAAAAATTCTTTTTTACCAAAAAAATCAACTAACTTTTTTTTTCTCCCCTTTTCTTCCTCAACGATAAAGGAAACAACTTTCATAAAAGGAACAACCCTTCAATACTACTGATCAATCCATAATTAATGAGTTACTTAATTAAGGATTGAGTGCAATGAGATTAAGATGGATGATGGGATGTTTGATGATTATTTTGGGCCCTGATGATCGTCTTTCACTTTAACAATCAAGTGATCAACCACCCCGACCCAGTCTTGATTGTTAATTAGTATGATTCACCTTGACACGATGTAAAAGTTCATTGGGCAAGATCACAAGAGAAAATTACAAAGGTCCGGGCAAATGGCAGAGAATCAACAACCTATAAATGAGAGGCCAAGCTCCCTATTGATAGTATTCAAAATATTCGCGGTCTGCAGATTGATTAACTATCCGCGAAAAATTAACGAAATGACCCGCAATCTTTTATTAGCGCGGAAACTTATCCGCTATCTTTATTTTCAGCGAATATTCCAAGCCTTTCGAATATACTTTTCGTAACTTCTACTTTTAGCCTTTAGTAAATAAAATATACATATACAATGCTATGTATATGATCAAGGCCCCCCAGTTTATTATGATACATTTCACGAAGCAAATGTATCATGATAAACTCTAAAAAATAAAATATGCAACTTTAAAAAATATTTGCAACAGGTTTTAAACAATAACCCATCGCTAAATTATTACCGTTGAATTTCGCAATGGCAACGCATAATAATAACAGCAACTCTGCAAAGCCGTCAAATCTGAAACGCTGTAACGGCTATTTAATTACCGTTGCAACGTTGCGGTAATTTTAGCCGTTAAAAATTAATCATTGCTTTTACGACTTCCTCGCCTAGATTTTAATTATAAATAGCCAGTCGACTCGCATAAACGACTTTACGCTTTCTTCTTCAATTTCTTAATCAACCAAACTTCCTTACCGAAACTCACACGCATCCCTAGCAATTTAGCGATTCAACTTTTAATTTTTTCAATTTAACATCAGATTTACTTATATTATTACAAATGGCATCCTCATCATCTGCCAATACACCTAGCGCCTTCGTTTCATACATGACGGATGTAGCGACCCGACCAAATCGTCATTGACGGCGCCGACTACTTAGGTCCCGTTGCGTGGTCATAGTCCCTATATGAGACTCGTTTGACCAAAATTATGTCGCATTCATTTGAAACGTACAAGACTTACAAAGTTTAGTTTACAAAACAATTCGACAACAAGTCTAAGTTTACAAAAGTTGTAAAGTATAAATGAATTAACTTGCGACATAATTAGTTTAAAATCAAGGTTGCTATAAATAGCGTAAGTATGTAAATGATATGTTTGAATCCAAAGGTGCTATCACTAGCGTATGTATGTATGTATGCTTGACTCCAAGCAAGTATGAGTGTACGCGGAAGCATGTATCAAATAGCCAAGTATGAACCTGAGAAACATATAGAAAACTGTCAACGAAAAACGTTGGTGAAATCATAGGTGTTTTAGTAAACGTTGCATTTGAACCACAAGATTTAATATAAGATGATTATCAAAATCATTTGCATTCCAAAGTTGTTGTTTGTATCCCGGGCACCCAATTATCAAACTTAACTGTTTTGCACCCTTTGCGTAGTGTTAGAACATACACTAGACCCGAAATTATATTTCATCCGCTAACGGTAGCGAACAGTCCGAATGAGGCTCGTCAAGCCCATGTGATCACATAATATAAGTTCACGTTTACACCCTGCAAGTGTAACTAATGATAATTGAATTGAGGCTTTTTGTTCAAACCCGTACGTGGAATGTTCGTTTCCGTACTTGTGTTCAAAGTGTAAAAGTATGTAGTATAAAACCGTATATGTTTCTCATCCCATGATTTAAAGTATAAAAGTTGTTGAAAGATGGGACTATGATCTCACCTCGAGTGCACGAGTATAAAAGTACTTCACAAAGTAAACGTGTGCATGAAAGTTGCTTAGCCTTGACCTAAACAAGTAAGTTGTATCAATACCGGGTAAGACACAAACAAGGTCGGTCGAAATGTGTTCAATTAGTCATATGGCTCGTTACGACTCGAATAGTATAGCATGTGAATTACGTTGTCAAGTTTCATGCAAGAATCAAGTATAAAAGAAGATTAGAACGATTGCATAAACGTTTGGTTAAGTTTAACTAAAACTCAAACTCGGTCAAGTCAAAGTCAACGAAAAAGTCAACACGTTCGGGTCGGGTCCCGAACTATTTTTCTAAGGTTTTTAATCATATATAAGCATGTTAGAACAAGTTACATGTGAATCGGAGGTGCGTAGCGTAGCAAACATTTTCTAAATTTTGACCATGTAGGTCAGAACCTAAACACGGCAAATGCCGCGCCGCGACAGAGGAGGGCCGCGCCGCGACATTAGGCGTGGCCTGATGCCTGGTCAGTTTCAAAAGTTCAAGTCTTGATCCAAATTCATTTTAGCACAAAATACAAACCGTAAACACTTAGAATGCGTATCTTATATCGTTGGAAAGCTCTTTTGACAAGGAGTACAACTAACTACCTTTCACCAAGCAAAAACATCAATTACAATAACCGAAATCTCGTCAAGTGATCAATAAAGGTTTATTTTCAAAGTTTCAAGTTCATCAAATGCATTTTAAGTTTCGGGAATCCAATTCACATATATGATATGCCGTTTTGAAGGTAATGAAATATACATTACAACTAAACACTTACTAATAACATTTCATGGCATTCGAAACATCAAAAGCTCGTTTTAAGTCTATCAAACCCTAACCAAAATCCACAAAAATCAATAATCATGTTTTTGAAGTTTTTTTTAATCAACCTACGCATCAAAACGAAGCTAGCGATACTAGTAACACAATTAAAACATGAACTTTAATAATTTAGCAACATTAACTCATCCAAAATCAAAGATTAAGCAAACCCATTTTCAAATGTTCAAACTAGTGACTCAAAACAACAAATCGAGCAAACAAATCATATATTCATGTTATACACGAGCCATAGACACCAACTAACACCATTTCAAGTATATAAAACGAATTTAGAGAAAATTTAGTGTTTTAGAAATGTTACTCAAACGGGATGAAATTGGTACCAAAATGTAGAGGATGAAAAGAGGATCACGAATATGTAATTTGTTTTGATATTTGCTTCTTGATTCGGATTTAGATGATGATTTTGTGAAGATGGGTGTTTGAGTTCAAAAATGGATGAGAGAAAAGGAGGTAGAAGAAGAAGTGAAAAATGAATGGATGAGATGGTGGGAGGTGGTTGACTTAGTCAACCACCAGTCACCTTTTTGATTAAATGGCAAAACTAGTCCATCGAGTTTGTAGTCGGGTGCGAGAATTAACCGAACGAATATTTTATAAACGCTCGAGTAAACGAGTGATGTTATAATTAAGTAACGAGAATATTATGAACGTTATTTAACAGAAACTACGAATTTAAATAACGAAAGGTATTATTTAAAAAAAAGATAGTGTTAAAAATAAATTTAACGAAAAAATGCGGGATGTTACATTACCTACACCTTAAAAGAAATTTCGTCCCAAAATTTAGTTGGAAGTAGTAGTTGTTGTTTCTTCTTCGAAACCTTGCGTTGCAAATTCTACGGATATGTGAAGGTACTTCCTTGGGCATTTCAACGAACCTTGACAGTCGGGATTTTACGTTGGTTTAAAGTCTGGCTTCACGATTTATAGTTTCAACCGGTCCTCCTAGGAAGTGAAGTCTATCGTTGATAGTAAGTTCATCAAAGAAGATAACAAGTTCTTGTTTCGCAAGACACGCCTTTAAGTTTGATACACAGAATGTAGGATGAACGGTATTTGTTTGAGTCGGAAGTTTGAAGCGGTAAGCAACAGGCACAACACGCCCCAAGATTTAAAAAGGACTAAAAATATCGCGGATTTAGCTGTCTACGTATCCCAAAAAGGATTACACCTTTTCAAGGTGCGACTTTTAACATCACGCGGTTTCCCACATGGAATTCGAAAGGTTTACGTCTAACATTGGCATAGCTCCTTTGGCGACTACGGGCCGTCTCGAGCCTTTCTCGGATTGGAACGATCTTAACGGTTACTCCATGAATGAGTCCAGGTTCGGTGACTTGATTGTCACCTACTTCGGTTTAACGATTAAGAAAACGACAATTGTGGCTATATGAGTTTTCGAAAGGTGTGGCGTTAATACTCGAATGATAACTATCATGGTAAGAGAATTCGGCGAAAAGCAAAATACTTTGCCCAAGTAAATTTGAAGTCGATAACATAAATTCGTATTATGGTTTTCAAGGTTTGAATCGTATGTTTATTCGGTCCGTCGGGTTGTGGTTGATGTGTTGTACTCATGTTTAAACGTGGTCCCGAGGCTTTTTGTAAGGCAGCCCAAAATCTAGAAGTGAAACGAGAATCTCGATCCGAAATGAGGTACATTTCTTTAAGGTATATTTGAAAAAGTTTGTTAGGACTTGAAAACGTTAGATAGAACAAGTTTCTCAAGAAATTCGCGCCGCGGAAGATTTATCGGTTTTCAAAAATGTTCGTTAGGACTATTCACCCTCATGGCGAATGCTAGTATAGTGTGAAGAGTCTCTCTCTCCATTGAGAATTTAGGTAGAAGGTTTCTTTATACGAAAGTACGAGTGTAATGCGGAAGAAGTTTCCGCCTCGATATGAGCATAACAAGCATATCGTAGTTCGTCGATAAAACTGTGTGAAAACGAGATAGTATACACGTGTAACATATGTTTGAAGTTGAAAGAATGTGTCATTCCTTCGAAAGCATGGGTATGGTTCAACAATAATCGAAGATGTGTCCCTGGTATGGTTGTTATCAACATTCTCGGAGTTTTCGGATATTCAAACAAGAAAAATGAAGTCATGTACATGGCACATGGTGGTGATTAGGTTGATCGAGTCCAATCACCATCACGTGTCATTAGAACTTTGGTATGACTTACCGTAATATAACTACGTTGATCGAGTGTCGTTATATTACGCTAACTCATACCTCCATCCCCACATCACTCCATAGGTTCAAGTTCGTGTAATCGTGAAGATTTAAAATGAACAAAGTGTAACGACGTCCCTAACGTGACTCGTATTGAATCGAAAGAATTAGTGCAACTCTAAAGAAGCGTTCCCCGAGGGAAGTGTATAAATGATTGTTCAGGTTAATGCGGTTCAAGTCAAATGGTAATGTATTTAGGTATGGAAAGAGTAAGGAATCATGATAACGAATAGTACGTAACCGTAATGATAAATAGTGACGAAGATACTCACCTAGAGTAGCGATGGTAGTAACAAGAAGTGGTAGATAGTAAGGAACACCGGTGTGACACCGATAGTAAGTTGAAACGGTGGCGAATAACAATTTGGGAGACAGAGTTCCCGAACAAGTGTGACTAATGAAGTCGTTGTCATCCTTACGCGCATGAATCTCGAATTTACGTGTGTTACCAGGAAATGGCAGAATACGGATTCGTATGATGAAAGTTTGGTACCATTATGGAGTTTACCTAAGAAATATTCAAGTATATATGCACAAGTAGTCAAGTAAGTACTATCTATAGCAAATGCAAGTCAGGATGCAATGATTAACTATCCGGTTGTAGTCTAGATTCACTAATGCGTCATAACGACTCTGTCAGACACACTAATGCACATCCTAGTTCCCTACAACCAACGCTCTGATACCATCTGTAGCGACCCGACCAAATTGTCATTAACGGCGCCGACTATTTAGGTCCCGTTGCGTGGTCATAGTCCCTATATGAGACTCGTTTGACCAAAATTATGTCGCATTCATTTGAAACGTACAAGACTTACAAAGTTTAGTTTACAAAACAATTCGATAACAAGTCTAAGTTTACAAAAGTTGTAAAGTATAAATGAATTAACTTGCGACATAATTAGTTTAAAATCACGGTTGCTATAAATAGCATAAGTATGTAAACGATATGTTTGAATCCAAAGGTGCTATCACTAGCGTATGTATGTATGTATGCTTGACTCCAAGCAAGTATAAGTGTACGCGGAAGCATGTATCAAATAGCCAAGTATGAACCTGAGAAACATATAGAAAACTGTCAACGAAAAACGTTGGTGAAATCATAGGTGTTTTAGTAAACGTTGCATTTGAACCACAAGATTTAATATAAGATGATTATCAAAATCATTTGCATTCCAAAGTTGTTGTTTGTATCCCGGGCACCCAATTATCAAACTTAACTGTTTTGCACCCTTTGCGTAGTGTTAGAACATACACTAGACCCGAAAATATATTTCATCCGCTAACGGTAGCGAACCGTCCAAATGAGGCTCGTCAAGCCCATGTGATCACATAATATAAGTTCACGTTTACACCCTGCAAGTGTAACTAATGATAATTGAATTGAGGCTTTTTGTTCAAACCCGTACGTGGAATGTTCGTTTCCGTACTTGTGTTCAAAGTGTAAAAGTATGTAGTATAAAACCGTATATGTTTCTCATCCCATGATTTAAAGTATAAAAGTTGTTGAAAGATGGGACTATGATCTCACCTCGAGTGCACGAGTATAAAAGTACTTCATAAAGTAAACGTGTGCATGAAAGTTTCTTAGCCTTGACCTAAACAAGTAAGTTGTATCAATACCGAGTAATACACAAACAAGGTCGGTCGAAATGTGTTCAATTAGTCCTATGGCTCGTTACGACTCGAATAGTATAGCATGTGAATCACGTTGTCAAGTTTCATGCAAGAATCAAGTATAAAAGAAGATTAGAACGATTGCATAAACGTTTGGTTAAGTTTAACTAAATGTCAAACTCGGTCAAGTCAAAGTCAACGAAAAAGTCAACATGTTCGGGTCGGGTCCCGAACTATTTTTCTAAGGTTTTTAATCATATATAAGCATGTTAGAACAAGTTACATGTGAATCGGAGGTGCGTAGCGTAGCAAACATTTTCTAAATTTTGACCATGTAGGTCAGAACCCAAACACGGCAAATGCCGCGCCGCGACAGAGGAGGGCCGCGCCGCGACATTAGTCGTGGCCTGATACCTGGTCAGTTTCAAAAGTTCAAGTCTTGATCCAAATTCATTTTAGCACAAAATACAAACCGTAAACACTTAGAATGCGTATCTTATATCGTTGGAAAGCTCTTTTGACAAGGAGTACAACTAACTACCTTTCACCAAGCAAAAACATCAATTACAATAACCGAAATCTCGTCAAGTGATCAATAAAAGGTTTATTTTCAAAGTTTCAAGTTCATCAAATGCATTTTAAGTTTCGGGAATCCAATTCACACATATGATATGCCGTTTTGAAGGTAATGAAATATACATTACAACTAAACACTTACTAATAACATTTCATGGCATTCGAAACATCAAAAGCTCGTTTTAAGTCTATCAAACCCTAACCAAAATCCACAAAAATCAATATTCATGTTTTTGAAGTTTTTTTTAATCAACCTACGCATCAAAACGAAGCTAGCGATACTAGTAACACAATTAAAACATGAACTTTAACAATTTAACAACCTTAACTCATCCAAAATCAAAGATTAAGCAAATCCATTTTCAAATGTTCAAACTAGTGAATCAAAACAACAAATCGAGCAAACAAATCATATATTCATGTTATACACGAGCCATAGACACTAACTAACACCATTTCAAGTATATAAAACGAATTTAGAGAAAATTTAGTGTTTTAGAAATGTTACCCAAACGGGATGAAATTGGTACCAAAATGTAGAGGATGAAGAGAGGATCACGGATATGTAATTTGTTTTGATGTTTGCTTCTTGATTCGGATTTAGATGATGATTTTATGAAGATGGGTGTTTGAGTTCAAAAATGGATGAGAGAAAAGGAGGTAGAAGAAGAAGTGAAAAATGAATGGATGAGATGGTGGGAGGTGGTTGACTTAGTCAACCACTAGTCACCTTTTTGATTAAATGGCAAAACTAGTCCATCGAGTTTGTAGTCGGGTGCGAGAATTAACCGAACGAATATTTTATAAACGCTCGAGTAAACGAGTGACGTTATAATTAAGTAACGAGAATATTATGAACGTTAGTCAACGGAAACTACGAATTTAAATAACGAAATGTATTATTTAAAAAAAAAAAAGATAGTGTTAAAAATAAATTTAACGAAAAAATGCGGGATGTTACAACGGAGGCGAAAATCCAAACCCTACAACAATATTATCCGCTTCTTGCGCAATTCTCGCCCACCGCACCATCAGCGGAGGATGGAGCTAATGCCCCTCCCAAGGGCATGATTACCATCTACGAGGCCGCCATATCACATGGCAATTTACGCCTGCCGCTTACTCCCTTTTTTCGCAGTGTATGCGAATACTACAAGGTTGCATTTGCGCAACTGCATCCCAACGCAGTTAATAAAATTGTTCTTTTTGAGATGTATTGCAAAGCACTCAATAAGCAACCATTAGTTAATGCCTTTCGCGCTTTTAACAGCCTTACACCTTATGATAAGGGGTGGTATTCATTCCGCGGGCACCATGGCGTGATGACTTCTCCCAAGGATTCTATTGGGAACTGGCGCAGCTCATTCTTCTTTATTAACATTACCGCCCATGTTGATAGCAACATTCCCAAAGCTTGGTGTACCGAGATGGACGCCACTGTGAATGACAAGGTCACCCCGGATGACCTTGAGCAAGATAAATTAAAAATAATCAAGAATGCGGGCTTGATTATGCTAGCGTACTCCAACGTGCCGCTGTATATTGGCGGAGTATCCCTATATTGGCTATGGGGCAATTGCGATGCACTTTTGATCGACTCAGCCAACAATGGTATATTGCTAATACTTTTCTTTTATACAAAAAAGCATGATACATCATTCTTTATATTTGTTTAACTTTTTTGCGGTACCATTTTGCAGAGATTGACCTTGAGTTAGTGATGAGGTCAGCAGACATCAGTAGGATTAGACCGGCGCGTCGCATAAAAGACGGCGACGACGAAATCATACCTATTGATGAACCAATTCTCAACACGCTTTCTAACCCCCGGTGGCAAAGACCGCGGAAAGCGTAAAGCAGCAGCAGAGGGAGCTACCACACCTCGCAAAAGACGTATCCGCTCTTTATCCGAACAAGAAACGAGTAAGAAAATTGCAATCCGCATTATCGTTTATACTGCGCTAACATTCTTGTCACATTAATATGCTGTATTCGCTTATTTCTTTTTAGTTGTTCTTTCAGACTCTACATGGGAGCCGGAACAGTTGTACAACATTACTGGGGAAATCCCCGATGATATTTTAGAAGAGCCCGGGAATGAAGATTTAAGTCTTCCTTCTGAAGCCGAAGCATCAAACCGCGAAGAAGAAGATGCGGATGAAGCTGCGGAGGAGGAACAAGCCAACTGACTCTACCGTAAACTTTGCAAATTTGTTCCCAGTAATGTTCAGCGACAATACCACGAACTCACATTCTCTCAAGCTGAAAGACAGCGGATTCACAATTGCTTCAACGCCATTTGCTTGACCGTCAACAATGTTGAGCGTTTCAACGAGATGCCTGACGAGTATGAAAAGCAAGTCAAAATTGCTAACGCACATCTCAGGAAAGCGCAGAAGCTTGAGGTAAAAGTGAAAAAAGTTGCGGATGAAAATGCGACGCTCAAAAAGAGAGCGGAACACTTAGAGAAACAATTCTCCCAACTTGTCAAATATTTGCCTGAGCTCGGTGACAAGGTGATGGATTCGGTACCGATGACCGAAAAATTTCAAGCGTACGCCAAAGCTGCCAAGCTTGCTACTCGCTGTGTGTGGCATGACTTACTTTGCCAGCTTGGCGATCTTACTCAACCGCTTCCCGCAGACATTGCTAGTGAAATATGTCCGACTGATGATGCACGAGAAGCGCTGAACATTCCGAAGAAAGAGGTTGAAAAGATCCCTATCCCAGCACTGGAAGAGCTTAGCCGGCGCGAAGGTGTTACTTTTGAATTGTAAATTCATAATCCGCAATTATATATTGCATTTTTGTAATTTTACACGTTTCGCATAACGCGTTTACTAATGAAAAATTTATATTTCGCAGTTGCAACTTGTCTTATTTATATAGCGCTTTATTTTAACATATATTCATAATTCAGACTTGTCCTTTACAATTTCCATATTCGTTATTGTGCACATAACAAACACGTACTTATGCGAAATAATCTTTTATATATTATGAATCTTCTAAGTCCGACAAAATGATCCTTAGGTAATTTATTAGCATTGCGAAGCATCTAAGTATGGCAAGATCAAATACCTAGGAAATTTTATCCTTTCACAACATTCGTTATTTAACACAAGTGGACAATTTCATCAATTGGTTTTAAAATCTTTATTGCGCAATATACATTCGCAATAATATAGCATAAGCAAAATGCATCAGTACTTATCAAAATAATGCCATATGTTTTGAAATTTCTGCGAACCCTTAGGCGCATTTGCACAAACATTAATTCAGTGTTTTGGAAACCAAGCAATTGTATTCTTTCAAAATAATCACTACGCGTGGCCACACGCAGTGTTTTTGCTTTGTATAGAAACAATCACTAACACACAAACTAATTTTGTCTTATTCACTAATTTTTCTGCAATAACAATTCATAAAATGAAAACAACATATTGATCATAATCCAATATGATTAGGCATTCTATCCAAGTTTTTTTTATCACAAATGCGTACATTACTCAGTGAGGACTGCATGCCCTTCAACTCCTATACTTTCATGCGCCATAATCATCCAGCAGAGTGGCTCAACCACCGCTGAAGTCAGCATGACAATACCCTTACAAGCAGAGAACTTCACCATTCCATGCAGCGTGGATGGTATTGCGCCAAACATACGCAAAGCAGTGCGCCCAAGAATCATGTTAAACCGCGACTGATTTCGCATTACATAAAGATTCAATAAGGCTTGACGCCTTAGCGATTTATCGTGGTCATCTACTAGTTCAACTTGCAATTCCAACTGGCCAATGGGCCAAGTTGATTCTCCTAAAAATCCAGCGAGCGAAACCGCAGTAGGTTTCATCAAAGCTTTAATGTTTGCAGGCAATTTGCTAAAACATTGGTCATACATTACATCTACACTGCTACCGGTGTCAACATGCACCTTCATAATCACAATACCAGTATTAACAATGCGACATGAAACCACCACTGGCTTATCAAAATTCGCGCTCAAGTTTTCTGGAGGAAAAGTAATAGAGGGGCATTGCCAGTTCGCGATTTGTTCAGATATTTGGAACATTGACATTTCGCCTTGTACCTCTACCACATTAATGACCTGAATTCTGCTCAAATTCTCTTTCTAACTTACCATCTTTACTCCAAGATTCTTCACCGCAGGAGATTTTCAATCAGCAGCCTTTGACACTTGCGGAGCATCAGACTCTACAGGCAAGATAATCGCATTCGCAGTATTTGCAGCACCTTGCGCGATTAAATGATCTAGCTTACCTTGCTCATATGCCTCCGCGATCAGCTCTGCCAAATCTCTACAACGATTGGTATCATGACCATAATCATCATGAAAATTACAAAACTTAGATTTGTCTCGTCTGCTGTTTTCCGCTAAAGGTTGAGGATCAGGAAAAGATTTCGCAATCCTTTCTTGTAAAAGAATTTCTTTGGGTGTTTTTGTTAGCATCTGGATGATGTTAAAAGGCTCTTTGTTCCATTTTCACGTAGAATAGCGATCCCGATGGCCATATCCATGATTATCATTTTCACCTTGATATCTATCATTGCGCGGGTAACCACCGCCGCCGTTTCGCCGTGGATATCCTGAACCGCGGTAATTATCGCCATTTCCATCACGAAAAGAATCATTATCATCTCGCCAACTTTTATCCTTACCCCACCCGCAAGCGGGTGTTATAGTACTATCTTCTCCACCCCGAAGATAATCATACGTTTCTTGTTGCACCTTAGTGAAAGTTGACGGAGCATCTCTTCTCAATCATCGCAAAAGCGTTGGATGTCGCTGCGGATTAATAGCATGCAAAAACCCAGAGATTTTTTGATCTTCATTCAAGCTAGGTATCTTTTGCCACTCATAAATGTACCGCGTAAGTAATGCGCTTAAATTTCCTTGTTGCCTTGTTTGATATCATGACATTCTATATGCGTCTTCTTCTGCGGAAAAAGATTCTGAAACTGCAGTAAAAATTTATCACGAAGATCAATGAAACCGATAATACTGCGAGCTTGCAAGCTATGGAACCATTCCCTTGTTGACCCTTGTAAAACCATAGGAAATACTCTACAAACAACGGGCTCATCCCAATTATAGGTGCTTACCACCCCTTCAAACCTCTGCAAAAAGTCCAGGGGATCAGTTAAACCTGAGTAAACTCCCAATGTTGCCGGCATAATAGGTGGTGTAAAATCGGATAATCAGATATATGCTGGACAAACTTGTCTGCAGCCGTGGTAATCTCAGTCGCCTTTTTTTTGCGGATATCAGTATTTTTCGTGAAAAATTTAGCTATCATTTCTTGTAAAAAATTTGGTTGCTCAAATTTGTGTTGCATTGATTTATGCGCAATACTTTTAAAAGTATCCGCTAAGAAATTTTGAGCATTTTCTCTGCGCATAGCATCAGAAACTTCACCCTCATCCCCATGGCGAGGATAGGGTGTTGGTGGATGCCTGCGCTTAACATGTGGAATTTTTACAAATTCCTCCGCACTATCTGAATCATCAGAAAATTCACTTTCTTCTCATGGCGCTTTCGCAGTCTTTGAATTATAAGCAGAATTTAAAACAACACGTTCTTCCGCATCATCGCTATCGCTATCACGATTTCAACAACTAAGCGATCAACCTGTGATCCAGAATCATTCAACGGCCATAGGTAAGTTCGCGGTATGCGAGGTTCATGACCATCTTTTCTAGCTTGTTCAATAGCAGTGCCAAGGACTTTATCTGCTTTCAAACTTGTTTTTCCAGCTAAAATTCTTAATCGCTTGCCATCAGCGATAGTTTCTTCACGGTTTTGCTGCAAATTTCTACGCGCAACCATTTTTTCAGCAGCAACCTTTAGTTACAGGTCAGTGTTAGCGGTATTGCCATTAGACACTTTTGCAAGCGGTTCTTGGACTGAACTATTCGCGGTAGCATTAACATTTGCCTGCATATTACTTGGCAAGGCATTTTGCGAATCGTTAATCAACACATCAGCATTCACAGAACTGCCTGGTTGCTTCGCATTAGCTGCCATATCCGACGAGCAAATCGACTACTACGCCTCAGGGACTTCCTGCAAATCATCATAACAATACACGATTTAAAATTAAACAGGCAATTTTGATTGTTATTTAGCAAAAAACAAAAAATTTCAAGCTTAATTTTGAACATGTCCCACGGATGGCGCCAATTGATCAATCCATAATTAATGAGTTACTTAATTAAGGATTGAGTACAATGAGATTAAGATGGATGATGGGATGTTTGATGATTATTTTGGGCCCTGATGATCGTCTTTCACTTTATCAATCAAGTGATCAACCACCCCGACCCGGTCTTGATTGTTAATTAGCATGATTCACCTTGACACGATGTAAAAGTTCCTTGGGTAAGATCACAAGAGAAAATTACAAAGGTCCGGGAAAACGGCAGAGAATCAACAACCTATAAATGAGAGGCCAAACTCCCTATTTATAGTATTCAAAATATTAGCGGTCTGCGGAGTGCTTAACTATCCGCGAAAACTTAGCAAAATGACCCGCAGTCTTTTATTAGCGCGGAAACTTATCCGCTATCTTTATTTTCAGCGAATGTTCCAAGCCTTTCGAATATACTTCGCGTAACTTCTACTTTTAGCCTTTAGTAAATAAAATATACATATACAATGCTATGTATATGATCAACTACCAAAATATGTCAAAAAACATTTTTTTACAAAATAGATCAACTAACTTTTTAGAAAAGAAAAAAACAAAAGAAAAACGAATAGATATCGAAAAAAATTCTTTTTTACAAAATAGATCAAGACTTTTTTTTTTAACTCGCATTCAAAACGGAGCCCCCAGCATGAAGCGAGGGCTCCACAACTAGTTTGGGATCCATTTGTTTATTTGTCAAGATAATTAAGACTTATTTTACGAGTAAAATATTTGATTTTTTCTAACAGATTTCATTCATTTATGTGCATAACAAGTTTTTTCCCCTCAAATGTAACCATAATAACCCATATAAAAACAAATTTGTTTTCAAAAAGAAAATGTTGTGAACCGAGAAGTACAAAATAAAATTGAGAAGGTATGTTCCTATAAAAAGTGAACAAGAAGCTATAACTATATATACCGAGCCTAAAAAAAAAACAAACCAACCCCAAAAACGAACATTACAAAATAATAACTACATAGAAAGACTAACAACAAGAACATGACGAAAACAAACTAACATCAACAAACCACCATCAACGATCGACTTTTTCATCTTTCTGTTCACCGTCTAGCGCTTAAGCTCTTTCCTCGACCAATTATCAAATTTAAAGGATAAAACATTAGACGAACTATCACTGACCAAAATAACCGTTAACGGGCCAACAATCCTCAATCAACTAAACCTTGAAAGAAACATTCCTCGTTCGAACCAATATCCTAGACAAAGAAGTTTCAACATGATCATTAACATAAGCTTCACAAAACAACCTTTTGCACAGCGTCTCCAAAATTCAAATTGTCTTCGTTATCGTACAACTTTAACGTAGTCACCATGGTTTTTACCTTCACTTTTTTGTGTGAGCCATTAGCTTCTTAGACAACGACTTTAGAGTCCGTAACCTTCGACTTCAATTTTTTCTTTTGAACCCAAGCACGACAAAAACCTTTCCATGTTGAGTCCAAACAATCACAGTATAATCTACCGTCTCGGCCATTAATATTCTGATTAGTCGAAATGCAACAATCTTCAACTCGGTTAACAGGGAGCTCAACCAAATTAGAATTGCTACATTTGCTCGATTTTTGTTTTATAACAGCAAATGGAACCCCTATAACCACTCACATTAGCATTATTAACCCGAATGAATTCTCTATCTTCTACTGTGCCAAATTTAATAGCCGAAACTAGACCAGATAAATCTGTAAGTAAGTAGAGGGGTAAATATTTATTTAATGATTTCTTAATACTTTTTTGATTTATTTAATGATTAAAGCAAAAGTTTTAAGTGCAAAAATAATTGTGTTTCTTAATGGAAGGATGTAATGAATAGAAAGTACACTATAAGTAACTAGAGGGGGGTAAATACTTATTTAATGGTTTCTTAAAACTTTTTCGACATCTTTAACAATCAAAGCGTAAGTTTTAAGTGCGGAAGCAATTGTCTTTGTTAATGAAAGTATGTAAAGAATGTAAAGTGCACAAACTTAAGGATTTATAGTAGTTGGGGAAAGATGTTAACTAATCCTCCTTAATCCACTCCTCAATACACTTTATCGAGAGTTAGCTTCACTAAGCAATACTCCAAATCCAGTAGAGATCTGATTACAACAATTGTTCCTCAATAAACCACACTGATGTGTAAAATCGTATATATAATTTATAATTGGAAAAGTACCGGTTTAATAGACTATTACATACTAACGTGCAGTGTACCCGATTGTGTAGGAGTATAGAATTTTGGTAATTCCAAGTATCGTTTCAAGGACAATATTTATGCAATTTAAGATTGTAACTAACTAAAAAAATAATATGAAATAAAGGAAATAACAGATAATTAGTTTCGGTTATTTAACGACTACCAATCAAGAGACTTAAATTAAAAGACAATATTTTTAGCTTTTCAGTTTTAAGAAACAAAAGAAAGCAAATAAGACAGGTTGTAAATCAAGTTTAAACAAAAATGCTCATCTAGACCTTTTACTCTCACTGTCGGATGTTTTGTAGTTAAGACCTGATTAAATGACTACATGCAAATTACTCAAAAGATTCGCCAAGAGTTCTCTTTAGAGAATACTCAAACTAAATTACACAGTGTAAGGTTCCCTATCACCTAAGACCTTTTCGTTTGTGTCCACTTAATTTAACTATATTGAAGATTCAAATAACAATTGCGCAAGTGTTCACTGCACGAAATTCAAGCCTATATCGTCTAACTGTTGGGTTTGTTAGCACACAATTAATTAAGACAAACTAGTTATAAATCAATGCATTAAATTAAAAAGAGTTCTCTCAATTAAACAAGCACATAAATCAACTCAATCAAAGTGATTAAACATGCATAAGTTTGATTCTTTTATTCAAACTTCAAAAACTATCATGCAAAGAACATTAAATCAATAAAAATACATCCAACACTTTGGTTTAGTCTAGATGAACATTATGTTGGTTAGTAATTCAATATTAAATATTAATATTCAAATGTGAAACACTTTGTTTTGATGATAACACCATGTCTTGTGTGCTTACAACAACTTATAAAACAACACAAGTTCATAAGCCTACACTATCTCTAGCAAACGGCCAATACATAAAACCGATAAGTCAAAAGAGTCATTTAAAAACATATTGAAGGAGCACGGTCGGTCCACGGTCGATTGCAGGTCTGATCGTGGATGCCCTGTACCTTTGTTCTTCGAAACAAGGTACACGGTCGACTACACGGTCAGCCGTGGGTCGACCGCAGAAATCCACTGTCCGGATTTTTGATCGAAATTTTTTTTTACTACTTCGGGGCATCTATTATCTACAAAACTTGTTTAAACATACTTAAGATAGTTTCCCACTTCATATTCAAATGAGTTGTGGTCACTAAAACACAAATTTTGGTTAATCACACTTCATGACACCTTAATGACACTTTTAACTTTTAATTAAAGTTAAACATTCAAGTATGGCTAAAAGTTCTTTTTCAAAGTGTACTGTGACGACCCGCCAAAATCGCTATCGACGGCGCCATCAACTTAGGACCCGTTACGTGGTCATAAGTCATTAAAATAAAGTTTGACCAAAAGTATGTCGCATTCATTTCAAATGTAAGTATGTTTCAGGATTTACAAAGTAGTTTAACAACTAGTTATGTTACAACGTTTAAAGTATAAATGAAACCTATGCGACACAATTTAAAGTAAAGCCAAAAGATGCTCCATGTATGCATGTATACTCGACATCCAAGCAAGTATCAAAATAGTGTGCGGAAGCATGTAACACATAGTGAAATGTCCCGTTCATATTGATTATAAACGTTCCATATTAATTGATTTCGTTGCAAGGTTTTGACCTCTATATGAGACGTTTTTCAAAGACTGCATTCATTTTTAAAACAACCATAACCTTTATTTTATCAATAAAGGTTTTAAAAACATTACGTAGATTATCAAATAATGATAATCTAAAATATACTGTTTACACAAGACCATTA
The DNA here is from genome assembly GCF_046630445.1 of Rutidosis leptorrhynchoides. Classification (NCBI taxonomy): domain Eukaryota; kingdom Viridiplantae; phylum Streptophyta; class Magnoliopsida; order Asterales; family Asteraceae; genus Rutidosis; species Rutidosis leptorrhynchoides. The sequence goes on along the minus strand of NC_092336.1, from coordinate 290,792,640 downwards.
CATAATGGTTTACAATAGAAATATATTACATCGACATATGTTTCTTGAATGCAGTTTTTACACAATATCATACAAACATGGACTCCAAATCTTGTCCTTATTTTAGTATGCAACAGCGGAAGCTCTTAGTATTCACCTGAGAATAAACATGCTTTAAACGTCAACAAAAATGTTGGTGAGTTATAGGTTTAACCTATATATATCTAATCGTAACAATAGACCACAAGATTTCATATTTCAATACACATCCCATACATAGAGATAAAAATCATTCATATGGTGAACACCTGGTAACCGACATTAACAAGATGCATATATAAGAATATCTCCATCATTCTGGGACACCCTTCGGATATGATATAAATTTCGAAGTACTAAAGCATCCGGTACTTTGGATGGGGTTTGTTAGGCCCAATAGATCTATCTTTAGGATTCGCGTCAATTAGGGTGTCTGTTCCCTAATTCTTAGATTACCAGACTTAATAAAAAGGGGCATATTCGATTTCGATAATTCAACCATAGAATGTAGTTTCACGTACTTGTGTCTATTTTGTAAATCATTTATAAAACCTGCATGTATTCTCATCCCAAAAATATTAGATTTTAAAAGTGAGACTATAACTCACTTTCACAGATTTTTACTTCGTCGGGAAGTAAGACTTGGCCACTGGTCGATTCACGAACCTATACAAATATGTACATATATATCAAAGTATGATCAAAATATAATTACAACCATTTTTATTATGTTTTAAAGATTTGAGTGTATTAAGTCAGTTGTCCTCGTTAGTAACCTACAACTAGTTGTCCACAGTTAGATGTACAGAAATAAATCAATATATATTATCTTGAATCAATCCACGACCCAATGTATACACCTCTCAGGCTAGATCACAACTCAAAGTATATATATATTTGGAATCAACCTCAACCCTGTATAGCTAACTCCAACATTACTGCATATAGAGTGTCTATGGTTGTTCCAAATAATATATATACATGGGTCGATATGATATGTCAAAACATTTGCATACGTGTCTATGGTATCCCAAGATTACATAATATATTAGAATACATGTATAATACAATATAAGTTAGCTAGGATATGATTTGTATAGATTTGTTAAACATTTCCCGTAGCTAAAAAGATCAAAAATATCCAATCTTGTTTTACCCATAACTTCTTCATTTTAAATCCGTTTTGAGTGAATCAAATTGCTATGGTTTCATATTGAACTCTAATTTAAGAATCCAAACAGAAAAAGTATAGGTTTATAGTCGGAAATTTAAGTTACATGTCAATTACTAAAGAGGTAGTCATTTCCGTCGAAAGAACGACATCTTGATGACCATTTTGAAAAACATACTTTCACTTTGAGTTTAACCAAGATTTTTGGATATAGTTTCATGTTCATATGAAAAATCATTTTTCTAGAAGAACAACTTTTAAATCAAAGTTTATCATAGTTTTTAATTATCCAAACCAAAACAGCCTCCGGTTTCACTACGACGGCGTATATCTGATTTTATGGTGTTCATCGTGTTTCCAGGTTTTAAATCATTAAGTTAGCATATCATATAGATATAAAACATGTGTTTAGTTTATTTTAAAAGTCAAGTTAGAAGGATTAACTTTTGTTTGCGAACAAGTTTAGAATTAACTAAACTATGTTATAGTGATTACAAGTTTAAACCTTCGAATAAGATAGCTTTATATGTATGAATCGAATGATGTTATGAACATCATTACTACCTCAAGTTTTCTGGATAAAACTACTGGAAATGAGAAAAATGGATCTAGCTTCAAAGGATCCTTGGATGGCTTGAAAGTTCTTGAAGCAGAATCATGACACGAAAACAGTTCAAGTAAGATTTTTACTCGAAATAAGATTGTTATAGTTGTAGAAATTGAATCAAAGTTTGAATATGAATATTACCTTGAATTAGAAAGATAACCTACTGTAAATATCAAAGGTTCCTTGATCTTAGATGATTACTTGGAATGGATTAGAAAGCTTGGAAGTAAACTTGCAAACTTGGTAGTATTCTTGATTTTTATGAAACTATACTTATGGAATTTATGAAGAACACTTAGAACTTGAAGATGGAACTTGAGAGAGATCAATTATATGAAGAAAATTGAAGAATGAAATTGTTTGTAGGTGTTTTTGGTCATTGGTATATGGATTAGATATAAAGGATGTGTAATTTTGTTTACATATAAATAAGTCATGAATGATTACTCATATTTTTGTAATTTAATGAGATATTTCATGCTAGTTGCCAAATGATGGTTCCTACATGTGTTAAGTGACTCACATGAGCTACTAAAAGCTGATCATTGGAGTGTATATACCAATAGTACATACATCTAAAAGCTGTGTATTGTACGAGTACGAATACGGGTGCATACGAGTAGAATTGTTGATCAAACTGAACGAGGATGTAATTGTAAGCATTTTTGTTAAGTAGAAGTATTTTGATAAGTATCTTGAAGTCTTTCAAAAGTGTATGAATACATATTAAAACACTACATATATATACATTTTAACTGAGTCGTTAAGTCATCGTTAGTCGTTACATGTAAATGTTGTTTTGAAACCTTTAGGTTAACGATCTTGTTAAATGTTGTTAACCCATTGTTTATTATATCAAATGAGATGTTAAATTTTTACATTATCATGATATTATGATATATAATATATCTTAGTATGATATATATACAGTTAAATGTCGTTACAACGATAATCATTACATATATGTCTCGTTTCGAAATCATTAAGTTAGTAGTCTTATTTTTACATATGTAGTTCATTGTTAATACACTTAATGATATATTTACTTATCATTTAACATAATTAACCAAGTGTAACAATATCTTAATATGATTCATATGTACCTAGTAAGACGTTGTTATAACGATAATCGTTATATATATCGTTTTCGAGTTTCTTAAATTAATAGTCTCATTTTTATGTATATAACTCATTGTTAAAATACCTAATGAGATACTTACTTATAATAAAATCATGTTAACTATATATATAACCATATATATGTCATCGTATAGTTTTTACAAGTTTTAATGTTCGTGAATCACCGGTCAACTTGGGTGGTCAATTGTTTATATGAAAGCTATTTCAATTAATCAAGTCTTAACAAGTTTGATTGCTTAACACGTTGGAAACATTTAGTCATGTAAATATCAATCTCAATTAATATATATAAACATGGAAAAGTTCGGCTCACTACACATAGCGTTCAAAGACCTGAGAAAACATAGAAAAATCTGTCAACGAAAACGTTGGTGAAATCATAGGTTTAGTAAGTATACTGTATTAAACCACAAGATTTAGTATAAGTTGATTATCCAAATCGTTTGCATTCCAAAGATGTTGTTTATTTGTCGAGCACCCAATTATCAAGGCTTAACTGATGGTACCTCTGCATCATAGTGTTAGAACCTACACTATACCCGAAAATATATTTCATCCGCCAACGATAGCGAACCGTCCGAATGAGGGCTCGTCAAGCCCGTATGGATCCACACAACATAAGTTCTCGCTTACACCATACAAGTATAACTAATGATAATTGAATTGAGGATTTTTGTTCTAACTCGTACGTGGAATGTTTGTTTTCGTACTTGTGTTCACTTTGTACAAACAAAACGTTTATGTTTTCTCATCCCAAGTATAAGTATAAAAGAGTAAAAGTGGGACTATGATCTCACCTTGAGTGCACGAGTATAAAGGTACTTCACAAATTAAACGTGTACAAGAACGAATGCTAGTCTTGACCTAAACAAGTAGGTTGTATCAATATCGGTAAAACACGGTTGGTCAAAGTTGTTCAATTAGTCCTATGGCTCGTTACGACTCGATTATATAGCATGTGAATCAAGTTGTCAAGTTTCATGCAAGAGTCAAGTACAATATAAAGGTTATAACGATTAAACAAAGTATTGGTTAAGTTTGAATAAAAGTCAAGTTTAGTCAAGTCAAAGTCAACACGTTCGGGTCGGGTCTTGGACAATTTTTTTGCGTTATATAATCATATAGGAGCATGTTAGAACAAGTTACATGTTAATCGGAGGTGCGTAGCATAGTTAGACATAAACGTGAAAACGCAAAGTTGAACAGCCCACATTCAAGGCATATGCCATGCCGCGCCGCGCCAAGGATTGGCCGCGCCGCGGCACCACGGTTTACCTGATGCCACACACCTTGGATAAAGGCTATTTTCAAAATGCTCTTGGAGTCGCGCCGTGCCAAGGATTGGCCGCGCTGCGGCAAAGCACCTGGACAGATTTCTGGCAGTTTCATGTGTTCAGGTCTCGAACCAAATTTCACCAAATCACAATTTATGGTCAACGAACATGGAAAACGCTTATTGTATGTCATTTGAAAACACCCATTACTAGTAGTTCAATTGAACTCATAACAATAACTAAACTAAACATTTACAACAACATAATTCGCATTAAATACAACAACAACAACAACAACAACAACAACAATACCCAATCCCATATGAGTGGGGTATGGGGGAGGTTGGATGTAGACAATCATTCCTCTATCTAGAATAAAGAGAAATCATTTCTCTACCCCGAGTTAAACACTCACAAGAGCGGAGAAAGTCCTCCCTCTCTCTATTCGACGGGTAAAGAGATTGCTTTCAAGGGGACCTCCGGCCATAAAGAATGAGAAAAAGCAATAAAAAAATAAATTAAATAAAAAAAAGCTTGAAATAAATAGATAAATATATAAAAAAGTAATAATAAATAAGAAAATAAAAAATAAATAAAATAAACAGAGACGCCATGAAAATGGTAGAATCAAATTTTCATAAGTTTTACATCGTGCCTGGAGTTCAATTTAGGCTCTAAGCGGCAGTCAAGTCGCAAATAAATCGACGCTTGCTAAGCCTCGCTTAACAGAACCGTTTATGAAAAAAAAAACGAATAGTAGGAGTATATATATATATATATATATATATATATATATATATATATATATATATATATATATATATATATATATATATATATATATATAAAAGGGAAAAAGAAGACGTACCTTAGACAGTAGGGCGAAGCTCAGGAAAAAACGAGAGATGCTACTACTAAAAACAAAAACATATATGACCGCAAACAAGCAACCTTAAACACAACAAAACATACAAACCTAGAAACACAGACCAACAAACAAACAAACATACATACATACATACATACATACATACATACATACATACATACATACATACATACATACATACAAACAAACATACATACAAACAAACATACATACAAGAAACCGTACGTAACCAAACAAAAAACATGAAAACCTGAAACGTACCCTCGAGCATACATACAAACATACATAATAACAGACCCACATACGCATACAAACAAACATACAGAAACAAATGAAACAAGCCTGCATATACAACAAATGCAACAAACAAAAAGCAAACAAATAAACATACAAACAAAACATACCCGCAACCACAAACTAATCCCTAAACAAGTAAACAAACAGACACATACAAGCACACACAAACCTACCCAGTAAAAAAGAAGAGGGCCCGGTAATAAACAAAGAGCAGAAAAACACGCTACATGATGAAACAAACAAACAAAGACAAACACAAGAAAAACACAATAAAAGAAGACACAAAAACCCAAAAACACAGACCCACGAACACACCAACATACCAAAACTACTCGTTTATTCTAATTATAGTCCTCCACACATTCCTATCAGAGGTCATGTCCTCGGTCAATAAAAGCTCCTTCAAGTCGAGCTTTATTTTATCCTCCCACCTACCAGTAGTTCTACCCCTTCTCTTTACACCGTCAACCGTGAGTGCCTCGACTTTCCTAATACGAGCGGTAAGAGGTCGCCTCCTCACATCCAAACCATCAGAGCCGTTCTTTTCTTAGCTTGTCGATGATGCTTCCAACTTTCAGGTTCTCCCTAAAAACACTATTTGGAATCCTATCCAACATGGTTTTACCGCATGTCCACCTAAGCATCCTCATCTCTGCCACCCATCATTCTATCTTGCACCTTCGTCACTAGCCAACACTCTGATCCGTATAATATGGCAGGTTTAATTGCCACCTTGAAGAATTTCCCTTTCAGCTTTAGGGGGATCTTCTTGTCGCATAAGACTCCATTCGCTGCTCTCCACTTCACTCACCCTACTTTTATACGGTGTGACACGTCTTCATCTATCCTACCTGATTTGTGGAGCATCGAGCCTAGGTATCTAAACGAGGTTTGTGGACGCAAGATTTGGTCTCCAATGCAGATGTTCACTCCATCATCTTGTTCATCGTCGTTCCCATTGAAATCACCTCTAAGATATTCCGTCTTTTGTCTACTAATTTGTAGACCGTTACTTTCTAAGGCCACCCTCCATTGCTCCAGTCTTCTGTTAAGCTCCTCCTTAGATTTAGACACAAGGACAATATCATCAAAAAAATCAAGCACCAAGGGATACACTCTTGTATCCTTCGAGAAAGCTCACCAAGGATCAAAGCGAAAAGAAAAAGGCTAAGGGTCGATCCCTGATGCAGGCCTACTTCTATAAGAAAAACTTCAGTACTCCCCACCGGCGTTCTAACACATGACTTCGCCCCTTCGTACATATCCCTGATAGCACTAATATATCTACTCGAGATACTTCTATCATATAGGGTCTTCAAAATTAAGTTTCGTGGGACGCAATCGTAAGCCTTTTCTAGGTCTAAGAAAACCATCTTTAAGTTCTTTTGCTTTTCTCTATACCTCTCCATAAGGTTCCTAATAATATGAATTTCCTCTATCGAAGAGTGCCCTGGCATGAAACCAAATTGGTTCTCCGACACGTTCATTTCGCGTCTAAGTCTAATCTCAATCACTCTCTCCCAAAGCTTCATAGTATGGCAAAGTAATTTTATGCCTCTATAGTTACCGCAAACTTGAGCATCACCCTTGTTCTTATGGATGGGAATAGTCTCGCTCAGTCTCCATTCCATAGGCATTTTAGAGCTTCGAAAAGTCTTGTTGAAAAGGCAAGTCAACCACCTAACACCATCGTCGCCAAGGCACCGCCACGCCTCAATGGGGATCTGGTCCAGTCCCACAGCTTTATTTCTCCCCATCTTACGTAGTGCCGATCTTACTTCATCTTGATTAATCCTCTCACAATCCATGATGTTCTGAAATTGTTCTATATCACCGTCTTGCAGATCTCCGTGACGCTCGGGTCTTCCCCCAACGAAAAGAGATGCGAAATACCCTTCCCATCTTTTCCTAATTTCATCTTCCTTTACTAAAGTTTGACAAACTTCATTTTTGATAAACTTAATGTTATCAAGATCCCTGCGCCTTCGCTTCCATGCTTTGGCTATCCTGTAGATATCATTTGCTCCCTCTTTGGAATCCAGCTTCCTATACAGATCTTCATATGCCTTTTCTTTTGCACGGGCTACAGCCTTCTTAGCTTCTTTTTTAGCTTCTTTATATCATTCTTCAACCCTAGTTCTATCCGTCGGAGTCCCCTCCTGGCAAGTGATGAGCTCCCTGAACCTTAGTTACTTAAGCGCGACTTTTCTTTGAACCTCATCACTATACCACCATGATTCTCTATCAGCCTTATGTCCCCTCGATGTTCCTACTGCCACACCTAAGGTTTCCTCGATGTTCCTAATTCACATTAAATGTTCCGCATTAATTACATTCAAGTTCATAAATACAATTTGGTGATTCGAGAAATAAATGTACACATATAATATGCCGTTTCAAAGATAATTAAACATACATTGCAACTAAAAACTTACCAACAATACTTCATAGCATTGATTGCACCAAAAGTTCATATTTAAGTCTATCAAGCCCTAATCAAAATCATAATCTCAACAATCATGTTAATGGAGTCTTTCTAAATCAACCTACACATCAAATTGAAGCTAATGATGCTAGTAACACATTTAATACATGAACTTTAACATTTAAACAACATTTAATCATCCAAAACACAAGATTAAGCAAGTCACTTTTCATGTTCAAGCTAGTTGCACGAGAATGTCGAGAACGAGCAAACAAATCATATATTCATGTTAGACTCGAACCATAGATACTAACTAACACTTTTATAAGTCAAGAACACTAAGAACAAAAAATCTAGAGTTTTTGAAAAGCTCACCCCAAGTAATGAAATTGGTATCAAGTTGTAGAGGATGAAGAGAGGATTCCAAATATGTAATTTGTTTTGTAGTAAGCTTGCAAGATCGAATTTAGATGATGAATCTTTGTTTGAGAGTTTGAGAGCAAAAATATGGAAGTAGTGAAAAGGTGGAAGATGAAATGAATGGTGGATGAGAGGGTTTGACTAGTTGACCTAGTCACTAGTTTGACCCTTTGGCAACTTTAGTCCCTCGAGTTTAAAAGCAGGTGCGTAAATTAACCATACGATTTATTTTAAAACACAAATTAACGGGTGATGTTATAATTTAATAACAGAATTTAAAATAAATAAACGTTAAAAGACGGGTTATTACATTACCTACTCCTTAAAAGAAAATTCGTCCCGAAATTTAGTTGGAAGTAGTAGTCGTTGTTTCTTCCTCGAGACCTTACGTTGCCAAATCTACGAATAAGTAAGGGTACTTCCTTTGCATTTGATCTTGTCTTTCCCATGTGAACTCAGGTCCTCTTTTGGCATTCCAACAAACTTTGACAATCAGAATTTTATTATGTTTTAGCGTCTTGACGGAGTGACCCACAATTTCAACCGGTTCTTCTACGAAATGAAGTTTGTCATCAATAGTAAGCTCCTCGAGAGGGATGACAAGCTTGGGTTCGGCAAGGAACTTCTTCAAGTTTGATACATGGAATGTAGGATGAACGGAGCTCAATTAAGTCAGAAGATCTAAACGGTAAGCAACGGGTCCAATACGCTCCACGATTTCAAAAGGACCAATATAACGTGGATTTAGCTTTCCACGTTTCTCGAAACAGATTACACCTTTCCAAGGTGCGACTTTTAACATTACGCGGTCACCCACTTAGAATTCGAGATCTTTACATCTAACGTCGGCATAGCTCTTTTGACGACTACGGGCTGTCTTGAGCCTTTCCCAGATTTGAACGATCTTCTCGGTTGTTACATGAATGAGTTTGGGTCCAGTGATTTTCTTGTCACCTACTTCGGCCCAACAAATAGGAGGACGACATTTGCGGCCATATAAAGCTTCGAAAGGTGCTGCGTTAATACTCGAGTGATAACTATTGTTGTAAGAGAATTCGGCTTGAGGCAAATGCTTTTCCCAAGCTTTTCCGAAATCGATAACGCAAGATCGTAACATATCTTCCAAGGTTTGAATCGTGCGTTCGATTTGTCCGTCGGTTTGTGGATAAGGGTACACTGTGATATTACTCATGTCTAAACGTGTTCCCAAGGCTTCTTGTAAAGCACCCCAAAATCTAGAAGTGAAACTGGCATCTCGATTGGAAATAATCGATAAGGGTACACTGTGCGGGATACAATTTCCTTTATGTACAATTGTGCAAGTTTGTCCATTTTATCGGTTTCTTTCATGGCTAGGAAGTGAGTGGATTTGGTGAGGCGGTCAACAATAACCCAAATGGTATCATAACCGCTCACTATTTTTGGTAGTTTCGTGATAAAGTCCATCGTTATTCTTTCCCAGTTCCATTGCGGGATTTCGGGTTGTTGAAGTAACCCGGATGGCCTTTGATGTTTGGCTTTAACCTTGGAACAAGTTAAACACTTTCTGACATAAGTAGCAACGTCCTTTTTAATGTTCGACCACCAATATTATTCTTTGAGATCATGGTACATCTTACCGGCCCCGGGATGAATCGAATACCTTGACTTATGGGCTTCGTCTAGGATAAGACTTCGTAAATCCCCATAACTAGGCACCCAAATTCTTTCGAAAAAATATCAGATTCCGGTCTCCTTAACTTCGAATCGAGAGACGAAAACATTCAAGTGCTCTTGAGAAACATTTTCATCTTTGAGAGCCTCATCTTGGGCTACACAGATTTGGCTATTGAAATTGGTGTGGATGGTGATGTTTAAGGCTCGGACACAAAGGGGCACCATTCTTTCTTTTCAGCTTAAGGCATCGGCTACTACATTTGCCTTCCTGAGATGGTAACGAAGTTCACAATCGGAATCGTTCAATGTTTCGATCCACCGTCGTTGTCTCATGTTAGTTGTTTTTGATCGAAAATGTGTTGGAGGCTTTTGTGGTAGGTGAAGATGGTACTTTTGGTTCAGTAAAGATAGTGTCTCCACATTTTGAGTGCAAAGATAATGACTCCAAGCTCTAGATCATGTGTCGTGTAGTTTCGTTCGTGAATTTTCAATTATCGTGAGGCATAAGCAATAACTTTCTTTCGTTGAATCAATACACACCCAAAACCATGTTTCGAGGCACCGCAATATACAACAAAATCATCATTGCCTTCGGGAAGAGATAAGATAGGAGCGGTGGTTAACTTTTTTTTTCAAGATTTGAAACGCGGACTCTTGTTCGGTTGCCCAAACGAATTTCTTTCCCTTGTGAGTTAACACGGTTAAAGGACGTGCAACCAAAGAGAAATCTTCGATGAATCTACGATAATAACCGGCAAGGCCTAAAAATTGGCGAATATGATTAGGAGTAGTGGGGGTTTCCCATTTACTAATGGCTTCGATTTTCGCCGGATCGACTTTAATACCTTGATCACTTACAACATGACCAAGAAATTAAACTTCCTTTAACCAAAATTCACACTTGGAGAATTTGGCATAGAGTTGTTCTTGTCTCAAGAGTTCAAGCATGAGTCAGAGGTGTTGTTCGTGTTCTTCTTCGCTTTTTAAATAGATTAAGATATCATCTATGAATACGATAACGAACTTGTCAAGATACGGCTTGCACACACGGTTCATAAGATCCATGAACACCGCCGGTGCATTAGTTAACCCGAATGGCATTACAAGAAATTCATAACTACCATAACGAGTCTGGAAAGCGGTTTTGGAGACATCTTCCCCTTAACCCTTAGTTGATGATAACCCGAGCAGAGTTCATTTTTTGAATATACACAAGACCCTTGTAGTTGATCAAAGAGGTCATTGATGCGTGGAAGAGGATATCGGTTCTTAACCGTCAATTTATTTAGTTCACGATAATCGATGCACATTCGTAGGGATCTATCTTTCTTCTTAACGAATAAAATCGGGGCACCCCATGGTGAATGGCTAGGTCGGATAAAACCACGGTCAAGTAGTTCTTGAATTTGAATTTGTAATTCTTGCATTTCGGATGGAGCAAGTCTATACGGTGCGCGTGTTATGGGTGCGGCTCCCGGGATAAGATTGATTTGGAATTCAACCGGTCGATGAGGTGGAAGACGCGACAATTCTTCGGGAAATACATCGGAAAAGTCACTAACAATTGGCACATCATCGATATGCTTCTCATCGGTCTCGACTTTCTTCACATGGGCTAGAATCGCAAAACAACATTTACGAAGATATTTTTCAACTTTAAGGCACGAGAAGAGGTTGAGTCCGGTGCAACTCTTATCGCCAAAGACAATCAAGGGTTCACCGTTCTCGATAGGAATTTGAATTGCTTTAAGATCGCAAAGGATGTGAGATTTTGTTTTGGCTAACCAATCCATACCAATTATTACATCGAAGCTCCCTAGTTCCATAGGTATCAAGTCAATTTCGAACTCTTTACCCAATAAGTTTAACATATATCCCCGATAAAAATTTTCGGCACTCAATAGTTTCCTGTTGGCTACTTTAATGGTATAAGTAGTATCTAGTGGGAGTGGTGGAGTGTAAAAAGAATGAGTCAAGGTCTTAGATACAAAACTCTTATCGGCACCCGAATCGAATAAGCAAGAAACATAAGAGTTGTTGAGAAGAAATGTACCCGTGACTAGTCCATTGTCAACTTGGGCCTCCTCGGTGTTAATGTTGAAAGCTTGGCCGCGTGCATTGGGGTTAGCTTTCTTCCTTGGGCATGCATCTTTAAAATGTCCCGGTTGGCCACATTCGTAACAAACACCCGTTTTTGGTGCATTGGGCCCCTTTTGTGTCATACCCCATCCTAAACCATCTTGACGAAGTCACCAACATCTGGTCCCATTGCGATGATCGACTCCAAATAATGTCTTTAAAATGAGCAAATGCACAGCGGAAGATTTCTTTCATACCTGAGAATAAACATGCTTTCAAGTGTCAACCAAAAGGTTGGTGAGTTCATAAGTTTATTGTAAACAATAAAATTCATCATTTTGATAGACCACAAGATTTAAATCCTGCATGGTACAAATGGGCCAGAATCCTATACCCACCTGTAATGCACATGTGATATCTTTTAAATACAGTACACCTTTCTCGTGTACGAAATCATCTTTCATAAATCTTAGTAACCGTACACATATCTCGTGCACAAAAATAACATAAACATAACCTGTGTATAAAATCATTCTCTCGATACATAACATTCACTTTTCATTGTTTTCATATTTGGCTTGGTAACCGACCTTAACATATAATGCGCATAATAATATCCCCAAAACAGAACATCTCGTCTGTATAATAATCATATAAACTTCGAATTACTAAACACCGCACCCACTAGTCCTTCCGTCTAGTGAACATTCTGGGTGAGGGTGTTAAACCCGGTAGCTACCTTTAGGATTCGCGTCAATTAGGCGTGCACTAATTCTCAAAATTAGTGATGTTCCCTAATTCTTAGGTTACCAAGCAATAATAATCAGGGAAAAAATATTCATATCAATTGTGGCAATTATCACGTCCACATGATTCAATGGTCGCAATTATCACGTCTACATAATTCATTCGAGGAATGTTTTGCTTGTGTCTATCTTGTCAAACATTTATAAAAGCATTTCATGTATTCGTAGTTCAAAATATATTTCAAAAGCATTTAATAAAGCAGTTGTAAAAGTAGCGCATGTATTCTCAGTCCCAAAAATGTAAAGAGTAAAAGGGAGCAAATGAAATCACTTATTGTATTTTGTAGTAAAAATACATATGACGACATTGAACAAGTGTTTATGACGACATTGAACAAGTGTAGGGTTGGCCTCAGATTATCGAACCTATACCAGTTATATATATTAAAACACATAATAACAATTAACAAGTTTATATTAATATATTTAATATACTTCTTATATTCATAATTTATATGTTATTTTGGTAAATAAATTAATAGTTAATATTTATATATAACAGATTCCTATTAGAGTATTTTAAATAGGATATAATATATGTTATTATATATAAACGCTTAAAATGCATTAGAATTAATATTTATATATATGATTTAACTTTAAACTATATTTATATATTTATATATTATTTGTAACATAATTATAATAACAATTTATTATAAAAAAATAGTACCTAATATAGATATAAAAATATATTTTTATATAAATGTCTTTTAGTTTGTAAAGATTATAATTATAATAATTATGATAGTAATGTTAATAATAATACCAATATTTATTTTAATGACAATAATAATAATAATAATAATAATAATAATAATAATAATAATAATGATAATAATAATAATAATAATAATAATAATAATAATAATAATAATAATAATAATAATAATAATAATAATAATAATAATAATAATAATAATAATAATAATAATAATGGTAATAGTAGTACTACCTCAAAGGAGTAATCCTTAAAAAAAATGCCCAAATCCGGGTTTGAACCCGCGACGTCCCGCTAACCCGATAATTCCCTTAACCATCCAAGTTCATCCATTTTTTTGATTTATTCCTATATTAATTCTATATAACCGTATTTTCTGTTTTCCCTTTTCTTCTTCCTCTACAAACAAAACCCATGAACCATCATCACCTTTCCACCCTAGTCATAATCCTCATCGTCATTATCTTAACCTTTCCTCTCTCATCACCAAATAATTTCGCAGCCCATCACCCATGAATCATTAACGTACCATCATCAATTAAACATCATCAAATAATTATGATCATATAGATATCATAATCATCATTTTTTCCATTTACTAAATACTATCATTCTTTGTTATATGTTTCATGATTATGATATAATCCTAATCATATCCGGTTATCACGATCATCATTATCGCTTGTTAGGTTATCATCATAACATCATCATCGTATAATTCATTCCATCATCGACACTTTATTAATATCATTGAACTATCTTCCTTACTTCATCATCATCTAACATAAATTGTTTTCATTTTCATAATCCAATCATCATCATACTATAATCATAACTATGATCGTGACTATCATCCCCATTACTTTAATTATCGTTTTATTATACCCGTATTATCATTATTATCATCATTGAACTTAACATCATGATAATCATCATCACCGACCTCAATAATCATCGACTAACATCAAACTAGTTTGGATTTTTGGTTAAATTAGCAAACCGATCCATTAGGCTCAAATAAGTAGTCCATAGTATAAGTCCACTAAAAAAAATGGTTGGCCCAATATAAGCCCAAATCCTCCCAATTTGTATTATGCAGTAAGTGAAAAGAGTGATTTACGTGAGGTTTTAAGATTCAAGATCATTATCTCGTTTTACTTTGTTCGCAGCAGAGTTTGCAGAAGTGACAGAAACAAAACGAATTAATAGAGAAACAAAACGAATTAATAGAGCAGCAAAAAAAATAAAGGTTTGAGCAGATATAGAGGAGAGAGATGGATAGAGGGAGACAGATGGTGGATCGTAGTTGAATGTAACAGAAAAATAGATTGACAGATGGTTTAACTATAGTATCCGGCTGAAACTGAAAAATGACTAGATGAATTACAACTTACATTGTAGCCTCGAGTTATAACAGATTTAGTTGTTTTTGTATTTAATGAAAACATCAGATAGCAGCAATGGGTCATTAATCATAAAAATATACAATGGTGGTTGGTGATTTGTACCCGAAAATAGTAGGAATAGATATAGGAACAAAAGGTGACGGTTCGTTGTGATTGTGGGTTATTTGTTAGTTGATAGTAATAACAATACAAGTGGGTCTCGACTGATCGAATAGCAGTTTTTCCAACAATAAGTGACAGTTTAATGGTGATCGAGTTGGAATTTAGGGTGGTGGTTGTAGGTGATGGTAGTGTGGCCAGTGAGGTGATCTCCGGTGGCCGGTGGCCGGCGGTCTAGTGATGAAGATGGAGAAGAAGGAGTGAGGATAGGAAATGGGTGTGGTAAATTCATATGTAACACATATATGTATATATATCATATATATTCTGTAAAGTGAACTTTATTAATCAATAATCAATAATAATTATATAATATTAATCATATGAATTGACATGTAACAAGATTTGGGTAATGGTGGTGGTCAATACAGAGAAAAAAAATAAGGAGAGTGATGTTTATTAACAAGAATCATTGATTGTGTTTGTTGGGTGGTAAATGAATAGAAAGCAACAGAAAGTGGAGATGACATGTGTTATATATATATATATATATATATATATATATATATATATATATATATATATATATATATATATATATATATATATATATATATATATATATTACTATATTCGATATTCTATAATATGATAAAGTTAATTAATATAATAATAATAATCTAATAATAAAGTTAATTAAAGAAACGTGAAGTAACAATAGTTCAGCGGTCATCTCTACCGACAGTATACAAGGGTTATTATATCGTGCTTTGTTGTTCACTTAGTGGCGAATAAAAGTGTTCAGAAAAATACCATTTTTTTAAATTAACTATATTTATTTATTTTGGTCATTATGGTATAAAATTCTATCATTAACTATTAAATAAATATTACATTAATTATTCACTCCCAACCCCAAGTAAATTATAAAATTTTTAAAATTTATCAAATAACTTCTAAATATATTATTAATAAGCCTATAATTTATAAAACTTATTTTCGGATCACCGTTTATTTTAAAATCACATAAGTTCCTTTTTAACTCATTTGTTATTGATCGAATGACATTTGAGCGTTACTGTCGTTTACTAAATAACTTCAAAATCACAAAATATATATTTAATATTCTTTCTTTATATATATAGATGTGTTTTAAATAATGATTATTATATATTTCATAACAACAACATTTAATATTTCAAATCATACTTCTAATTATTATTTATATATATATACACACACATATCTATTTACAAATAGTTGTTCGTGAATCGTCGAGAATAGTCGAAGGTCAATTGAATATATGAAACAGTTCAAAATTTTTGAGACTTCAACATTACAGACTTTGCTTATCGTGTCGGAAACATATAAAGATTAAGTTTAAATTTGGTGAGAAATTTCTGGGTCGCCACAGTACCTACCCGTTAAATAAATTTCGTCCCGAAATTTGAATGAGATGGTCATGGCTGACAATAAGTATGTTTTCATGACGCATACGAGCTAAAAATTAAAGTTTTATCATCATCGAGTAATATAGATAAAACAATTTGTTTATGCGAAGCGTACGAGTGAAGTTATCACAAAAGAGTGAAATGAAAAAAAAATAACATTTCTTCATATCTCTTGACGTAGATACAGTTGATTTCTAGAATTCTTGGGATTTAGAGAAAATTTTGTAATAAGATTTTGTTCTTCGATAATTAAGGAAATTAGAATTTTCTTTGGCTAAATGCAATAATCTTTTTCGATTGCTCTGTCGGATATTTCACTATAATTCCACACTCTTCGTTTCCTTTATATTTTGGAGTTCCATACTTTTATTTTTCTCTTCCTGACTTTAAGTTAAGCGAATAATGATCCAGAATTCGTAGGTATGAAGTTTTGAATGAACATGACTAACGTTCTAAGAGAGAGAGATTTTAATCGCACGATCTTGATTGGTTAAATTACCAGAATTCAAGAGAAAAGATAGAACTATCAAGAAAATATGTTCTTGATATGTTTATAGATTAGATAGAATGTAAGAGTAGTGTAACATAGCACATGATGATATTATAATCTGTGAATCATCACGTTCCATTAGAAACTCAGCATGACTTACTATAATATAATCACGTTGATCAAGTGTCATTATATTATACTAACTCATGCTTCAGTTCCCAACACTACTTCAATAACATTCATATTTCAAATTCGAAATTTTTTTTCTTCAAAATTTTAGAAACTAAAACAGTTTCTTTTATGATATAACACAGATAGAGCGGAGAGATAATTAATATCAGACGAGAATATTTATGAAGATTTCTTCATAAATATTGAGGATATTAATAATGAAAATACGATGATATCTTAGAATTTCTAATATCGCTGGATGATGAAGAAGATTTGTCCGTAAAAGTTTAGAGTTGGGAGTAAAGTATTCGTTAATAACTTCAGCAGATACTGAATCATTTGGGTTCTTTGAAGGCAGGTTTATTCTTTGTGATTTGTCCATGGCTTCCTTCATAGTTTCGCATAATCCGCTTTTCGGTACTAACTTTTCTATTGAGTGTTTCCAACCTCCCATTCCTTTTTATCAAATTTTTGGACGTTTAGACCATCTACAATTTTGCTGTTTCCTATGCATTTAATGCTACCATAACTGAATCATCGGTTATCAATCCGAGGTGGTTTCAAGAGAATTGTGTTTTTAGATGATTAAACGCTGATGGTAATTCCCCAGTAATGAAGGCGAAAAGACAACATATATATCAAGGTTATAATAAGGCTAGTCCGACTGAAAAGTCGAAGTTGACTTGTTGGAGCTGTGATAAAATTAGCTACTTTGGAAAGGGATTGCAATGTTATTTTCGATAATAACAATGCCAATGAATCATGGATTTGTGTTAATCTGCTACTTAGGTTCCAGAAATTTTCAGATGCATGACTATATGCATCAAACTTTTCTTCTTTAGGTGAAGTGCGGTTGGTTCATCCTCTCGATTGAGGTGTTTTCAAGAATCATGAAAGGTTTGAACGAAGATTGTAATTGTCAAGATACAAATGAGGTTTATGATGAAATCACTTGGCAAACTTGAAGAAATGTTTAGTTTTATATGTTATAATCAATATTTTAATTCATTTTAATTAGTCCATAGTCGATAGTCCACAATTAACAGTCCAATAATTCATATATAGTTTAATATATAATATTCAAATTAATTAATACGTATCGTGACTCGTGTACATGTCTCAGACTCGATCACAACTCAAAGTATATATATTATTGTAGAATCAACCTCAACCCTGTATAGCTAACTCCAGCATTACTGCATATAGAATGTCTATGGTTATTCCAAATAATATATATAGATGCGTCGATATGATATGTCAAAACCTTGTATACATGTCCCGATATTTAAAGTGCGTAAAATAAATAACAGAAATTAAATGATGATAAATAAAATTACGAGAATATAAATTGCGATAATTAAATTGCGATAAGTAAAATGTAATCAGTTAGCTAGGAACAGTTAGCGTGGATTTTGTTAGCGTGGATTCTTAACAAAATTTCTCATAGTTAATTTGTTTGTTCCTAACAAATTTTATTTCGTCCAATGTTTTCTTCATTATACCACTTGTCGGATTCTGAGAAGTCAAAATCCAAATATGAAATTGAATGAAAATGGTTACTCTGTGGTGAACAGATTTGTATAGCTGTGGATGTAAGCAGGATAGTAAGTGACTGTTGAATTAGATTCAAAGAATGTACAGTGTAACTTATTAATGTGAAATCTAAATATTCTTCGGGTATTACCTACCCGTTAAAATATTTTCACCATTAACAGTTTGTACAAAGGAATTTTTAATTACAATCTTTATGAAAACATATATACATATATATTTTCTTCAGATGTAATCGTGGATTTAATGAGTCAATATGATATTAATCTCATTTGATTTATCTTTAGTTCTAGAATACATAATATCTAAAATATTAGAGATTATGTAATCTCCATGAAGAACGAAGGTAATTGATGTAGAATGATACGTAGAATGATGATTATACTCAAGGTACAGAATAAGATGTTAAGGTATGGATTGTTGATGGTACTGGTGTTGTTACTGATGGTACTGTTGGTGCTGGTGATGTTGTTGAAGCTGGTAAATTTTGCACCATATTCTCCAAATTGATTACTCGAGCGCGAAGTTCGTTGGCTTCTTCTATTACTCCAGGATGATTGTCGATCAGAACGAGTGGATGAATAAGGTTTAGAATTGTGGATAGAATATAATCGTGTCAAGCTACCCTGGAAATAAGGCTGAAAATGGTGTTTCAGAGAGGCTCGCTGGTAAGTGCTACAGGTTCTTTGCCAAGAGGTGAATTTGGTTGGTGAAAGGGATCGCCTTCTTCGCGTCTCCATTGATCAAGTCGACTATGAACCAATCAGATGAATTGGGGATGGATGATTGGTTGATTCATTCTGGTGCCATTGCTTTCGGAGTTTAGGTAAAACTCCATATCGGAATAGCTGTTGGAATCTAAGGAATTCGAACTGGTTGAGGGATTCATCTCGTACGATCAGATGAAGGATTTTCGATAAGAAATAGATTATAGGATGTAGATTAGTACCTGTAATACATCATTTACATATGCATATATAATACTAAAATCCCATAATTTTTGGAGGAATCTACGGAATATGTCAGGCAAAGTTTACAGTAATAGATACGCTAAGATATGAATTTTGTCTATAAACTATTCATGCAATCAATGCAGTAAGATGTGTCTAGACTAAGAATGATAAGCAAGTGATTCCCCAAGAATGATAAGCAGGTAATTTTCGACACAAAATGATAAGCAAAACTTTTAACATGCAGACACGGTCGAAGTCCAGACCCACTAATGCATCTAAACAACTATCAGTTAGACACACTAATGCAAGACCTGGTTCACTAAGACCACCGCTCTGATACCACATGTCATAGTTGGGGACAAACACACATCCCACCCAGTGCCTTCCCAGCTAACCACCTGGTGACCACTGAGTGTACCTCAGATACTGATTTTAGGGCCTGCCTCTCGGCAATTGCCAACCCTCGTAAGGGATCTCAAGGAGTAAGAGCCAATGCTTCATCACAGGTAACACTGTGAGAACCTCCTTTACGACTAACCCGCCACACATAGATGGCGTTATACCAGCTCTGATGCCACATGTCATACCCCGTCCTAAACCATCTGGACAAAGTCACCAACATCTGGTCCCATTGCGATGATCGACTCCAAATAATGTCTTGATCAAATGCACAGCAGAAGATTTCTTTCATACCTGAGAATAAACATGATTTCAAGTGTCAACCAAAAGGTTGGTGAGTTCATAAGTTTAAAATTCATCATTTTGATAGACCACAAGATTTAAATCCTGCATGGTACAAATGGGCCCGAATCCTATACCCACCTGTAATGCACATGCGATATCTTTTAAATACAGTACACCTTTCTCGTGTACGAAATCATCTTTCATAAATCTTAGTAACCGGACACATATCTCGTGCACAAAAATAACATACACATAACCTGTGTATAAAATCATTCTTTCGATACATAACATTCACTTTTCATTGTTTTCATAGTTTGGCTTGGTAACCGACCTTAACATATAATGTGCATAATAATATCCCCAAAACAGAACATCTCGTCTGTATAATAATCATATAAACTTCGAAGTACTAAACACCGCGCCTACTAGCCCTTCCGTTTAGTGAACATTCTGGGAGAGGGTGTTAAACCCGGTAGCTACCTTTAGGATTCGCGTCAATTAGGCGTGCACTAATTCTCAAAATTAGTGATGTTCCCTAATTCTTAGGTTACCAAGCAATAATAATCAGGGGAAAAATATTCATATCAATTGTGGCAATTATTACATCTACATTATTCAATGGTGGCAATTATCACGTCTACATAATTCATTCGAGGAATGTTTTGCTTGTGTCTATCTCGTCAAATATTTATAAAAGCATTTCATGTATTCGCAGTTCAAAATATATTTCAAAAGCATTTAATAAAGCAGTTGTAAAAGTAGCGCATGTATTCTCAGTCCCAAAAATGTAAAGAGTAAAAGGGAGCAAATGAACTCACTTTTTGTATTTTGTAGTAAAAATACATATGACGACATTGAGCAAGTGTTTATGACGACATTGAACAAGTGTAGGGTTGGCCTCAGATTCACGAACCTATACCAGTTATATATATTAAAACACATAATAACAATTAACAAGTTTATATTAATATATTTAATATACTTCTTATATTCATAATTTATATGTTATTTTGGTAAATAAATTAATAGTTAATATTTATATATAACAGATTCCTATTAGAGTATTTTAACTAGGATATAATATATGTTATTATATATAAATACTTAAAATGCATTAGAATTAATATTTATATATATGATTTAACTTTAAACTATATTTATATATTATTTGTAACATAATTATAATAACAATTTATTATAAAAAAATAGTACCTAATATAGATATAAAAATATATTTTTATATAAATGTCTTTTAGTTTGTAAAGATTATAATTATAATAATTATGATAGTAATGTTAATAATAATACCAATATTTATTTTAATGACAATAATAATAATAATAATAATATTTATAATAATAATGATAATAATAAAAATAATAATAATAATAATAATAATAATAATAATAATAATAATAATAATAATAATAATAATAATAATAATAATAATAATAATAATAATAATAATAATAATAATAATAATAATAATAATAATAGTAATGGTAATAGTAGTACTACCTCAAAGGAGTAATCCTTAAAAAAATGCCCAAGTCCGAGTTTGAACCCGCGACGTCCCGCTAACCCGATAATTCCCTTAACCATCGAAGTTCATCCATTTTTCTGATTTATTCCTATATTAATTCTATATAACCGTATTTTCTGTTTTCCCTTTTCTTCTTCCTCTACAAACAAAACCCATGAATCATCATCACCTTTCCACCCTAGTCATAATCCTCATCGTCATTATCTTAACCTTTCCTCTATCATCACCAAATAATTTCACAGCCCATCACCCATGAATCATTAACGTACCATCATCAATTAAACATCATCAAATAATTATGATCATATAGATATCATAATCATCATTTTTTCCGTTTACTAAATACTATCATTCTTCGTTATATGTTTCATGATTATGATATAATCCTAATCATATCCGGTTATCACGATCATCATTATCGCTTGTTAGGTTATCATCATAACATCATCATCGTATAATTCATTCCATCATCGGCACTTTATTAATATCATTGAACTATCTTCCTTACTTCATCATCATCTAACATAAATTGTTTTCATTTTCATAATCCAATCATCATCATACTATAATCATAACTATGATCGTGACTATCATCCCCATTAGTTTAATTATCATTTTATTATACCCGTATTATCATTATTATCATCATTGAACTTAACATCATGATAATCATCATCACCGACCTCAATAATCATCGACTAACATCAAACTAGTTTGGTTTTCGGTTAAATTAGCAAACCGATCCATTAGGCTCAAATAGGTAGTTCATAGTATAAGTCCACTAAAAAAAATATGTGTAACGACCCTGGTTTTTCCAACGTTAATTATTAATAATTATTATTATTAATACGTGTGATTAAACGAATGTATATAATTACATTTACATGTTTCTATGATTGCCCGTACTTGACTTTTAAGAGCCTGAAACGTCTCTGCGACACACGAAACTGCGCGAATAATATTTTTAGAATATTATTTACATTCATAATTATTTATTATTAATCATTTTAATTAATCAAGGTTAGTGATTAATTACTTGGGCTTTAATTAATTAAATTGCATCTTTAATTAAACTTGGGCCTTTAATTAATGGACTTGGACTAGTAAGCCCACCCTACACTTAAATGGACTTGTAAGCCCATTCTAGTAAGCTAGTTTATGTTAAGATTAATCAAGTTTAATTAGGCTAATTTAGAGACAAAGTTGTCTCAAGCATGCAAGGCTTATTTAACTTCTTTACCCTTCTTAGCTTACACATCCATCCCATGCAAGAAAAGCAAGCAATTGACCTTCCCTTTTGGTCCTAGAAACCGTCCACTTCCAAGGCTTCAAGGGAGTTCTTTTTCATTTTTCTTTATCACTTGTTACTTGCATTCATTTCCTCATTTCACACATACAAACTCTCTCACAATTCTCTCATCTTTTCTCACTTTTCTTGTAAGTAAAATGCTTAAATCTTCTTTCTTTTTTTTCTTGCAAAACCGTGGCCTAGAACCACTATAATCATCATCATCTTTTGTTTTAAATTACTTGTTGTTGTTGTTGTATGTTACTTGCTTGTTGTAAGATCAAGTCTCTTTAGCTTGAATCTTCTTAGATCTTAGTTACTTCTTTTGAATTTGAAGAACTAAGAACATGAACTCAAACTCACTAGTTTGTAGTTCCATATTCATGTATTTCCAAGATTTAAGTTCATAAACTTCAAGATCTTTCTTTGTTTTCATGGGTTGTAGACTTGAACTCTTAAGATTCAAAACTTAGTTGAATCTTATCAAGCATGATACAAACATGAACAAATACTTAAAGATCTAGTTACTTACTTTATTTTTGTTCACTTAAATTTCATGTTTCAAGTTCATAAGTTGAAGAAACTTTCTTTTGTTTATATTGTTGACTTGAACTATTAAGATCTACACTTTGGTATGATCTTCTCAAGTATGAAACAAATGTAAACATAAAACTTGTAGATCTAGTTATTTGTTTCACTTTTACTTAGTTAAATTTGTGATTTATGTTCATGGTCAAGTATTTACTAGTTAAGACTTGATTATTCTTCTTGAAACTTTGTAAGTTCAAGACATAGAAGTGTAACTTGCTAGTTACAACTTCACATACTTGTGTTGATTTAACTTAAGTACTAGATCTATACTTATGAAACAAGGATCTTCAAGATCTACTAAGAACTAAGTTCTACAACCTAAGATCTTGTGTACTTCAGTTTATTTTCAAGTTTGTAGTTTATGACTAGTTTTAAAGTTGATGTATGTGTTAGATCTAAGACTTTGATGAAACTTTGGTTCATCAAACATCATAGAACTCTTAAGTGAGTTGATTTACATGTCTTAGACTCACACTTATGTTGCTAGTGTCAAAACTTAGTTAGAGTTACTTTCATAGTTCATGTGGGTGTAGATCTAGGACTTGATGTAACTTTGGTTCATCAAATTGATGTCTTAGACTTGCACTAGGGTCATGATGGTCAAGACTTGGTTAACACGATGTAAATACATCCATGAGTTGTACACTTGAAGCTATATGCATCAAGGATGAGAGCCATGATGAACATCAAGCACCAAGACCACCGGAACTCTCCAAACTTTTTGTTTTCTGTCCAAAGTGAACTGATCAGCCCGATCTGGAACAGACCAGTAGGTTTGGGTTGATCTAACCTTGATTTTTGGATATAACTTTTCGAGTAGATAACTTTTCATGTAAGACTCGTCTTCATACGAGTTACGGTTTAGAGTCTATGGCCCTCCGATCGTCACTAGGTCCATTTACTTTTCAATTTCCTGTTTCAGTTTTCTGTTTACTGTTTTCTGTGTCAGACCCGAACACCTGGGCTACTGTAACTGTGATATACAGTTATCTATGTTCGAGTAGATAATTTTTCGTTTAGGACTCGTCTTAATACGAGCCATGATTTAGGATTTATGGCCCTCCGTTCGTCACTATGTCCTTTAACGTTGTGCAGAAAATTCTGACCTACTCGCACTTAAACCGTCGCCACGGTCAAACTAAGACGAGTTAGCTTCTGTAATTTTAACCACACTTAAGGGACTCATAGACGGAGCCATGGCCACTGGTCTCACCTTATTTCAGTAGGTATAGAGACCGTGGCGACTGACCGAAGTCAGCCTTTGTTTTAAAACTTCCTTTATGAACCAAACATACTTATACCTTTCGTTTGATGATGATTGATGATGACCCTTATGACCTTAATTACATACTTATAAACCTTTTGAGACGACTTACTGACTTAGTACTATTTGATGTAGGTTGAGGACACTCGGACCGCTACTTGCACACCATTCCCGACTACTACTTTACAGCTACTACTATCATTGTGAGTTATAGCATTCCCTTTTTACTTTAACTTATTTTGGGAACTGAGAATACATGCAGATTTTATGTTTTACATACTAGGCACGAGTACTTAAACTTATATATGTGTGGGTTATACAACGGCATAAACATTCCCTTTAGCTCGGTAACGTTTAATCATTGGTTTTTGAACCATGAACGCGAATCTTAGATATGGATCCATAGGGTTTGACATCCCCACTCGAGCTAGTAGCGCTAGCATTTAATGGGTATTTAATACTTCGAGGTTATACGCACTTGCCAAGTGCACTTTAAGGGGGTACATTAAACGTTAAGTTAGTTACCGGGTGCCCACGGCTAAGCATATACTTTTACATACTTTTGAACGCTCGTTGTAGCACTGAAATCTCGTGGCCTACTTACATTACTGTTATACTTAAACTATAGCTCACCAACCTTTGTGTTGACCTTTTTAAGCATGTATTTCTCAGGTGCTTGAAGTCGCTTCCGCTATCTTACTAGTCGTGCTGTAGAACCCGCTGCTTAGAGTTGTTATCGCATGACTACTTATCTTGCATTCAAACTTATTTACTTTTGAAACTATGTTATGTAACGACCTTTGTGGTCACGTACACTTATTTAATGCTTCTACTTAGTGAAGCATACTTTTGGATTGTAAAACATTTGACGTTTGTTATGACGTCACCTTTATTAATGAATGCAAATTCTGTTTTGAAAACGCATATAGTACTTAACCTTGTAATGATCCTGTTGATGATGGTCCGTACATGATGATTTAGTACGGGGCATCACAATATGGTTGGCCCAATATAAGCCCAAATCCTCCCAATTTGCATTATGCAGTAAGTGAAAAGAGTGATTTACGTGAGGTTTTAAGATTCAAGATCATCATCTCATTTTACTTTGTTCGCAGCAGAATTTGCAGAAGTGACAGAGACAAAACAAATTAATAGAGAGAGGAGAGGGAGAGAGATAGGGTTATGGTGGTTTGGGGTGGCTTCGGTTTGTTTTTCAAATAATGATTATGATTGGGTTTTGAGCAAAACAGAAACATTATGCAACCAGTAACATCGAATTGTTTATGCTATTTGTTCGATCGAGCTGCAAAACAAATAAAGGTTTGAGCAGATATAGAGGAGAGAGATGGATAGAGGGAGAGAGATGGTGGATCGTAGTTTAATGTAACAGAAAAAAAAATTGACAGATGGTTTAACTATAGTATCCGGCTGAAACTGAAAAACGACTAGATGAATTACAACTTACATTATAGCCTCAAGTTATAACAGATTCAGTTGTTTGTGTATTTAATGAAAGCATCAGATAGCAGCAATGGGTCATTAATCATAAAAATATACAATGGTGGTTGGTGATTTATACACGAAAATAGTAGGAATAGATATAGGAACAAAGGGTGACGGTTCGTTGTGATTGTGGGTTATTTGTTAGTTGATAGTAATAACAATACAAGTGGGTCTTGATTGATCGAATAGCAGTTGTTCCAACAATAAGTGACAGGTTAATGGTGATCGAGTTAGAATTTAGGGTGATGGTTGTAGGTGATGGTAGTGTGGCCAGTGAGGTGATCTCCGGTGGCCGGTGACCGGTGGTCTAGTGATGAAGATGGAGAAGAAGGAGTGAGGATAGGAAATGGGTGTGGTAAATTCATATGTAACACATATATGTATATATATCATATATATTATGTAAAGTGAACTTTATTAATCAATAATCAATAATAATTATATAATATTAATCATATGAATTGACATGTAACAAGATTTGGGTAATGGTGGTGGTCAATACAGAGAAAAAAAATAAGGAGAGTGATGTTTATTAACAAGAATCATTGATTGTGTTTGTTGGGTGGTAAATGAATAAAAAGCAACAGAAAGTGGAGATGACATGTTTGGATGTATGTATAGATATTTCATATATACATACATATTTCATATATATATATATATATATATATATATATATATATATATATATATATATATATATATATATATATATATATATATATATATATATCTTACTATATTCGATATTCTATAATATGATAAAGTTAATTAATATAATAATAATAATCTAATAGTAAAGTTAATTAAAGAAACGTGAAGTAACAATAGTTCAGCGGTCGTCTGTACCGACAGTATACACGGGTTATTATATCGTGCTCCGTTGTTCACTCAGTGGCGAATAAAAGTGTTCAGAAAAATTTCATATTTTTAAATTAACTATATTTATTTATTTTGGTCATTATGGTATAAAATTCGATCATTAACTATTAAATAAATATTACATTAATTATTCACTCCCAACCCCAAGTAAATTATAAAAATTTTAAAATTTATCAAATAACTTCTAAATATATTATTAATAAGCCTATAATTTATAAAACTTATTTTCGGATCACCGTTTATTTTAAAATCACATAAGTTCCTTTTTAACTCGTTTGTTATTGATCGAATGACATTTGAGCGTTACCATCGTTTACTAAATAACTTCAAAATCACAAAATATATATTTAATATTCTTTCTTTATATATATAGATATGTTTTAAATAATGATTATTATATATTTCATAACAACAACATTTAATATTTCAAATCATACTTCTAATTATTATTTATATATATACACACGTATCTATTTACAAATAGTTGTTCGTGAATCGTCGAGAACAGTCAAAGGTCAATTGAATATATGAAACAGTTCAAAATTTTTGAGATTTCAACATTACAGACTTTGCTTATCGTGTCGAAAACATATAAAGATTAAGTTTAAATTAGGTCAGAAATTTTCGGGTCGCCACATTTTGAGTGACGGGAGCGGTATTTCTACAATCGTTGGCCACATGGCCATTTCTTTAACACTTGTGGTAAAATGGCTTGCCACGTTCACTATAATGATGTTTGTGGCACTTGTTGCAAGAAGGTAGACTTCCGGCATAACCTTTCTTGCCGTCAGAGGTGAAAGGCTTCTTGGCGAAGTTGTTGTTGTTGTAGTTGCTTGATTGGGGGGCTTCCCACTTTCTTTTGTTACCACCCAATTTATCCTCGTCCTTTGGTGCCAGCACTTCAATTTCATCCACCGTTTCTATCAATTGGTGGGCCATCTTCAAAGCCTCTTGTAGGTTAGCGGGTGTTAGCCCCAATTCTTGCTTAGGTTGATCGGTTTTGTTAGTGTAAGCGGGTTTAGATGTTAAGTTCAAGTATTGTGATGATAAGGTTGAGAGAGATACTTGCAAAGTGGTGAAATGGGAAATAACTCAACTAAACTGAAAAGTGGGTGGGAGGTTGCTTTATATACTAGCAACCTCCTTTAGTTACAATAGTGGTAAATAACAATTACCATGGTTAAACTAACTAATACAATAATAAGTAAATAACCTATTACATTAATAAGTCTAAAACCACATGCCACAAATAATAGACTTAAATATTCATTGTTAACAATCTCCCCCTTGGCATGGGGTTTTCAAAACAGTGTTGGTTGTCAACAGTCTTCTCTTTGTCAATAGTCTTCTTCTTGATTGTCAACCGTTAGACCTTTGCATGGGGTTTTCAACAGATGTAATTCTCCCTTGATCATTCTCTTGCAGTTTCTTGTGCAGCCTTCTTCTGGGCATTGATTTCGATTTGAAGCAATTGAAGCTTTTGTTGCTATCAGCTTTGAACACGAACTTTTACACATAGGATGAGTTGATCTGGGAGTGTTATGGTTGATTTATTCCGTCTTCTTCTTTATTTTGGGTGGGCGATGAGGTCTTGACCTTTGACCTTTGACTTTCGACCAT
This sequence comes from Rutidosis leptorrhynchoides, assembly GCF_046630445.1. Classification (NCBI taxonomy): domain Eukaryota; kingdom Viridiplantae; phylum Streptophyta; class Magnoliopsida; order Asterales; family Asteraceae; genus Rutidosis; species Rutidosis leptorrhynchoides. Next base: position 290,763,641 of record NC_092336.1, on the reverse strand, counting down.
ATTTATGAATTAAAGTAGCTTGATATAATCTTGTGTACACCTCTTTTGCTCCCCCTCAAATGTTGAGTCATCTTTTTCGTGAACGTGATTGGTTTATTTTTAACTCATGTGTCATTCTCTCTGCATGATGAATATGGTGTACCGGGTTCAGCATGTGTAGCATGAATATGGCATCCCGTGTTTATCGCAAAATAGCAGAGAGAGAATATGTTTACCACTAGAGAGGGAACGAGTACCTGCTAAGAAGAAGCAAAGTGGTTAAGGTAAAAGTTTGATCCTTAGGGAAAACAGGATCTTCAGAAAACATTTTAGTTTTGTTAAAGTCAATCTAGTTGTTACACTAGACAGGTTTAAAACATTCACACTAGTTTTTACGCTAGGCAAGTTTTTCTGAAACTAAAGCATTTTCCGGATTTGGGGACCTCACCGGTATTGGTAGGTCCAAGTTTAACCTCGGTGGATGTTGAGGATGACTGGTCACCGAAGTTCCAGTCGGCGTTAGCAAGCTATCCACCTTTATGATTAAAGTATCATGGGACTTTTGTGCGACTATGTAGCTCTTGGTTATACCAACTCTTCCAACTGTACCTAATACCGCATTGGTGTCGGTAGAAATCAATGTAATGTAGGAAGATGTTACATCGCGTCCTGAATTCATTGATATGTCATGAGGTGACAAATCTCTTTCAGTTGTTGTACTCTCAAAGGAGTATGTGTGGTCAGGCTTAAATGCTGACTGATCGTTAAGGTGATTATCCTTACGGAGGTCTGATAAATCTACCAAGGTAAGACTAAGCATTGTCATATTGCCTCTCCGTTGAACTAGACAGATCTCCCTCATCAAGATAAGTCTGACCTCTGGACCCTGTTTGAGGTCCCACCTTCTAAAATAAGGTGTTGATAGAGGATTTCTGGCCGATACGCAGGGTTCCTATTCATGATTTTTTGAAACCCCTTCAACAGTTCGAGACTCCAAACACTTAGTTTGCATCAAGTTGTTGGGTCATTCCACAGTTGAGGCAGTCATCTAGACACATCCTCCTGAGGCAGTAACCGGGACACATCCTCCGTCATTTGATGACTATTTTGTTTGAGGCAGTCATCTAGACACATCCTCTTGAGGCAGTCACTAGGACACATCCTCCGTCATTACTGACATTTGAATCTTTAAACTCCCCCTTGATAGTTGCACATTTTAGCTTTGGTTTCTTGGGAAATTTTTCTGTAAAAATATGGGTTTTACACTGTTATTTGTGCAAAAGTCATTTTGACGTTTAACACCACTTTGAAGTGTGTTTGACACCACTTTGAGATGCTGGTTCTACACAGAAGTATGTAGAAGCCATTTTGGATGGAACTCATTTTGGTTTTGATCCTATTACCCTCACCCTCAATATATGACGTGTCATGTTTTGATAACACCTTTATTTTCTTGGCTTTTTTCTCCCCCTCAAAATATGATTTATTTGGAATTAAAACATATTTTTCCAATTTGCTACACAAAAAATATAGGTTTTGATGAGAAAGGTTGTAAGGCAGTTGAGACGCGGGCCATATAGGGTTTTGGTGAAAACCTTCTTTGCATATCCATTTAAGGTTTTGGATAGAACCTTCTTTGAAGTGCGGTTCCCATACAGATCTATTATGGGAACCATCATGATCTATATGGGAACCATCATTCCTTCCTTCTTCCCCTAAATTTTTTTTTGACATTTCCACTGAAATGTTTTGATGAGAAAAAGTGGAAGACAATTGTGACATGGTGCATAAACTGAAATATGAGCATGCACGATATAAGGTTTTGGACGAAACCTACTTTGATTTGCGGGTCCCTTAGAGATCTATTATGAGAACCATCATTCAACATCATTCCCAGGGACTTCTTTGGTTTGTGAGTCCCATAGAGATCTATTATGGGAACCATCATGATCTCTATGGGAACCATCATTGCCCCTTCTCCCCCTAAAAAAATTTTGACGTTTCTCCATTGAAATGTTTTTAAGAGAAAGAAAGAGAGACATTCGAGACGCGGGGCATACACTGAAATGTGTGCATACACCGTATAAGGTTTTGGAGAAAATCTTCTTTACAGTGCGAGTCTCATACAGATCTATTATGGGAACCATCATGATCTATATGGGAACCCACATTCCCCCTTCTCCCCTTAAAAAAATTTTGACGTTTCAGATTTTGATAACCGTCATTTCATTGCGGGTCTCATTGCTCCCCCTAGGCACATGTATTGCACCCCCTAGGCACATGCATTGCTCCTCCTAGACACATGCAGTTGCCAAGTTCATCCAGGAGAAGAAACTCAAATGAGTCTTTTTCAACGGATGGTGATTCGCCTACAACTACTGAAATATATGTGCCAAAGGTTATGGATTCGGGCGAAATTGGTTTTAGATTAACCGGGGATTGGACGAGGTTGGAGGAAAGATAGGTTCAAACAACACATCAGGTCATCTGAGGTTGCGAGTGGGTCATGCCTGAGTGTACAGTCAGGTGTCAGCGGGTTAAGTCCAGGTCTTGAACCGTTGTGTCCAAGAGCCATTTTATAGTCAAATCAATTTTTGAAAGTTAAATTTGAATATCATTTATAGGCATTGTCGATCTGACTTATGGACGTTGAATTTCACTTGGGTTTGATACACGACGTATCTTTAGAAAGTTGATTTTGTGGAATCAAGGATGATTGAAAATCTTTTGACATAGCCAGAGAAACGGAGCTTGGCTTAAGTTTAAGTAACTCAGACGAAGAGTACTTAATTGGTTTTGAAGAAGAAGTGGATCTTGGAGTTGAAAATGGTATGGTTGTCCACTTCTTATTTGACACTTGTTTAGCAAGATTATTCTTTAAGTGTTTAGAAACAAGGTCAACTTTGGTGTGCGGGGTATTTTTCGGACCTATGGATGGCTTCATGGGTTAGTGTGGAAGCCAACCATATTGATGGCGAAGCCCCGTAATCTCCCCATTTTTCCCAAAAGTTGTTTCAATAAATGGGCGATTGAACTTGGTCTAGTAACCAGAGTAAGTCCTTTTGCTTGGGAATTTGAATTCTGCGGGTAGGGAAACATTAAATTCCTTTGATTTGGGTTGGGTGACTTTGGGTTCATTTGGTTTCGAGGATGTTTTTCTCGGAGTCACCGTTGACTTTGGAGAAACTTGCTCTTTTGGTTTAGGGTTAGAGAACCTTTTGGGTGGAGTATCCAGGTGAACTTTTGGTTTCATGGGGGTTTTCCTGGGTGTCTGTGTAGACTTAGGAGGACCGTTGTCTTTTGATTTTGGAGCCTTCAAGGTCTTTGGTGTTTTACGTACAACAGTCTTTGAGTACATTGAGGATTGGTACACTATGGGTTTGGGATTGGTCTTGGGAAAAGTCACCTGCTTTTTCTTAGTCTTGGGTGTAGACGTTGAAGCATTGGACAATTCTGACTTTGTAACTCGGGAACCAACTGACACATTTGATTTTGGAGTGTCAGTAGAGGTTAGTAATGTCTCAGTACCATGAAAAATCTTGTATGATCCAGGTTTTGAATATATGGTCTTGGTCACGAAGTCCATACTTTCCAGGGAATCACATTGGTCATGCAAGGTCTCATTCTCTTCCTTAAGTAGATTCACATGAGCTTTTTAACTCCTGAATTTCTAAGACGAGGTCATTAATAGAAACTACAACAGAGTCTTTAAAATCATAAGTGGGTTCTACTTTGGGAACTACAGGCATCTTCTCAATTGTTGCTAGAGTTTTCTTGTTGGTCTCACATTTAACCTGAAGATCTATGTTTTCTTATTCTAGCTTGTCAACAAATTGAGTAAGGCCAGTCTCAACATCCTGAGCTCCTAAAGAGATAGGTTCTTTCTCGGGTTGTGGTTCTACCTTAACTTCTGGAATCTTGGGTTAAGATTCTAAGAAGTGACCTAGAGATTTGGACCTAGATGATTCTAACCTGCGTACAACAATGTCAAATTTGGTCAAAAGAGAATCACTAAAATCTTTGAGTTCTTGTGCTAGACCTTCACAATTGATGGAGTCATTCACGGATTTTGGGTTTGACTCCCGTGATTCAGTCAGTGTTCTTTAAAATCAATTCACAAAAATTAACAACTTGGTTTGCAATTTGATTTTCAAGTTTATGAACATTGGAGACTAGTTTGTTGTTTTGGGATTCAATGACAAAGATTTGGTGTTGTAAAGCCTTAATGATCATTTAAAATTTGAGTTCGTTGTAAAAATATTTGATTTTGTTTTGATCAAGTTCGTCCCTCAGACTGATGATGTATCTTTCTATAACCAAGGTTGGTAAATAGATTATACGTCTTTTAGGACTATTTTGAGCATTCAAAATCATTGAATAAATCGAGAGGAGTGTTATAATATGAACCACTTTTCTCATGTAATTTGCATTTATTTTGTCATAAATTAATGACACCTCACGTTTAATTTTTGTTGATCGATTGGCTATTCTCTTCTCAATCTCACTTTCATTGGCAAAAGTGAGTCTCTATGGCAAACCTATCTTAATGTATCTACTATCATATAAACAAGGTTCGGCTTTGGAGATCTTGGACTGTATTTAAGGATTTTCAAACACTAACCCCTGGTGTTTTTGGTAGGAGTTTTTGGGTCGATTCAAGAACAGAGCTTGTTTAGAAATGTGGCCATCTAAGACAACTTTAGCTTGGTCAATTCTGTAAAATTTTTCTTCAAGTAAACTTAGTTGGATTTTCAAGTCTAAGTTTTCTGTAACTAACTTAGAGCATTCAGAAGTCTTCTCGGCCAGGTCACTCAAAGGCTTTCTAGAGTTCTGTTCTACAGTATAAATGCACTAGTCAAGCAAGTCCTAAACAATAATGATAAAATGATAGGTTTAATAAAAATGATAACTTTGATAATTTTAGTTATAATGATACTTTTAATATAAATGATAATAATAATAATAATTTTAATAATAATAATAATAATAATAATAATAATAATAATAATAATAATAATAATAATAATAAAATGATAATTTTTGTAAAAATGATAATAAAGATAATAGTTTTTAATAATACTCATAATACTTATTTTAATGATAATAATGTAAACTATATTAATAATAATAATAAAAATGATGATATTAATATCAATAATACTTATAATAATAATAAAAATGATAATAATAATAATAATAATAATGATGATAATAATAATAATAATAATAATAATAATAATAATAATAATAATAATAATAATAATAACAATAATAATAATCTTATTACTAATGATAATAATATTACTAATAATGATATTCATAATAATAATGACAATAATAATAATATATATAATAATAACAATAATAATAATAATAATAATAATAACAATAACAATAACAATAATAATAATAATAATAATAATAATAATAATAATAATAATAATAATAATAATAATAATAATAATAATCGTGATAATAATAAATACGTCATAACCTTTTTCCAAAAAGAATGACACAAATCGGGCTCGAACTCGCGACCTCACTCTAAAACAATACACCTCCTAACCGTTGAGCTGTTTATGTTTTTCTGATTTAAATCAGAGTTTAAATATATAAAACTCGTTTTTGTTTTGGCCCAACCGAAATTCCCATCCATCTAATTCATATACAGCCCAATAACTAAATATTATCACAGCCCAATGTCACACTCAGTTTCTCGGCCCAACAGGAAAGTGGTAGCCCACAACTTGATCTTTTAACCGATTCATTTTAGGATCCGTAAAAAAAAAATCAATCGGCTGTATGGGAACTATTTTATACAGCCTCCTTCATCTTTTTCCCCTTCCATCATGGCATCCATTATCAATCATCATCGTTATTGTTCATATTCAATTACTATCACATACATCATTATCATCTTAATACATCATCATGTATCATATAAAAAAAGTATCCAAACGTCATCTTATCAAATTGGGTCGGCCACCAGCTCCCATTAAAAGATCATTATGCACGTAATAATTTAGGATCCAAAAAAATATATACTCCATTGGGACCCCCTAAAAATAGCATGGTTTATCTAATTATTATGAATCATTAATAAGTTTTGATATTTTATCAAGTGGGATAGTGGTTCGAAATTTGTGTCTCCAAATTGATCGATCAAGAAGTTGAACCGTGTCCCACCTCCACAAGCTTTTGTCTTGGATTCTGTTGAGTGGTTGGTTTCAAAAAGAAGATAAACAGAGACACAAGTTATTAGTCGACACATTACCATCTTGGACCCTACAATATGTTAATTAAAGGTTTCTTCCTTGCCCACATATACAGTCGACAACACCTACACAAGTGGTTATTAATAGCTTCGATATCTTTCTCTAATTTGTTTTAAAATAACACGTACGTAGCAGTAGCAAAAGGTTTGTGTTTAGTTTACTATAAATTATACGATTGAGGGTTGATAGTTTGTGATGTCTGTGATGATGTTTGAAGATGATAATCGGTCCAAAAATGCCAAAGGTGGTGGCAGCTGCAGTTCAAGAAGAAAGAATGCACACGAAAATAAGAGAGAAGAAATACCGTAGTAGTAACATTTAAAGGAAAAGAAACAATTGTACAGCAGTTGTAACGACAATTTATTGGGGTTTTTATGGTGACAGAAGTAGAAAACAGATGCAACGTAGCATGAGCTATAGTTTGATGGTGTTGTTTGAATTGAAACAGAAAAATAGAAGGGAGATATAAGCGTAGCAGTGATTTGTTTGTGGTTTTGATCAAATAGCAGTAGAAGAAAATTAGCAGCATCGTAGCTATGATAATGGTGGTGTTTAATTGGTGTCGTGAAGGTGTTATTTGAAACGAAATATAGAAGTGTTAGTGATCGAATCATCATAGTTGCGGGTTTTCTGAGGAGATGGTTTGGTTTGTCTCACGAAGGAGAGAACAAGGAAAGGAAGGAGAGATTAATGGATGTATCTGCTATGATTGATCATACTGTTAAGTGAAGTCGACGTATAACAAAATCAGATAACGAGGATATGAATTTCAAATCACGAAGGACAGAAGTATAATATAAAAATAAATAAATCGGGGTTGATTCTAACAGAATTTTGTATTTTGTCTGTGATTAGATCGACCAGCTGTAATTGTAATCAGGAAGAATAATTTTTAAGAAAGTAGATAAGGACTACTAACAAACTTGTACAATTTATTGATACTTTAATTAATATTAATAATAACTAATAATAAGTATATTAATAATAATATTAATAATATTATTAATAAATATAAATAATTAATATTAATAATACTAATAATAATAATAATAATAATAATAATAATAATAATAATAATAATAATAATAATAATAATAATAATAATAATAATAATAATAGAACTATTAATGATACTAATAATAATATTGTAAATGATATAAATTATATTAATGTTATTAATAATAATAATTTATTTAATAATAATAACAATATTTAATTATAATAATGATATTAATAATAATGATATTTAATAATAGAATGATAATTATTATTTTATTAATGATAATGATCATAATATTAATTTTAATGATAACAAGATTATTAGTAATATTAATAATATAACAAATTATATATAACAAATTTATTATCTATATGTTATATATTTAATATAATGATATTTACAATACTAATGTTGATATTAAAGTGATAATAATATTACTTTAGTCACTTTATTTTACTTTATCATTTGATTTAATATCTTAATATTATTTATTATTAATTATGTAATATAATATATTATATATAGTAGCATATACTGAATATTTAATATTTACACATTTTATATATACATATTAGTATATAATTGTGTTGGTATATTAATTACATCATATATTATACATGTAATATGAATACATTAATAATGTTTTATATATATAATTATTATGTATCTATTTACTATCCCTCTTCTTATTAAAAGAAAAGCTTAATTAAGTAATAATGTTTTCAAATATTTAATCTTGACCATTCATTCTATCATAAAAATTAAATACAACTGTTAGATCGTTTGTTGAAAAGATTATTACGTAATACATTTTTGAGTTTCAAACTTTAATTACAATAATAACCTCATTTTTACTTTAATTTACGATTTAAAATTTAAAATTTGAACTTTCAAAATTACATTTAAATAGCATGACTTTGACCATAAATTTTGGATTCCTTATCAAAAAAATTAAATTATAAGATATAATCACAAAACTTCCATATTTATTTACATCTGTATTAAAATTGAAAATATGTTTAATTAGTAAAGAAAGAAACGCTTTGAAATTAAGCTTCCATCGGAGATCTTAGAATTTCGTAAAGAAGAAATGCTTTACAATTAAGCTTCAAGCATTCGATATCAGATTAAATTTAAATTTAAATTAAATCAATCAATTTAATGCCATTTTTTGGCTTATCTTATACTCCGTAAAGAAGAAACGCTTCACAATTACTGCATTTACTATTTGTTTTGTTTCAATTGTTGTAAGATGCTTTCTTTACTACGGCCGATCTTAAATTTTGGGTTTAAATATTGCAGATAAGTTATAGCGATTCAGTTCGATCGATTGGATTTCGATCGATGTGATTTCCATTTCAATCGGTCGTACCGGGAAAAAAAGTTCTACATCACTTATTGTAAGTTGAATCTATATTGCACACTATTTTCAGTTTAGGGTCTTAATGTTGGTTGATTTTGTTTTGAATTTTTGATGTATGTATTTCAGATGACAAAAAATGATAACAGGATCGAGAACCCTCATTACATATTTGTTAATTCTTATATTTTCATTTTATGATATAAAGCGATATATTTTTTCAGTTTATTATAGGTGTGTACGTTCAGCAAACACTGTAGAAGTTGTGATAAATGTGTTAATGGGTTTAACCATCATTTTCGGATAAGTTTTAAATCTTGTGTTTTTCAAAGAATATAATATATCTTATACATTTTGAGTGCTACAAATGAATGTTCCGGAGGAAGGAATGTATACACTAAACACTTTTGGAAGTTTATCTGTGTAAGCTTATATTGTCACATATGTACAAGTGCAACCAAATGGCAAAATAAGCCCCATTTGACACCTAATAGTTATGCCCTAATTAACAGCCAATAATAGTGGTATCATAATGAAGCATTCAGGCACAAATCTGTTGTTTCATATGAAGTGTAAAACTATGTAGGTTTCAACATGTTACTTCATTCACCGGTTTTATGTTACACATGTAATTTTTTAGAAAATGTTATATGTATGTCTATGTTTGTATCTGTTCATGTGTTTGTGTTAAATGGTATTCAACAAACAGTGCTCTGGCGGGTTGGGTAACGGGTCAGGTTAAACCAGTTCATTTTATATAATATGTTGAAGTGGCTCTGGTCAGGTTACTGAAACACACACTTATTTGTCTTTTCTTTTGCAAAGTTAATAAAGAATTTTTTTGTAGAATGATTTGAAAGACTATATGCATATTGAATTTAATTTTGGACTTCTTTTAATCCATTTCCATTTTTAGCTATTTTTAATTTATATTGCCCATCTTAACATGATAGAGGAAGCCTTTAATCGAAATCTACTCATTGTTTTATGACTTTTTAAATGACTCAAAGTTGCACCTTCTAATACAGGCTAAAGCGTCTGAGAACTTCTATGGAGAAGAATATAGACGAAGGAGAGAGATTGAAGAAATGCTAAAAAAATAAGGAAGAACTGGAAAATATTTGTATAGAAGTAAATGAAGCTACATAAGAACTCTGCATCACAGATGACCAAAAATCAGTTCTCGAATGTCAAATCGTAGACTTTGATCATAAGGTGAAGGAGTTGGAAGTTTGGAACACAAGTTATTCTCTTCTGCCGAGTAGTGCAGAACTTCAAAAAGGCACGAATTTTACTTTGCAGATAGAATATGATAATGCACTTAGAGTCATTGTAGATTTGAATAAGAAGCATGCAAACGAAGCCTCAAGCTCAAGTGTCTCAGTTCTACACCGAGTTTGAATTTTCAGAAGTCAAGGACGCCACTCCAAACTTTAACCCATTTTCAAGATCGAGAAGCTGGTTATGGAAGTAAGTTTTATTTGGTACGTTTGGGTCAAAGCCACCTACTATTAGCAATGATTTATTAAAATCAAACAATTTTATCTGAATGGTGGCAAAAGGGAAAGCCAATGCGGGTTGTGTCCAAATGGGCAGTTTGAAGAAATATGTCAAATACCATATTGAAGAAATTTGAACCATAGTTTTATAAGATTTTTTGGCCTGCCATTAACATCATAGTAAGATAAATGCCCATATAAAAACTCAGTTCATATTTGTGTCCATAGCGCATTTATATACTCAAATACACAAATCACACTTCTTCCAAATAGCACCTGATCGTAGGGGTTAACAATCAATAATGAAAACAGCATACACAACAATCAAAATTAGATCATGTCAGAACCAAAAAAATATTCAATCACCAGTCAAAAAAGGAAATCGATTAAAGACATGGAACAATCATCCAACGCAAGGGACCTTAGATCAATCGAATTGATTTCAACCGATGGTAGCACACCAATCGTACCAGGTGATTTGCTTTGTGATGCCCCGTACAAAACCATCGTGTACGAATCATCAACAACAGGATCATTACAAGGTTAAGTACTATATGCTGTAATTAAAGAAGTTGCATTCACGATAAAAAGGTGATGTCATAACCGACATCAAATGTTTTACATTTCAAAAGCATGCTTCACTAAGTAGAAGCAAATAAATAAGTGTACGTGACCCCAAAGGTCGTTACATAACATAGTTTCAAAAGTAAATAAGTTTGAATGCAAGATAAGTAGTCATGCGATAACAACTCTAAGCAACAGGTTCTACAGCACGACTAGTACACAGCGGAAGCAACCTCAAGCACCTGAGAAATACATGCTTAAAAACGTCAACACAAAGGTTGGTGAGCTATAGTTTAAGTATATCAGTATGTAAGGTAGGCCATGAGATTTCAGTGCTACAAAGAGCGTTTCAAAACAGTATGATAAAGTATATGTTAACCGTGGGCACTTGGTAACTAACTTAACGTTTAAAATACCCCCTAAAAGTACACTTGGAGAGTGCGTATGTTTACGAAGTATTAAACACTCGTTGACTGCTAGCGCGACTAGCCCGAGTGGGGATGTCAAACCCTATGGATCCATATCTAAGATTCGCGTTCACGGTTCAAAAACCAATGATTAAACGTTACCGAGCTAAAGGGAATGTTTCTGCCATTGTATAACCCACACATATATAAGTTTAAGTACTCGTGCCTAGTATGTAAAACATAAAATCCGCATGTATTCTCAGTTTCCAAAATAAGTTAAAGTAAAAAGGGAATGCTATAACTCACAATGATATGTAGCGGTAAAGTAGTAGTCGGGAAAGGTGTGCAAGTAAATGGTCCGAAGTCCTCAACCTAAGTCAAATAGTACTAAGTCAGTAAATCGTCTTAATAGGTTTAAAAGTATGTAATTAAGGTCTTAAGGGTCATCATCATTCATCATCAAACAAAAGGCGTAAGGTAGGTTTCATTTATGAAAGTAATGTAAAACAAAGTCTGAATTCAGTCAGTCACCAAGGCCTCTACCCTTACTGAATTAAGGTGAGACCAGTGGCCATGGCTCCGTCTATGAGTCCCTTAAGTGTGGTAAAATTTACAGAAGAAAACTCGTCTTGGTTTGACCGTGGCGACGGTCTAAGTGCGAGTAGGTCAGAAATTTCCGCACAACGTTAAAGGACATAGTAACGATCGGAGGGCCATAAATCCTAAACCGTAACTCGGATTAAGACGAGTCCTATATGAAAAGTTATCTACTCGAAAAGTTCTATCTAAAAATCAAGGTTAGAACAGCCCAGGTCTAATGGTCTGTTCCATAAGCATCAGGTCAGTAGGTTTTGGACAGAACATTGAGTTTAAAAGGGTTCCGGTGGTCTTGGTGCTTGATGTTCATCATGGTTCTCATCCTTGATGCATATAACTTCAAGTGTACAACTCATTGATGTATCTACATCATCTTAACCATGTCTTGACCATCATAACCCATGTGCAAGTCTAAGACATGAAGCACAACTCACTTAAGAGTTGCATGAAGTTTGATGAACCAAAGTTACATCAAAGTCTTAGGTTTGACACTTACATGAACTATAAACTTGGAAGTTAACTAACTAATCAAGATCATAAGTAGTAGAACATAGTTCTTAGTTTGATCTTGAAGATCCAAGACTCAAAAGTCTAGATCCAAAGTTATATTTAAGGAAAACTTATTTGTGTGTTCTTGAACTTTCAAAGTTAACTTAATTTGTTCAAGAGATATGAGATCAAGACTAACTTGTAGTACTTGACCATATAAACTAACTACATGAAATTAAAGTGTATAAAATAAAGAAACAAGTTAATTAAACAAGTAATTAGTTCAAGGGTTGCTCATACTTTAAAGATTCAACCAAAGTTGATCTTTAAGTAAAGTAAACTTTAAGTTTACTTCCATGACTTACAAGTATGATTTCAACAACAATGAACTTATATCTTTTGAAACAATATATGTAGAACATAAACTAATAAGTTTAGTTCTTGGGTGTTCTTGAAATTACAAGATAAATGAAGAATTCAAACTAGTAAGTTTGATTCTTGAAAGCTAGTAATTAAGTAACAAGAAACTACAAAGTAAGTAACAACAACATGATTTAAATCAAAGACAAGTAACATTTAAATAAAAGAATGATGATGATGAAGATGTAGAATTCAGTTTTTAGAAGTAAAAAGGAGAGAAAAGTTATCTTGCTACTTACTAGATTTGAGAGAAAAGCAAGAGAGAAAAGAGAGAAAGAAGTTGCAAGTATGTGTGTGTGTTTGAATGAGGTTTACAAGTAATGAAGTAGTAAAGTAAAAATGAAATCTAAACCTCCATATGGTGGCCCTAAGTCCACGGTTTTGCTCCAGATTTTAGGAGGGAGAAGTTTGTTTGTTGGATACTTGGATGAAAAGCTTACAAAAGATGGGTATTAAGGGTGCATGCATGGGGAAGGTGTAAAACTAGATTCCAAGTCTTCTTTAACCAACTAGTTCTTGAACTAATTGATACTTACAAGTAGTGTTGGGCTAATTAAGTCCACTAATAATGTAGGGTGGGCTTGGAAGTCCAATAACATGAGTCCATTACACTAACAAAGCCCAAGTTCAAATAAATCACAAGTTAAACCAATTAAAGCCCAAGTAACTAACTAATAGCCTTAGTTAATTAAAATGATTAATAAATTTAATCATGAATGTAAATAATATCTAAAAATATTATTCGTGAAAGTTCCGGGTGTCACAAAGACGTTTCGGGCACTTAAAAGTCAAGTTCGGGCAATCATGGCAACATGTAAATGTAATAACGTACATTCGTTTAATCACACGTAATAATAATAATAATTATTAATAAATAAACATTGGAAAATCCAGGGTCGTTACATTACCCACCTGTTAAAGAAAATTTCGTCCCGAAATTTAAGCTGAGGTAGATGGAGGAGTCGGGAAAAGGTGAGGATACTTCCGCATCATTTGATCCTCTCGCTCCCAAGTAAACTCAGGTCCTCATTTGGCATTCCATCGTACTCGTACAATCGGAATCTTGTTGCGTTTCAAAGTTTTGATCTCACGATCCATAATCTCAACTGGTTCCTCCACAAAGTGGAGTTTGTCGTCAATCGTAAGTTCCTCAAGTGGTATGATAAGTTCAGGTGCAGCAAGACACTTCTTCAAGTTTGACACATGGAAGGTAGGATGAACTGAGCTCAATTGTGCTGGTAGATCCAAACGGTATGCAACGGGTCCAACACGTTCCAATATTTCAAAAGGACCAATGTATCGTGGGTTTAACTTTCCACGTTTTCCAAAACGAATCACACCTTTCCAAGGTGCAACCTTCAACATAACACGGTCTCCAACGTTGAATTCAAAGTCCTTACGTTTAAGATCGGCATAACTCTTTTGGCGATCACGGGCAGTCTTAAGTCTAGCTTGAATCTGAGCAATCTTCTCCGTCGTTTCGTGGACTACCTCGGGTCCGGTGATTTGCTTTTCGCCTACTTTGGCCCAACAAATAGGAGATCGGCACTTACAGCCATACAATGCTTCAAAAGGTGCAGCATTAATGCTTGAGTGATAACTGTTGTTGTACGAGAATTCGGCGAGTGGCAAATGTCTTTTCCAGGCCTTTCCAAAATCAATGACACATGCACGCAGCATGTCCTCCAAGGTCTGAATCGTTCGTTCGCTTTGCCCGTCAGTCTGAGGATGATAAGCAGTGCTCATGTCGAGACGAGTTCCCATGGCTTCTTGCAAAGAACGCCAAAATCTAGAAGCAAAACGGGGATCGCGATCGGAGATGATCGATAAAGGTACACCATGACGAGATACAACCTCTTTGATGTATAACTGAGCAAGTCTTTCCATTGTATCAGTTTCCTTCATCGCTAGGAAGTGTGCAGATTTGGTAAGGCGGTCAACAATAACCCAGATGGTATCGTATCCGCCCACTGTCTTTGGTAGCTTGGTGATGAAGTCCATTGTTATCCTTTCCCACTTTCATTGTGGGATTTCCGGTTGTTGAAGTAAACCAGAAGGTCTCTGATGCTCCGCTTTAACCTTCGAGCAAGTCAAACACTTACCAACATAAGTCGCAACGTCCTTCTTAAGATTCGGCCACCAATACTGTTCTTTAAGGTCGTGGTACATTTTGCCCGCTCCAGGATGAATCGAATATCTTGATTTGTGTGCTTCATCAAGTATCAGGTTCCGTAGATCTCCATAATAAGGTACCCAAATTCTTCCGGCGTAACATCGGAGTCCAGACTCCCTAACCTCGAATCGAGCGACAAGTATGTTCAAATGTTCGTGAGATATGTTCTCCTCCTTGAGAGCCTCAACTTGGGCTACTCTGATCTGGCTGTTGAGGTTCGAATGGATGGTGATGTTCAGAGCCCTAACACGAAGAGGTGCCGTCCTCTTCTTTCGGCTTAAAGCGTCAGCTACAACATTGGCCTTGCCAGGGTGATAACGGAGTTCACAATCGTAGTCGTTGAGCGTCTTGATCCATCGATGATGTCTCATATTCAGTTGCTTCTGATCAAAGATGTGCTGGAGACTCTTGTGGTCGGTGAAGATAGTGCTCTTAGTTCCATACAAATAATGTCTCCACAATTTGAGTGCAAAGACAACGGCTCTAAGTTCAAGATCATGTGTAGTGTAGTTCCGCTCGTGAATCTTCAATTGGCGGGAGGCATAGGCAATAACCTTTGATCGTTGCATCAGTACACAACCAAAACCACTCTTCGAAGCATCGCAATAAATAACAAAGTCGTCACTGCCTTCAGGAAGTGATAGAATAGGTGCGGTGGTTAACTTCTTCTTCAAAGTTTGGAATGCTGATTCGTGTGCGGGTTCCCAAATGACCTTCTTGCCCTTGTGAGTCAGCGCGGTCAAAGGACGCGCAATCAGAGAAAATCCTTCGATGAATCTTCGGTAATAACCGGCGAGACCTAGGAATTGGCGAATATGCGTTGGAGTAGTGGGGGTCTCCCACTTGCTGATGGATTCAATCTTGGCGGGGTCAACTTTGATACCCTGGTCGCTCACAACATGACCCAGAAACTGTACTTCCTTCAACCAAAATTCACACTTGGAGAATTTGGCATAAAGTTGTTCTTGTCTCAAGAGTTCAAGTACTAGTCGGAGGTGTTGCTCATGTTCTTCTTCACTCTTAGAGTAGATGAGGATATCATCTATGAAGACGATAACAAACTTGTCCAAGTAAGGCTTGCAGACACGATTCATGAGGTCCATGAACACGGCAGGTGCATTTGTCAAACCGAATGGCATCACGAGGAACTCATAATGACCATAACGAGTTCTGAATGCAGTCTTCATCACGTCACTTTCCTTCACCCTCAACTGGTGATAGCCGGATCGCAAATTGATCTTTGAATAAATGCTCGATCCTTGTAGTTGATCAAAAAGATCATCAATTCGCGAAAGAGGATACCGATTCTTGATTGTCAATTTGTTGAGCTCACGGTAGTCGATACACATACGAAAGGATCCATCCTTCTTCTTCACAAACAGAACAGGTGCGCCCCAAGGCGAGAAACTTGGTTGGATAAACCCTCGATCTAATAGCTCTTGTAGTTGACTCTGTAATTCTTGCATCTCGGAAGGTGCGAGTCTATAAGGTGCGCGAGCTACAGGTGCAGCTCCTGGCACTAAATCAATCTGAAATTCTACGGCTCTCGGCGGTGGTAATCCAGGCAATTCCTCTGGGAAGACATCGGAAAATTCGTTCACAATTCGAACGTCATTCACGCTCTTCACCTCAGTTTCTACCGCTTTCACATGTACTAGGACAGCAAAGCGTCCCTTCTTCATAATCTTTTGCGCTTTCACGCAACTAATGAGGTTCAACTTCGAGGTACATCTCTCTCCATAGATAACCAGTGGTTCACCATCTCCTTGTGGTATGCGAAGTGCTTTATCTCCACAGATAATATCGGCCTTTATCTTGCTCAACCAATCCATACCAACGATCACGTCAAAACTTCCCAGTTTGATAGGTATCAAATCAATTTCGAAATCTGCACCAGCTATGTTGATAATAGCTCCACGACTAATATGGTCAACCTTTTCAAGTTTTCCATTGGCGACCTCGATAAGCATACTCTCTTTTAACGGGACTAATGACCAATTAATCTTATCGCAAAAATGTCTACATACATAACTTCTATCCGCACCAGTATCAAACAAGACAGAAGCTAAAAGATTGTTGATTGTGAATATACCTGTCACCAAGTCGGGGTTATCGCGTGCATCCCTTGCATTAACATTAAAAGCTCTAGCACGCGGTGGTCCGCCATCCTTTCGTTTGTTCGGGCACTCATTTCTGAAATGGCCCATCTGCCCGTATTCGTAACACTTTTTCGGCCCGTTGGTGTTCGGCCTCCCTGTCATCGTGGTAGTCTTGCAGTCTCTACCGATGTGCCCGCTCTTCTTGCACTTCTCACAAACAGCATTACAATACCTGGTGTGGTGCTTGTAGCACCTCTTGCATTGTGGTAGCGTGCCCTTGTAGTTCGGGTTGGAGTTGTTGTTGTTGGGGTTGGGGTTGTTGTTGTTTTGCCTGAACCCTTCATGTTGCTTCGCCGGGTTTTGATCATAGTTTCTACCCCTGTTGTTGTTATTGTTGTTGTGGTTGTTGTGGTTGTTATCCCATTTCCTCTTTTCGCTACTACCAGCTTCAAACTTAGCCTTCTCCGGCTCATCAATAAGGATCTGATTCGTGAGAGTATGCGCCATGCGCATTGCTTCGGGAACATTCGGTGGTTTGGATGAGGTGACATTTCCTTTGATGGACTTAGGAAGTCCCGAGAAGTATTTCTCCATGCGCTTGAATTCGGGGGTGACCATGGTCGGACACATTAATGCTAACTCCAAAAACCTACGATTATAACTGTTAAGGTCGTTCCCTACGGCCTTCAACTGCATGAATTCAATTTTCATCTTCTGAATTTCGGTTCTTGGACAATACTCATCAATCATAGCACACTTAAACTCTTCCCAAGGCGTAGCATACGCCTCATCAATCCCTTTTTATTGAGCTAACGTGTTCCACCACGTTAGCGCGTCGTCAGATAGCGTGCAAGATGCAAACTTGGTCTTATTATCCTCCGAACAGTTGCTAACTCGGAATACTAATTCAAGTTTCTCAAACCATCTGGTGAGACCAACTGGTCCCTCAGTGCCGCTGAAGTTATGCGGTTTGCAGCTCTAGAATTCCTTGTATGTACACCCATTTCGAACGGGTGGGATAACTGGTGGTGGTGGCGGTGGAGCTTGGAGATTTCTTTCTGCTAGGGCTGCAGCGACCCGTTCGCTGATCATGTCCTCAATCTGGGCGGCGGTAGGTGTGGTTCTTCCATTAGCCATGGTATTCTAAACAAAAATTTTGACCCAAGTCAAAATCCAGCATGCAAGGAGTAGTAATACAGTATATAGTGACCAACATGGAATCAAAACATCACATGTTATTAAATAATGCATCTAGGTACAAATACCACAGAATCATTGTACAACAATGTAAATAGAATATCGTGCAAGAATTAAATAATGCAAAGTTCCATTCATCAATAATAATAAGTTTCATACATCTGAATAAGTTCGTATAATACATATGAAATACATGAAACTATGTCTAGATTACATCATGAAATCTAAATACAAGGTCCTACGGTGAAGGCGGGTGAACTGCTCCTCGAGCTCGGAGAGTCTCAGTCTCCCTCATCAGTTCCTCGTTAGAGGGAGCTGGTGGGGCAGGCGGTGCAGGTGGGGCGGGTGGTGCCGGTGGTGCTGATGTAGATGGTCCGGCTCCGGATGTAGACGGTACGTCCCTAGATGTAAGTGGTCCGTATCTAAATCTAGGTGGTACGGTTCCAGGAATAGTCAATACGTAACGGGGAACCTTACGTATCTGTGGGTCGGCAGGGTATGGCACAACTCGTTTACGAGCAGTAACCCTACGACGATGGCCAAAAGCGTCAGTAAGAGCACGACCTCCATTCACCCCTGGAATGACGGTGCCGTCAGAACGGTACCGCTTCTTCGGCGGGGTGGAGGGTGCCTGAATAGGTCTATCAGCAGGATCCTCATCATCGCTGGAGTCGTCTGATGATGAAGAATCGGCGGATGATGAGTCATCCGAATCGTGTGGTGGTGACACTGGTGGCTGAGCTGGTAATCTGAAGCGTCCGAAGGCGGCCAACATCTGTCTGTGTCTGCCTGGAGGAATCACGACTAAACGTCCGTCGGGAGTGCGTCTGCAAGGCGTGCGCATGTGGTTACGAAACGGCCCTTCCCCGAACTCCGCGGGGATCTCAATACCACCAATGCGGGGCTGTGACCTCGAGGGTCCGGGAGCAGACACTGGGGCAGGTGCACTAGTACCAGCTCCGGAAGTAGAAGCGCCGGGATCACTAGTGGGTGTCGGGGCCGGTGTACCGACAGTAGCAGCAGCAGGTGTAGCAGTAGGTAGGGCGACGGGGTCTGAGTCTGTACTGCCCGAAATGCCAGCAGGTGGAACATCCGACATCTGAACAAGGAAAAATAAATTTTCCATGTCAGTATGTCATAAAGCAAGCAAATAATAAGCCAACAGTTTAAATCATGTATAACAGTAACTAGCATGGCAATAACAGTAATTCGTATGAAAGTAGCATGCAATCAAAAGCAAGTACCATCATGTAGTAGTGAAATCATGTAATAGCATATGGCATATAGCAGTAACAGTAAGCAGCAGCATGCAGCAAGTTCAGCAGAAACACGTAAACTAGCAAGTTGTAGATTAGTCCTATTAGTGAATCCTACTCGGGTCGGTCTTAGACTCACTAATGCAACCTAATTCCCTACAACCTGGCTCTGATACCAAATGTGATGCCCCGTACAAAACCATCGTGAACGAATCATCAACAACAGGATCATTACAAGGTTACGTACTATATGCTGTAATTAAAGAAGTTGCATTCACGATAAAAAGGTGATGTCATAACCGACATCAAATGTTTTACATTTCAAAAGCATGCTTCACTAAGTAGAAGAAAATAAATAAGTGTACGTGACCCCAAAGGTCGTTACATAACATAGTTTCAAAAGTAAATAAGTTTGAATGCAAGATAAGTAGTCATACGATAACAACTCTAAGCAGCTGGTTCTACAGCACGACTAGTACACAGCGGAAGCAACCTCAAGCACCTGAGAAATACATGCTTAAAAACGTCAACACAAAGGTTGGTGAGCTATAGTTTAAGTATATCAGTATGTAAGGTAGGCCACGAGATTTCAGTGCTACAAAGAGCGTTTCAAAACAGTATGATAAAGTATATGTTAACCGTGGGCACTTGGTAACTAACTTAACGTTTAAAATACCCCCTGAAAGTACACTTGGCGAGTGCGTATGTTTACGAAGTATTAAACACTCGTTGACTGCTAGCGCGACTAGCCCGAGTGGGGATGTCAAACCCTATGGATCCATATCTAAGATTCGCGTTCACGGTTCAAAAACCAATGATTAAACGTTACCGAGCTAAAGGGAATGTTTCTGCCGTTGTATAACCCACACATATATAAGTTTAGGTACTCATGCCTAGTATGTAAAACATAAAATCCGCATGTATTCTCAGTTCCCAAAATAAGTTAAAGTAAAAAGGGAATGCTATAACTCACAATGATATGTAGCGGTAAAGTAGTAGTCGGGAAAGGTGTGCAAGTAAATGGTCCGAAGTCCTCAACCTAAGTCAAATAGTACCAAGTCAGTAAATCGTCTTAATAGGTTTAAAAGTATGTAATTAAGGTCTTAAGGGTCATCATCATTCATCATCAAACAAAAGGCGTAAGGTAGGTTTCGTTTATGAAAGTAATGTAAAACAAAGTCTGAATTCAGTCAGTCACCACGGCCTCTACCCTTACTGAATTAAGGTGAGACCAGTGGCCATGGCTCCGCCTATGAGTCCCTTAATTGTGGTAAAATTTACAAAAGCAAACTTGTCTTGGTTTGACCGTGGCGACGGTCTAAGTGCGAGTAGGTCAGAAATTTCTGCACAACGTTAAAGGACATAGTAACGATCGGAGGGCCATAAATCCTAAACTGTAACTCGGATTAAGACGAGTCCTATATGAAAAGTTATCTACTCGAAAATTTCTATCTAAAAATCAAGGTTAGAACAGCCCAGGTCTACTGGTATGTTCCAGAAGCATCAGGTCAGTAGGTTTTGGACAGAACAGTGAGTTTAAAAGGGTTCCGGTGGTCTTGGTGCTTGATGTTCATCATGGTTCTCATCCTTGATGCATATAACTTCAAGTGTACAACTCATTGATGTATCTACATCATCTTAACCAAGTCTTGACCATCATAACCCATGTGCAAGTCTAAGACATGAAGCACAACTCACTTAAGAGTTGCATGAAGTTTGATGAACCAAAGTTACATCAAAGTCTTAGGTTTGACACTTGCATGAACTATAAACTTGGAAGTTAACTAACTAATCAAGATCATAAGTAGTAGAACATAGTTCTTAGTTTGATCTTGAAGATCCAAGACTCAAAAGTCTAGATCCAAAGTTATATTTATGGAAAACTTATTTGTGTGTTCTTGAACTTTCAAAGTTAACTTAATTTGTTCAAGAGATATGAGATCAAGACTAACTTGTAGTACTTGACCATATAAACTAACTACATGAAATTAAAGTGTATAAAATAAAGAAACAAGTTAATTAAACAAGTAATTAGTTCAAGGGTTGCTCATACTTTAAAGATTCAACCAAAGTTGATCTTTAAGTAAAGTAAACTTTAAGTTTACTTCCATGACTTACAAGTATGATTTCAACAACAATGAACTTATATCTTTTGAAACAATATATGTAGAACATAAACTAGTAAGTTTAGTTCTTGGGTGTTCTTGAAATTACAAGATAAATGAAGAATTCAAACTAGTAAGTTTGATTCTTGAAAGCTAGTAATTAAGTAACAAGAAACTACAAAGTAAGTAACAACAACATGATTTAAATCAAAGACAAGTAACATTTAAATAAAAGAATGATGATGATGAAGATGTAGAATTCAGTTTTTAGAAGTAAAAAGGAGAGAAAAGTTATCTTGCTACTTACTAGATTTGAGAGAAAAGCAAGAGAGAAAAGAGAGAAAGAAGTTGCAAGTATGTGTGTGTGTTTGAATGAGGTTTACAAGTAATGAAGTAGTAAAGTAAAAATGAAATCAAAACCTCCATATGGTGGCCCTAAGTCCACGGTTTTGCTGCAGATTTTAGGAGGGAGAAGTTTGTTTGTTGGATACTTAGATGAAAAGCTTACAAAAGATGGGTATTAAGGGTGCATGCATGGGGAAGGTGTGAAACTAGATTCCAAGTCTTCTTTAACCAATTAGTTCATGAACTAATTGATACTTACAAGTAGTGTTGGGCTAATTAAGTCCACTAATAATGTAGGGTGGGCTTGGAAGTCCAATAACATGAGTCCATTACACTAACAAAGCCCAAGTTCAAATAAATCACAAGTTAAACCAATTAAAGCCCAAGTAACTAACTAATAGCCTTAGTTAATTAAAATGATTAATAAATTTAATCATGAATGTAAATAATATCTAAAAATATTATTCGTGAAAGTTCCGGGTGTCACAAAGACGTTTCGGGCACTTAAAAGTCAAGTTCGGGCAATCATGGCAACATGTAAATGTAATAACGTACATTAGTTTAATCACACGTATTAATAATAATAATTATTAATAAATAAACGTTGGAAAATCCAGGGTCGTTACATGCTTTTTACTTATATTTTATTTAAGGCATCGATATGTTAAACATTTTATGTATACATGGTCTACTTTGACTTCAAAAAATGATTTTATCGAATCAACTAAACATGCTTGATTTGATTATTGATTGCTTGAGAATGGTATTTTTATATTGCTTTACTCTACTACATCATTATGATCATGTTTCATGAAATGCCCATGTTTGATATATGATTAATTTTGTCACCGGAGTTCAATTAGGTAGTAAAAAGATACTAATGATGGTGTAGTAATACATTTTAATGCCAATTTATACTCCGGATTGTTTCAGAACTAACCTACACTATTGTCGATTCAGTATTAGACTGAATTTAGTAATTGAAGCGCCTTACTATTTACGTGCTATGCCTGCAGGTTACCGTCTCAATGCATTTGTAGCCACTAAACATTTCAAGAACTCAACTTTAAAAAATCAAGGTGTTCCGCGTGCTCCAGTTCCTCGGGATATAACTAATAGTAAGTATTAGTGACTTTTGATAATGTAAATTCAACCAACACATATGGTTTAGAAAGTGTATACAACAGAGTACAAACTGACGTGCACCGACTAGCAAGAGGCGTTTAAAAGTAGTCTTACTCGACAAGTAGGGAAAAGATAGACACAAAACAAAAAATGTAGTATACAAGGAGGTATTGCAGACTATACATGACTTGCAAAAGCTGTTGAATTTGTTAAGATTTTGTAAAAACTACCTCTCGAGTTTGTAAATATAAGTTTGTATATTAAACTTATAACTTATTATACATGTTAATAGTTCAATAATTAGTTAGTATGTACTTATAGTTACATGTAATCTACGATATAATATTATATTATATTTGAATCCAGGATCAAATACT
Organism: Rutidosis leptorrhynchoides; assembly: GCF_046630445.1. Lineage (NCBI taxonomy): Eukaryota > Viridiplantae > Streptophyta > Magnoliopsida > Asterales > Asteraceae > Rutidosis > Rutidosis leptorrhynchoides. The sequence continues at coordinate 290,740,374 of NC_092336.1, read as the reverse complement.
GAATATTTGTATTTATATAAATATATCTAAAACGAATTTCTACTTTCTGACTGTTCGATTATATATTTGTTTGGAACACACGTATACATGTACGTTATCTTATTGAAGATGGTCTTTTAATAAATTTTATGACCTATTCCCGCGAATTCTCGGGTTTTTAGCTAGTATTATATTATTTCATAATAGAAATAGATATTATAGATTTCAACACATAATATATATATATATATATATATATATATATATATATATATATATATATATATATATATATATATATATATATATATATATATATTATAATTTATTTATACTTATTAATAGAAATCATATATATATTATGTATATATATATATGTATATATATATATATATATATATATATATATATATATATATGTATATATATATATGTATATATATATATAATATTAACTTATTTATTCTATTTGTATTTTTTACATATTAAATTCTAATGATTCAATTATATTTTTATTATTTCCACTACTTACATTTATATTTATATATATATATTTATTTATAACAATTGTTCGTGAATCGTCGGAATTGGTCAAATGTTAAATGAATCCATGAAGATAGTTCACAAGTTTTGAGAATCAACATTACAGACTTTGCTTATCTTGTCGAAATCATATAAAGATTTTAGTTTAAATTTGGTCAAAAATTTTCAAGTCGTCACATAAAAAGCTTAGACCCGCTCTGATACCAATTGTTAGCCCCAATTCTTGCTTAGGTCGATCGATTTTGTTAGTGTAAGTGGGTTTAGATGTTAAGTTCAAGTATTGTGATGATAAGGTTGAGAGAGATACTTGCAAAGTGGTGAAATAGGAAATAACTCAACTAAACTGAAAAGTGGGTGGGAGGTTGCTTTATATACTAGCAACCTCCTTTAGTTACAATAGTGGTAAATAACAATTACCATGGTTAAACTAACTAATACAATAAGAAGTAAATAACCTATTACATTAATAAGTCTAAAACCACATGTCACAAATAATAGACAATATTCATTGTCAATAGCGGGTTTGGATGACATTACCCCATGTTTAATGCTCTTAGGGAGGCCATCCATGTAAAGTTCAACTCTTAGGGACTCGGGAGTCACGAGGGCCGGACACATTAGAGCTAGCTCGGCAAACCGTTGATTATAAGCTTTAAGGTCATTTCGGACTGCTTTTAAACTTCTTAGCTCGTTTTCGAGCCTTCGAGTCTCTTCACGTGGGAAATATTCAGTGATCATCTTTTCCCTTAAATCGACCCAAGAGAGTGCGTGGGCTTCATCGGTACCCATCGATTGCACATACGTGTTCCACCGTGTGAGAGTGATACCGGCGAAAGTGTGGGTGGAATACTTGACTTTTTCTTGATCCCGGCAACCGCTTACGCTAAAAACGGCTTCCCTTTTCTCGAACCATCGGGTGAGAGCAACCGGTCCCTCGGTTCCATCGAAAGTGTGAGGTTTGCATCCCATGAAATTCTTTAGGAGCATCCCTCATTTGAATTACAGACTCCATGGTTATTGTTGTTGTGGTTGTTGTTATTGTTGTTGTTGTTGGAGGAGTGACCGGCCATAGCCGCATCTACGGCGGTGGCTATCATTCGTTGAAGAGCTTGTTTGGGAGTTTCGATAGGAGTATTGCGTTGACCTCGGCGAGCCATTGTTCCTTCAAGACACAAGAATATCGTTGATTAGTATTCTCAATAATACTAATCGTGATGTGGAATAAAGATAGAGAGAAAATTTTCCTTAACCCGCCCTCAATTCTTTATGTTATAATGTCGAAACGTCCATATGAGTCACCGTAATATAATCCCAGCAATTATATTACCCTAATTCATATGTGTATTCAACATTACCTCATAAGGTCAAGATGGCATGTCAATCAAATTAAACAACATGAGAGTTCAAGTATAAATGCACTAGTCAAGCAAGTCCTACTTCAAGTCTATATGTCGGTTGTAGTTTAGACTCACTAATGCACCCTATGACTCGGGGTTGATACCAATGAACTCTAAATCCCTACAACTAACGCTCTGATACCACATGTAACGATCCGCCAAAATCGCTATCGACGACGCCGTCAACTTAGGACCCGTTACGTGGTCATAAGTCATTAAAACAAAGTTTAACCAAAAGTATGTCGCATTCATTTCAAATGTAAGTATGTTTCAAGGTTTACAAAGTAGTTGAACAACTAGTTACATTACAATGTTTAAAGTACAAATGAAACCTATGCGACACAATTTAAAGTAAAGCCAAAAGACGCTCCATGTATGAATGTATACTCGACATCCAAGAAAGTATCAAAATAGTATGCGGATGCATTTAACACATAGCGTTCAAGGACCTGAGAAAACATTGAAAAATCTGTCAACGAAAATGTTGGTGAAATCATAGGTTTAGTAAATATACTGTATTGAACCACAAGATTTAGTATAAGTTGATTATCTAAATCGTTTGCATTTCAAAGATGTTATTTTTTTGTCGAGCACTCAATTATCAAGGCTTAACTGATGGTACCTCTGCATCATAGTGTTAGAATCTACACTATACCTGAAAATATATTTCATCCGCCAACGGTAGCGAACAGTCCGAATGAGGGCTCGTCAAGCCCGTATGGATCCACACAACATAACTTCTCGCTTACACCCTACAAGTGTAACTAATGATAATTGAATTGAAGATTTTTGTTCTAACTCGTACATGGAATGTTTGTTTTCGTACTTGTGTTCACTTTGTAAAAATGAAACGTTTATGTTTTCTCATCCCAAGTATAAGTATAAAAGAGTAAAAGTGGGACTATGATCTCACCTTGAGTGTACGAGTATAAAGGTACTTCACAAATTAAACGTGTGCAAGAACGAATGCTAGTCTTGACTTAAACAAGTAGGTTGTATCAATATCAGTAAAACACGGTTGGTCAAAGTTGTTCAATTAGTCCTATGGCTCGTTACAACTCGATTATATAGTATGTGAATCAAGTTGGCAAGTTTCATGCAAGAGTCAAGTACAATATAAAGGTTATAACGATTAAACAAAGTATTGGTTAAGTTTGAATAGAAGTCAACTTTGGTCAAGTCAAAGTCAACGAAAAAGTCAACACGTTCGGGTCGGGTCTTGGACAATTTTTCTACGTTATATAATCATATAGGAGCATGTTAGAACAAGTTACATGTTAATCGGATGTGCGTAGCATAGTTAGAATTAAACGTGAAAACGCAAAGTTGAACAGCCCTCATTCCAGGCATATGTCGTGCCGCGCCAAGGATTGGCCGAGCCGCGGCACCACGGTTTACCTGATGCCACACACCTTGGATAAAGGCTATTTTCGAAATGCTCTTGGAGTCGCGCCGCGGCAAAGCACCTGGACAGATTTCTGGGTAGTTTCATGTGTTCAAGTCTCGAACCAAATTTCACCAAATCACAATTTATGGTCAACGAACATGGAAAACGCTTATTGTATGTCATTTGAAAACACCCATTACTAGTAGTTCAATTGAACTCATAACAATAACTAAACTAAACATTTACAACAACATAATTCGCGTTAAATGTTCCGCATTAATTACATTCAAGTTCATAAATACAATTTGGTGATTCGGGAAATAAATGCACACATATAATATGCCGTTTCAAAGGTAATTAAACATACATTGCAACTAAAAACTTACCAACAACACCTCATAGTATTCAATGCACCAAAAGTTCATATTTAAGTCTATCAAACCCTAATCAAAATCATAATCTCAACAATCATGTTAATGGAGTCTTTCTAAATCAACATACACATCAAATTGAAGCTAATGATGCTAGTAACACATTTAATACATGAACTTTAACATTTAAACAACATTTAATCATCCAAAACACAAGATTAAACAAGTCACTTTTCATGTTCAAGCTAGTTGCACGAGAATGTCGAGAACGAGCAAACAAATCATATATTCATGTTAGACTCGAGCCATAGACACTAACTAACACTTTTATAAGTCAAGAACACTAAGAACAATAAATCTAGAGTTTTTAAAAAGCTCACCCCAAGTAATGAAATTGGTATCAAGTTGTAGAGGATGAAGAGAGGATTCCAAATATGTAATTTGTTTTGTTGTAAGCTTGCTAGATCGAATTTAGATGATGAATCTTTGTTTGAGAGTTTGAGAGAAAAAAGATGGAAGTAGTGAAAAGGTGGAAGATGAAATGAATGGTGGAGGAGAGGGTTTGACTAGTTGACCTAGTCACTAGTTTGACCCTTTGGCAACTTTAGTCCCTCGAGTTTAAAAGCGGGTGGGTGAATTAACTATACGATTTATTTTAAAATACAAATTAACGGGTGATGTTATAATTTAATAATGGAATTTAAAATAAATAAACGGAAAGTAAATGGAAAAATATGGGTTATTACATGTACTTTTATAAATCTAACTTAAAAGATGGTCATTAAGTCCCAATTAAAGAGATGCTCTCCACTTGATTAACCATTAAGCACTAATCATGTGTTTAATAAGAGTTTATTGTAAACTCCCAAAAGTGTTCATATGAAAATAAGTTAGTCTAATTTGAAAGCTTGCAAGTAGCCAATGAAAGCACATACTTGCAAAACTAATGTTGACAAAAAGGTTGAAGACTTGTGACTTGAAGTTTGGAAGCTTATGGTTGTCATGGGATCAAAATTCTGCATTTGTCTTAAAAGGAAATCAATGACACACCTCTAGTACAAAGTGACTTTCCTCTTTCAAGCCTAGGTCAACTTCAAAGAATGCTTCCAAGACAAAAGGGGTAATGCAGGTCTTTTCAGATGTTTTGGCATCTAATTGCAGCCATCTAATAAGGGAAAAAGCCAGAGTAAAAGATCTCAAATGGCTACAAAATTCAGAGATTAGAGCTGCACGGTCGAACCATGGTCGACCGTGGGGTGAGCCGCAGACATCCGGATTTGAATTTCTCTTGCCTATAAAAAGCCAAACCTTGGAGCACTTGAAGACTCACCTTTTGCACTTACATTTCTATACATTTACTAATATCATTCAAATTTCATTGTAATTAATTTAGAGTGATTCAAGCAAGAGTGATTGTAAACTTAGTTGTGAGTTTACTTGTAAATTATCTTCTTAAAGGGATCTAGAAGATAAGTGAAGTTTCACTTAGTGGTAGCATTAGGATCTTGTGGTAAGAGCATTTGGTGATTGTGAATTCTTCAATGGGACGTAAGGGTTCATAAGTTGCGGCTTATCAAGGAGCTAGTGTTGTATCCGGACACTCCACCGAGTTTGGAGCATCATAATGAAACTAACTCTCAATTCATTAGATTTGAGGAGTGGATTAAGGAGGATTAGTTAACGTCTTCCCTAACCACTATAAGTCTCCATGTTTTTTCTCTTATCCTTTATCTTTGTATTTATTATACTTGTGAACAAACTATTCAAATCACACTATAGTAATCTCAAGCTCTAAATCGTAAAAGTTTTCAAAATTACACTAAGTAACTATTCACCCCCTTAGTTACTTACAATTGGTGTCAGAGTGGTTGCTCTAAACATTTTGCTAAAATTAGCATTTTTAAGATAAAAATTAATTTTTGCAAACTTTTGTGTTAAAGATCATGGAACAAAAATTTGAGAACTTGAGCTATCGTGAAGGTTCCTCTATGCAAAGACCTCCACTACTTGAGAGTGAAGGATTTTTCTATTGGAAATAAAGATTTGAAATATATATCTGTGCTAAAGATATAGACGTTTGGAACATTATTACTATGGGCGATTATGTCCCATTCACACTAAGTGAGGATAGGAAATCTAGAATAATTGTGACCGAGGAAAATTGGTCCAAAGAACATAAAACGGATGTAGGGAAAAACTACCAAGCTAAACTAGTCATATTTAACGCTTTTTCTGGAAAAGAATATGAAAGAGTCTTTATGCTTAAGATTGCAAAGGAAATATGGGATAGTTTAATAGTTACTCATCAAGGAAATGTGCAAGTCATTGAAAATAAAATTGAACTACTAGTTTCTCAATATGAACAATTTTGTTATATCAGATGATGAGAAAATTGATATTGCCTATTCTAGATTTAATAATATTTGTTCAAGTTTGAAAGCTTTAGGTACTATCTACATGAACAAGCAATATGTTCGTAAATTCTTAAGAGCATTACCCTCCAAATGGAGACCTAAAGTGACGGCAATAGATGAGTCAAAGGACTTGGAAAAATTGTGGCTTGATGAACTCATTGGAAATCTCAAAGTCCATGAGGTCATCCTAGATAAGGATGAAGAAGTGAACAAAGTCAAGAAAGAAAAGAATAAGTCAATTGCTTTGAAAGACAAAGCAAGTGAAGAAGGTGAATACGAAGAGGATGAAGATGATATCTTAAATGATGATGAACAACTTGCATTTATTGTTCGATCATTCAAAAAGTTCTATCGAAGACCCGGGAATCATGTTCGAACTCCAATGGACTCAAAGAAGGCACCTTTTGATTCCAAGAAGAAGTTCGTAAGGAAATGTTTTGGATGTGGTGATCCAAATCATTTAATAACTGAATGTCCCAAAAGAAAGAACGAGAAGGCTAGGTGCTTGGGACGATGAAGAGAATGAGACACAAGAAGAAGGAAAGGAAACATGTCTGATGGTTATTGATGCACCGAGCTCGGAAAGAGATGATGAAGCTTGCCTAATCGGACAAATTGACAATGAGGTTCTTCCAAACTCTTTTGAATTCAATTTTGATAATTTCGTTAAGCTTTGTGATCTAAGTAGTAGAGTTAGAACTAGTAATACCAACTTAAAAGAAGAAAATAGCTTACTTAAGTTGGAAGTGTCTAGGCTAAAGGAAAGAATAGCTAACTCACACAAATGCCTAACTTGTGATGATCTAGAGCATGAAAATAGAACACTTAACAAAACTGTCAAACTACTTGAAAATAAAATCAAATTTTCAATATTTAATAAAAGTGAAAAACTACTAGGAGACATCTTAAGTGTTTAACGAACAAGCAATAACAAACATGGGTTAGGGTTTAAAGAAAGCTCCCTGATAATTAAACCATCAAAACAATAACCTATAGTGTTTGTTAAGTCTCAAGAAAATCAAAATGTTACAGGAGGTGTGCAGTCGAAGCACGGCCAGACCGTGGGGTCGACTACATGTCCTTTTTCAAAAACTAGACCTCCTAAAAGGGTAGAATCTAAAGGGAAATTCTTAGAAAATAAGACTAATCACTCTAGAAACCCTAGGAAGAAAATCGTTGAGTCAAGGGCTCAACCAAAAGGAAACTACAACACTAAAGTAGAAAAAAGATTGGTTAGAGTAGGAGCTTTTGATGCTAATCATCCCGGATCCAATAAACATTGGGTACCAAAGTTACTAATCAACTAAATATAGGTTTTCCTAAATGGCGTTGTACAAGAAGAAGATTGGATAATCAATAGTGGATGTACAATGCACATGATGAGGAACAAAGACTTCTTCATAAGGTACAAAGAGCATAATGGTGGTGGCGTAGTCTTTGGCGGCGACGTACAAGGTAAAATCGTCGATAAAGGTAACATCACTAACTCTATAATTATACTTGAAGATGTCTTGCATATTAAGAACCTAAGTTTTAATTTGCTAAGTGTTGGTAAAATATGTGATAAAGGGTATAACATGACATTCATCAAATTATCTTCACATATAACCAAATATGGTAAAAATGTTATAAACGGAATTAGGAAAAAGGGCATTTACACATGTAAACTAAATGACTTTAAACATTTAGATATTTATCTCACTTCCATTCATGAAACTACCACTTTGTGGCATAGGAGATTTGGGCATGCTAATATGAAATTAATTCACAACATATCTTCTACAAAAATGGTTAGAGATTTACTCAAGCTAAAATATGAAAGCCATTTTTGTGATGCTTGTAAAGTAGGAAAACAAGTCAATGCTAGTCATAAACCAAAGAACTTCATTTCAACTAAAAGATATCTAGAACTCTTACACATGGATTTGTTTGGTCCATCATCCGTTCAAAGTTATGGTGTGAATTTCTACACTCTAGTAATCGTTGATGATTTTTCTAGATATACATGGACACTTTTTCTAAAACACAAAAATGAAGCTTTTGAAAGATTCGCAATTTTTTCTACAAAATACAAAACTTTCTTGGGTGTACAATTGTCACCATACGAATGGATCATGGAAGAGTATTTGATAATGATGCCCAATTTGGAGTCTTTTGTGATTTACATGGAATTTCTCATAATTTCTCGGCTCCTCGCACTCCCCAATCAAATGGAGTTGTTGAAAGGAAAAACCAAACCCTTCAAGAAATGAGTAGAACAATGCTAAATGAACAATCAATCCCTCAAAAATTTTGGTGTGAAGTGGTCGCTACCTCTACGTATATTCAAAATAGAGTTCTAATTAGACCTTCAATGGATAAAACACCCTATGAAATTCTAAAGGTAGGAAACCCACCGTAAGTCATCGTAGGGTATTTGGATGTAAATGTTTCATCTTAAACAAAAAGGAATACCTAACTAAGTTTGAACCTAAAGCCTATGAAGGAGTATTCATAGGATACTCTTTAGAAAGCAAAGCATATAGGGTTCTAAACAAGTACACAAATGTAATAGAAGAATCATTAGATGTCACCTTTGATGAAACTCCTCTACCTAAGTCTAAACCACTAGTAGATGATGATGTGATTGAGCAAGAAGCCGTTATGAGTAGCACAAACCAAAATGAGTCTAAAGAAGACGAAGAAACCAATGAGAAAGAATCTCACTTGGAAAACGATCCTAGCAAAGATAATTTAGAACCCATAACCGACCTTAAACATATTAAGGATCATCCAATAGAACAAGTCATATGAGATATCAACACTAGAACCACACGATCACAAGTCTTCAACCTAGTTGCAAACTATGCATTCATCTCCCAAATAGAACCCAAAAATGTCAAAGAGGCTTTATTAGATGAAGTTGGGTAGAAGCCATGCAAGAGGAATTAAACGAATTCCAAAGGAGTGATGTATGGGATTTGGTTCCCTTGCCAAGTGAGAAAAATATTATAGGAACCAAATGGGTATATAGAAACAAACTAGATGAAGATGGGAAGGTTGTTAGAAACAAAGCTAGGTTGGTTGCACAAGGGTATAGTCTACAAGAAGGAATCAATTATGATGAAACCTTTGCCCCCGTAGCTAGACTAGAGTCCATTAGAATACTTCTTGCACATGCATGTGCAAATAACTTAAAACTATATCAAATTTTCTAAATGGTGTCATAAATGAAGAAGTATATGTGACACAACCCCTGGGCTTTGAAGACTTCAAAAAACCGTATCATGTGTTTAAACTTAAGAAAGCCCTATATGGACTCAAACAAGCACCTAGAGCCGGTATGAGAGACTTAAAACCTTTCTTATTAATCATGGATATGAAATGGGAAAAATTGATAATACACTTTTTGTCAGAAAGCATGAAAATGATTTATTTATTTTTCAAATATATGTTGATGATATTGTATTTGGTTCTACTAACGAGTCTCTTAGCAATGAGTTTTCTAAGTTAATGCATGGTAATTTTGAAATGAGCATGATGGGTGAACTCAAGTTCTTTCTCGGACTTCAAATTAAGCAACTAGAAAATGGAACGTCCATCAATCAATAAAAGTATATTCATGATATGCTCAAAAAGTTTGGAATGGAAAACTCAAAACCTATGGCCACGCTAATGGCTACCAATGTCAAGCTTACTCTTGAAGGAGAAAGAGATTCATTCAATAGCACCAAGTATTGAGGAATGATTGGATCTTTTATATACTTAACGGCAAGCCGACCCGATATTATGTATAGTATGTGCTTGTCTGCAAGATTCCAAGAGAATCCCAAAATGTCTCACGTAGAAGGTCAAACGAATCTTTAGATATTTGAAAGGTACCATGCACCTTGGTCTATGGTATACAAAGTTCATCGGTGTTAACATTATGTGCTTTGCGGATTCCGACTAGGGGTGTTCGTTCGGATAATTTACGGTATATGTGGTCTATTCGGTTTGGTTTATTTGGTTTTTAAAAATATTTTTGAGAACCAATACCCGAACCAAATTTGACAAAACCAAACCAATCCAACCAAATAAGAAATCAGTTTACATGGATTGGTTTTGGTTAAAACAAATTAAAACTTATAGATAAAAAAATGTGTAGTTTTTTTTTTTAAAAAAAAAAGGGAACTTATTTTATTGATTATACTATAAGTATACAATTGACACAATATTTCCTTTCAAGCATGCAGTATGTGAAGCAGCCCAAGCAGCCCAAGAGTATACAATCCATGATTACAATCTAACCTATATCAATGTGAATAGCACAAAAATGAAAACGAAACCAGCAGCAGCTAAGTTACCAGGTATAAAAATTTCATACTACAGGGTAATTGATAAACAAATTCAATTGTTAAAGTAAAATCAAGCTACTACAAACAGCAAACTCAAACAGGAACTGATTAAAGATAAAAGATAACTAATACTTAAAATTCAAAATAAAATAACTTAAATATTTAATATATATACCAGAAATAAAATTATATTTAGGTTTTTCGGGTTGAAACCAAATGTTAATTTTACAAACCAAATCCAAACCGAAAACCGTAATATTTTCCGGTGAAACCAAAAAATCAAACTAAAACCAAATAAGTCAACTCACTTTAACCAAATCAGTTTGGTTTGATCGGTTTCGTGATCGAAACCGTTTAATGCACACCCCTAATTCCGACCATAGAGGATCATTGATTGATCGAAAGAGCACAAGTGGTGTATGTGCATTTGTCGGACTTCACTTAACATCATGGTTCGAAGAAGCAAACATCCGTCGCACTATCTACTACCGAAGCAGAATATGTTGCCGTAGGAAGAGCATGTGCACAAGTGCTATAGATGAAATAAACCTTCATCGATTACGGTATCATCTCTTCTGAAATACCTATCTGTTGTGATAATAAGAATGCTATAGACCTATCTAAAAATCGGACTAAACACATAGACATTAGGCACCACTTCTTATGTGATCATGTCTAAAAAGGAAATATTGTGATTGATAAGGTAGAATCCTTACAAAATATTACTGATATCTTTACTAAACCACTGAAAAAGGAGACCTTCACTCTACTTAGGAATGAGTTGGGTATGATGGAACTTGTTCCTTAATTAAACTTACTGAAGACGTGCGGTCGAACCGTGGTCGACCGTGGGGTCAATCGCACAACTGCTGATGGTTGTTTTATCCTTTTCCTCACCATCTTTATTATCTAAACCACTTTTTCACCAACCCCACTCTTTCATTAAACCCCAACCACTAGACTCCAGATTTGAATGTCTCCCTTCTCTCCAACATCTAATAGTCCTCAAAGGTAAGTATCCAAATCTTTTTAATCTTGCTTACTTTAAAAATTGTCTGATGTAATTCTTAATTACTTGCTTAATCTCACATGATAATAATTTTGGTGTCTTTCATAACTAATAGGAACACTTGTTTTGATGCATAACTTATCAATTGTGTGAAAGCTTATTTGTACAAGTTTCAACTCATAGAGTGCCAAGTAGGAACTATTTCTTGCATAATTCATCAAAGTTGTTTTTTAAAACAACTAATGCATACACAAATGTATGACCAAGTTCTTGCGATTAATGTCAATCTCATGATACTTATCAAACTTTGGCAAACATAAATTGAAATGATGAAACTTGTCTAACTTTTCAAAATGGCACACCTTATTCATTTTCAAAAATGTGTCTAGACAAGAATTAATCGACATATGTCCATCATATAGGTTTTCAAAATCATGTTCTCAACATGAATTTTTGCTAAAATGTTCATGTTCCTAGGAAATGACTAGCACACGAGGGCAATGCGCGGCATATCACCAACAACAAATGGAAACTTGAACCCTTCTTGAAGAAAGAGTTGTTCACTATGATGAATTTCCAAACCATCACAAAACATTCACTCAAAAAGAATGTTTCTCTTTGTTAAACCTAGATGAAGTCATCTACCCATCTCTTATCCGAGAATTTTATGTCAATTTCGAACTTGTCAACCCTAATCAAGTCAAATTTAAACTCGATAGGAAAATTCACACTTGGCCTCTCATATACTTTACTTCGGTTATGAGAATTCCCTCACAAGGTCGTGATTTCTACACTCCTCGAACCGATCTTAGATCCTTGCACCCAACATACCGTGTACAAGAAGTACTATCCACCATCACTCACTCGAAAGTACCTCACGACCTCAATCGCTGCATCCATGTTCAAGATTCCGAGATTCGTCATGATCTTCAACTCCTCCTAACCGTCATTCGACACAATATCTTTTGTAGGGAGAATTCTGTCAATCATCTCTCGGGAATCGAGGTAGCCAATCTATGGTCCTTTCTATCAAACGAAGCCATAACCTTAGCCTTTATCGTGACTCAACGAATGGGATTCGTAATCTTCCTAATCATCCACTTCCCTATTCCATTCATCTCAATCGCATCTTTCAACATCGAGGAATGATAAATCCCCTAGAGATTCCTCGCTCCGTGTCAACCACCCCGCTTACCTTTTGGATTGCCACTCCTATCACTATCCTTTCATCCGACTACGAGGACTCAAAAATCTCGAATGCCGTCAGTACCAATGCCAATTATCTTAAAAATGTTGGTTAGGATTGTATTGAGGGTGGGTTGTTATGTTAAACCTAATTTATGCTTAGAATGTGTAATGTATCATGTACTCTTATTATGACTTATGTGTACTAATGATCTTTTTTATGAGTTTTATATTGCACATTTCAAGGGGGAGCTATATCATCACCCATTATGTACCATTCAAGGGGAAGCATTACTCTAGGGCGCGCTTAGTTCCAGGGGCAGCTAACCTTTTTGCTTCGATAAAAGGGGGAGAAAGTATATGGTAAGTGATGTTAACACATGTGTTGTACTACACGCTTAAGCACACTTACATAGGTTTGTCATCATCAAAAAGGGGGAGAATGTTGGTTAGTAATCCAATATTAAAATTAAAATGTTAAACACTTTGTTTTTATGATGAAACCATGTCTTGTGTGCTTACAACAACGTATAGAACAAAACAAGTTCATAAGCCCACACTATCTCTAGCAAACGACCAATACACAAAACCGGTAAGTCAAAAGAGTCATTTGAAAACATACTAAAGGAGCACGGTCGGTCCACGGTCAGTCCACGGTCGATCGCAGGTCTAACCGTGGATGCCCTGTACCTTTGTTCTTCGAAACAAGGTAAACAGTCGACTGCACGGTCAGCCGTGGGTCGACCGCAAAAACACACTGTCCGGATTTTTGATCGAAAAATGTTTGACTACTTCCGGGCATCTATAATTTACAAAACTTGTTTAAACATACTTAGAATAGTTACCCCCTTCATATTCAAATGAGTTTTGTGTGATGACCCGAAAATTTCCGATCAAATTTAAACTTTAATCTTTATATGTATCCGACACGATAAGCAAATTCTGTAACGTTGAGTCTCAAAAAGTTTGAAAACTATATTCATGTAATCAATTACCCTTTGACCATGCCTAAAGATTCACGAACAATTATGTGTAAATAAATATATATACACATATATGTGTAATTATTAAATTGAGATATATTAATAAAACATTGAACGGATTAGTCAATAGGAAAATAAGCTATGAGATCTATTTTATGAACTTGGAAATGCTGGCAAGGTATTAAATGAATAATATGTTACATGAACGCATTGGTTCGGTGTAAGTTTATCGACAAAATTAAAAGATAATATCAAATGATTGAATTATCAGATACATTGAATTATGATTACGAGTCTCTGTTATGAGGTCCACTCTGAATTAGGAAACCCTTACTTTTAAACGGTATTCGGAATAAATGATAAAGTGATTTTCAAATGAGAACAAAGTATCACATATCAAGTGTCAGACAAAAGTTAGTGGAGATTCCTGTTTGATCTCCAATACATTTTTTACAAAAATTCTCGTGTTAATTATTTAACTTTCATAATGATTAAATCGTTGGAATAAGGTTCGTCGATTAGATAAACCCACTTGATATGTTACATTAAAATGATTACATACATTTGATTGTCCTTTAGATTTAATCTTACGATATACTATTGAACTATAAGTTAGAAATTAGGAACCATTATGACTAATGCATTATATGACTTAACTTTATTAAACTAAAACGTTCTTGATAGGATAGAAATTGTTATTTAAAAGTTTTTATTTAAATAACGTAAAATTGAATATATACAATAGATCGAAATAGTAATTATAAAACTAACGTGCAACGGGTGTCTACAACGTGGTTATGTATAATAAATAAATATTATTTCAAATTAGTTAAGTAAACGATAGTAGCACTTGTCATTATATGTGATCAATATTAAGATAGATTATTTAGAAAATTTAAGGAAATCAAAATAGACGTTGGCGCATAAAAGAATTAAATCAAATTAAGTTAAAGCGTAAACGTTATCTTCGATTAGGTAAACGATCTTCAATCATACTTTGAAATATAGTTAAAATCTAAATATTTTATTATTAGCAAAAAATTTCAAACCTATATATTATGTATATATTTAGATATTTTAATTTAGTCATAAAATGTTTTGATTTAAACTAATATTATTTAATATGCTTTGATAAATAACGAGACTTTGATTAATAGAAGTAAATGATCAAAACATTCAAAAGTACAAGTTATAGTTTGAGCGATATAGTTATCAATGTTTTAAGTCTAATTTTTTGGTAAATGTACACGTCGCGAAACGTAAAAGGCTAGTTTTCTAAACGTACGAAAGTGCGCTCGAAAAATCGAAAGTGGTACATGAGTCGTGAGACCACGACCGTGTCATTTTTGTAAAAATTATATTTTTACCATGAGCATAAATATAATATAATATTTAATTAATTCTAAAGATTAAATATATTATATATTAAATATATATATATATATATATATATATATATATATATATATATATATATATATATATATATATATATATATATATGCATATAAGAGTGTCTGCATAAGAATTTTCAATGATCATGAGCTGGATTCCAATGTCTCATTCTCCTATATAAGGCTCGCTAGATTCATTTCTAATTCTCATATATATGGCTCCGTATATTATTTAGGTTAATTAATATTATTAATATTATTAAGAATAATATTATTAATAATCTTATTATTATCATTATTATTATTAGTATTATACATAAAATACTACGACGAAGTCATGAGCTGGTCATTTCGAGACAAGTTTTATGAGTAGGATAGGGCTAAGGAAATTATGGGTTATGACTATGGAGGTGACGGGTATGGTTCATGGGTATGCCCGTAAGGTCAATTTGGTAGTTATCATCTCCGTTGCAGCTACGTACTTTTCCTACAATATTGAACCTCAATATTGATACGTGAGTACTCGTAAATTAATTTTTACATATTAATAGTGTATCCCTGATTAGTGCTCGAGGAAATAGGATTATGCATGCTTGTACTTTTGATATTGCCCTTAGATAGGTTATGTTGAATCTTGAATTAGTTACACCTGCGATTGAGATAAGGTATAAGATATGCATGTCATTGGAAAGCTAGCGAAAAATTAAGAACTTTTCATTTAGATATCGAATGGATTCGATGAACGGATTAGAAGTTATTGTCAATTGAAATTTTTGTATTATTATTAAAAATTATTATTATTATCGTCGTTATTATCGTCGTTCTAGTTTTTACCTAATTATTATTATTATTATTATTATTATTATTATTATTATTATTATTATTATTATTATTATTATTATTATTATTATTATTATTATTATTATTATTATTATTATTATTATTATTATTATTGTTATTGTTATTATTATTATTATTATTATTATTATTATTATTATTATTATTATTATTATTAGTATTATCATTATCATAATATTTATTATCATTAGTATTATTATAATTAAGAACTAATATTAGTAAACCCTAACTATTAGGATTACTATTATTATTATTAAAATGAACGCGATGTAAAAGACGATTTAAAATCTATTAACAAACTGTTTAGGAAATAATGAGTATGAGTATCATGATGAAATTTAAAGATATTGATTTAGATAAAATTATCATTTTTCATTAGTATTATTAAAAGTATTATTATTAATATTAAAAAAATATCATCTTTACGAAAATTATTATTTTTAATAGGAATATCATTGTTAATATAAAATTTCATTATTAATACGAATTATCATATTGTTATAATACCATTTTCGTAAATATAAATATTGTTATTATTATTAGTAGAATAATAATAATTATTAATAAAAAATAATACAACCTTTACTTATTATTATTATCAATGTTATTTTATCAAATAAAAATGTAATACAAATAATATAATTACCTTAATAAAACCTATCATAACATTTTTTTATGATATTCAATAAACTTTATAAATTTTATTATCTAAGATATATAAAAGTATATTTTTATATATAAATTTTTATTTATTAATAAATAAATTATATTATTTACCTTAACAAATCTTTTAAAAAATATTTAAAAATATAAAGCGACGATATTTAAACTATATATTAATCATGTATAGATTTTTGAAAATTATTTTGAGTCAAATTTACTTTTGTTGACTTTTGCATATTAGTCTCGAGCATTAGGTTTGTGGTACACTATGACTTGACCTAATTTGTTAGACAAATATTGATCAACACATAAATATATATAATTAATTTAGGTTTGTGAATCCGAGGCCAACCTTTCACTTGTTCAATGATGTTATATGTATTTTTACTACGAAATACAGTATGTTGAGTTTCATTTGCTCCCTTTTTAAATGCTTTTGCAATATATATTTTTGGGACTGAGAATACATGCGCTGCTTTTATAAATGTTTGACGAAATAGACACAAGTAATCGAAACTACATTCTATGGTTGAATTATCGAAATCGAATATGCCCTTTTTTATTAAGCCTGGTAATCTAAGAATTAGGGAACAGACACCCTAATTGACGCGAACTCTAAAGATAGATCTATCGGGCCCAACAAGCCCCATCCAAAGTACCGGATGCTTTAGTACTTCGAAATTTATATCATGTCCGAAGGAGGATCCCGGAATGATGGGGATATTCTTATATGCATATTGTGAATGTCGATTACCAGGTGTTCAATCCATATGAATGATTTTTGTCTCTATGCATGGGACGTATATTTATGAGAAATGGAAATGAAATTCTTGTGGTCTATTAAAATGATGGAAATGAATGATTATGATAAACTAATGAACTCGCCAACCTTTTGGTTGACACTTTAAAGCATGTTTATTCTCAGGTGATAAAGAAATCTTCCGCTGTGCATTTGCTCATTTTAAGGATATTACTTGGAGTCATTCATGGCATATTTCGAAAGATGTTGCATTCGAGTCATTGAGTTCATCAAGATTATTAAGTCAATTATAGTTGGATGTATTATGAAATGGTATGCATGCCGTCAACTTTAGATATGAATAAAGTTTGTCTTTAAAAAATGAATGCAATGTTTGTAAAATGTATCATATAGAGGTCAAATACCTCGCGATGTAATCTACTATTGTGAATCGTTTATAATGTATATGAACGGGTCCTTTCAGTTGGTATCAGAGCGGTGGTCTTAGCGAACCAGGTCTGCATTAGTATGTCTAACTGATAAGTCGTTATGATGCATTAGTGAGTATGGACTTCGACCGTGTCTGCATGTCAAAAGTTTTGCTTATCATTCCTAGTCGGAAATCATCTGCTTATCATCCTTAGGAAATTACCTGCTTATCATTATTAGTCTAGACACGTCTTGCGACATTAATTGCATGAGTAGTGTATAGACAAAATTCATATCTTAGCGTACCTGCTAAATCATATCTTATCGTATCTGTTACTTTAAACTTTGTCTGACATATCCTACAAATTCCTCCGTAATCTACGAAATCTTTTAATCTATATATATAGATAGATATCCTATGTAAATGGAATATCACCCGATAGCCGGAAAATCATTTTATATCGAAAAATCCTTTATCCAATCGTACGAAATGGAATTTGTCATCAGTTCAAGTCACTCGAATTCCGAAATGGAATCTCACTCAAGCTCCGAAAGCAGTGTGACCGGAATGGATCAACCAATCAGTCATCACCTATTTTAGATGAATTGGGGATGGATTCGTAGCCTCCTCAATCATTGGAGACAAGAAGAAGGCGATCCTTTCCATCCACCACATTGCCCTCTTGGCGAAGAACCTGAAGCACTTACCGGCGAACCTGTCCGAAACACTATTTTTTCTCTCATTTCCAGAGTATCTCGTCACGATTATATACTACATCAAATTCTAGATTTTATTTATCCGCTCGTCCAAACCGACACTCACCCCGGTGTAATTGATGAAGTCAACGAGCTTCGCGCTCTGGTAGTGGCTTTGTAGAATATGGTGCAAAGGTTACAAACACCAGCAGCAGCACCAGCAGCATAACCAGTACTACCATCATCAACGCCAACAGTACCATTACGACCCCCAACCACAACCGTGTCATAAACCTCAACTTTACAATCTATCCCATGAGCACCAATGTCATACGCCCTATAGATACCAAGGAATACCAACAACAACAAACGATGAAGTGTTAATTCATAACTTCATTGGAGAAACACTCCGCGGCGATTATGTAATCTCTAAAGTCTTAGAGATTATCTATTCTAACCCTAACCATAAATCAGATGAGTGAATCGAAATGATAGAAGGAAGAATAGAAACCCTGACAAGAATGATGCGTGATTTATAAGCTAGACTTATTTTACCAACATCATCAACAGTACCGTAGCATGACCATCACAGTCAGTGCCGTCAGTGTCATCAGAATCAGCAGCACCTATAACATCACAAACTCCGTCAGTTCAAGAATCACCGTGGATATCATTACGAATCAATAACGCGTATATTGTATCAACGAGTTATGAAGTATTAACTCATTCACTCTTAAGAAATTATATGTATATTATATATATATAAATTTTGAGATCAAAATAAATCTTTCGTACTAAGCTATTATGTATGAATTAAATAAGGGTAGATACTACTCGATTAAATTCATATTACTAATATGCTAAAATGTACATTATTCCTTAACAACTTAACCATCGTTAACTACAATCTCTGTTTTAATTCAATAAATTCCATCTCATAATAAATCAAGTGTATTATTCAAATATATGTTTGATTTTACACTTTCATCATCGATGTTCTCGAAACTTTTCAAATAACATCATTCGTACTTTGCGAAATTCACAAGAATTCCATGAACCGAACATCATACATCAACAAATAACGAAGTATTGATTCATAATTTCAATGTCATTAAAGAAATACTTCGTAAAAGTTATGTAATTTTTAAAGCCTTTAGGGATATTCAATTCTAGTTTCAACCGTAAATCAAATGAGTTTAATTTAACATTAACTCATTAAATCTATGTTACATCTTATGTATATATATATATATATATATATATATATATATATATATATATATATATATATATATATATATATATATATATATATATATATATATATATATATATTTTCATAAAGACTGTAATAAAATTCTTTTTTACAAAATATTAATTGTGAATTTTTTTTTAACAGGTAGGTAATACCCGAGAGATATATAAATTCACAATTAATATGTTACATTCTTCGAATCTGATTCAGCAAATCATCCATTATACTCCCTACTTTCACAACAATATACATTCTTTTATAGAAATCAAAACAACCATACTCATTCAAAATTTAATTACATATTCTGATTTTGAAATCTCAGAATTCAACTAGAGATATGACCAAAATCATCACTCTTAGATCCTTACATCTTTCACATGCTATACTTTGACTTCAAAACTGTGTTAGAACATCATATGTATATTAACGATTAAAATCTGTGTTCAAAACCCTTCGAAATTCCTGAAGACACTTCAAATAATGAACAATCGAGATGATGATCCAACCACATATTAACCACAGTCTTGCATCTGAAAAGCTCTCGAAACCAGAGTCATAATTTAACACGCATCCGTGTCAGACCCTTTGGCATTTATTAGCAAAAATAACTTTGCGATTCCTTTTCAAATTAGTCAGTTTTGTCACAGCTCCAGCAAGTCAACTTCGACTTTTCAGTTGAAACAGTCTTATTATAACCTTGATATAGACGTTGCTCTTTCGTCATCGTTACCAGAGAACCTTTTATGTCTCACCACATTAGCAATAAACTTACCAACAACTTCGCTGATCTTTGACTTTCCGAAAAATCATTATATTTATCGAAACCCCATCATTTACTCATCCGCATCTTGTAACAAGAATTGTCATGCCAATTACTGGGAATCAGCAATCAGTATTTTGAAATCTTGCAGCATGTCTCCGCGAACGGTTATAGGTGTATATATAACGTCTATCTCCTAGACTTATATACTTCGAATGTGAAGTTTCTGAAAAACACTCTAAACTGCGAACTAGTTCTCCGAAGTTTGAAAAATGCTGATGAAACAGCAAAAACTGTAAATGACCTTAACAGTCAAAAGTTTGATAATAAAGAATAGTGTGTTGGAAAAGCTCAGAAACAGAGAAGGTTTGGAACTGGAAAACGGATTAAGCAAACCATGAAGGAGGCTGTGGACAAATCACAAAGACTAAACCTGGCTTTAAAAAATCCAAATCATTCAGTGTCTACTGAAATTATTATCAAATACCTTACTCCTAACTCTAAACCCTTGTGAATAATATTCTTCATCATCCTCTGATCTTAAATATTCTAAGATATCATCATATCTTTCATTATAAATATCTTCAATGTTTCTGAAGATATCTTCAAAACTATTGTTATTCGAAATCATTTATCTATTTGCGCTATATGTGTTACATCATAAAAGAAACTATTTTAGTTTCTAAATTCTGAAAAATTCGAATTTAAAATATGTATACTATTGAAGTAGTGTTGGGAACTGAAGCATGAGTTAGTATAATATAATGACACTTGATCAACGTGATTATATTACAGTAAGTCATGCTGAGTTTTTAAATAGAACGTGATGATTCACAGATCATAACATCATCATGTGCCATGTTACACGACTCTTGTATTCTATTTAACCTCTAAAATATTAAGAAAATATTTCTTGATGATTCGGTCTTTTCCAGGGTATTCTAGTAATTTGACAAGTCAAGATCGTGCCATTACAATTTCCTTCTTAGAACATTAACAATGTTCATTCCAAAATTTATATCTGCGAATTATGGATCATTACAAGCGATGCTTAATCGCAAGAAGAAGGAACGAAAGGACAAAGCTCTAAAATAGAAATTGGAGTATAAATCGCAACAAATAGGAGGGAGTATTAACTGTGGATGATAATGATTATAGAAGACAGAAGCAGGGACTTTGAAGTATAAGGGAAGATATAAAACCCAACAACAACCCAGAAATTACAAACTATATATATCTATGTATATAGCAATATAAAGCTCGACAACAACACATAAATTACAAACCGTACATATCAATACGTATTGCCATGTAAAAGCACGGGAAAATTAATAACACTATAACCCCAAGATAATAGTAGAAGTAAATAAAATCCTCCGGTGGTAAATGAAAGAGAAGAATGACAGATATGAAAGTTAGGAGTATATCAAGGATCAGAATGGGATGGAGCATATTAACGAATGTTTTAAAGTATGAGTTGAGGAGAAAGAATAAAAGGTATGAGTGGTGGAAAATAAAGAAATGAAGAAGGTAGATTTATAGTGAAATATCCGACAGAGCAAGCGAAACAGATTATCGCATTTAATCAAAGAAGATCTTGATTCCCTTAATCGCTGAAGAACCAAATCTTATTACTAAGATTTTCTTTAAATCCCATGAATTCCGAAAATCAATCATAACTTCTTCACTAGTTAAAACAATTCTACATTTTGCTCTTTTACGATAGCTTCATTCATACGTTTCGAGAAATCGAATTATTTTATCCGTATTCCTTAATCATGATAAAACTCTATGTATCAGCTTATATTCGTCGTAATAACATTCTTACTGTTAGCCATGACGACCTCTATCAAATTTCGGGACGAAATTTCTTTTAACGGGTAGGTACCGTGATGACCCGGAAATTTCCGATCAAATTTAAACTTTAATCTTTATATGTATCCGACACGATAAGCAAATTCTGTAACGTTGAGTCTCAAAAAGTTTGAAAACTATATTCATGTAATCAATTACCCTTTGACCATGCCTAAAGATTCACGAACAATTATGTGTAAATAAATATATATACACATACATATGTGTGATTATTAAATTGAGATATATTAATAAAACATTAAACGGATTAGTCGATAGGAAAATAAGCTATGAGATCTATTTTATGAACTTGGAAATGCTGGCAAGGTATTAAATGAATAATATGTTACATGAACGCATTGGTTCGGTGTAAGTTTATCGACAAAATTAAAAGATAATATCAAATGATTGAATTATCAGATACATTGAATTATGATTACGAGTCTCTGTTATGAGGTCCACTCTGAATTAGGAAACCCTTACTTTTAAACGGTATTCGGAATAAATGATAAAGTGATTTTCAAATGAGAACAAAGTATCACATATCAAGTGTCAGACAAAAGTTAGTGGAGATTCCTGTTTGATCTCCAATACATTTTTTACAAAAATTCTCGTGTTAATTATTTAACTTTCATAATGATTAAATCGTTGGAATAAGGTTCGTCGATTAGATAAACCCACTTGATATGTTACATTAAAATGATTACATACATTTGATTGTCCTTTAGATTTAATCTTACGATACACTATTGAACTATAAGTTAGAAATTAGGAACCATTATGACTTATGCATTATATGACTTAACTTTATTAAACTAAAACGTTCTTGATAGGATAGAAATTGTTATTTAAAAGGTTTTATTTAAATAACGTAAAATTGAATATATACAATAGATCGAAATAGTAATTATAAAACTAACGTGCAACGGGTGTCTACAACGTGGTTATGTATAATAAATAAATATTATTTCAAATTAGTTAAGTAAATGATAGTAGCACTTGTCATTATATGTGATCAATATTAAGATAGATTATTTAGAAAATTTAAGGAAATCAAAATAGACGTTGGCGCATAAAAGAATTAAATCAAATTAAGTTAAAGCGTAAATGTTATCTTCGATTAGGTAAACGATCTTCAATCATACTTTGAAATATAGTTAAAATCTAAATATTTTATTATTAGCAAAAAATTTCAAACCTATATATTATGTATATATTTAGATATTTTAATTTAGTCATAAAATGTTTTGATTTAAACTAATATTATTTAATATGCTTTGATAAATAACGAAACTTTGATTAATAGAAGTAAATGATCAAAACATTCAAAAGTACAAGTTATAGTTTGAGCGATATAGTTATCAATGTTTTAAGTCTAATTTTTTGGTAAAGGTACACGTCGCGAAACGTAAAAGGCTAGTTTTCTAAACGTACGAAAGTGCGCTCGAAAAATCGAAAGTGGTACATGAGTCGTGAGACCACGACCGTGTCATTTTTCTAAAAATTATATTTTTACCATGAGCGTAAATATAATATAATATTTAATTAATTCTAAAGATTAAATATATTATATATTAAATATATATATATATATATATATATATATATATATTATATATATATATATATATATATATATATATATATATATATATGCATATAAGAGTGTCGGCATAAGAATTTTCAATGATCATGAGCTGGATTCCAATGTCTCATTCTCCTATATAAGGCTCGCTAGATTCATTTCTAATTCTCATATATATGGCTCCGTATATTATTTAGGTTAATTAATATTATTAATATTATTAAGAATAATATTATTAATAATCTTATTATTATCATTATTATTATTAGTATTATACATAAAATACTACGACGAGGTCATGAGCGGGTCATTTCGAGACAAGTTTTATGAGTAGGATAGGGCTAAGGAAATTATGGGTTATGACTATGGAGGTGACGGGTATGGTTCATGGGTATGCCCGTAAGGTCAATTTGGTAGTTATCATCTCCGTTGCAGCTACGTACTTTTCCTACAATATTAAACCTCAATATTGATACGTGAGTACTCGTAAATTAATTTTTACATATTAATTGTGTATCCCTGACTAGTGCTCGAGGAAATAGGATTATGCATGCTTGTACTTTTGATATTGCCCTTAGATAGGTTATGTTGAATCTTGAATTAGTTACACCTGCGATTGAGATAAGGTATAAGATATGCAGGTCATTGGAAAGCTAGCAAAAAATTAAGAACTTTTCATTTAGATATCGAATGGATTCGATGAACGGATTAGAAGTTATTGTCAATTGAAATTTTTGTATTATTATTAAAAATGATTATTATTATCGTCGTTATTATCGTCGTTCTAGTTTTTACCTAATTATTATTATTATTATTATTATTATTATTATTATTATTATTATTATTATTATTATTATTATTATTATTGTTATTGTTATTATTATTATTATTATTATTATTATTATTATTATTATTATTATTATTAGTATTATCATTATCATAATATTTATTATCATTAGTATTATTATAATTAAGAACTAATATTAGTAAACCCTAATTATTAGGATTACTATTATTATTATTAAAATGAACGCGATATAAAAGACGATTTAAAATCTATTAACAAACTGTTTAGGAAATAATGAGTATGAGTATCATGATGAAATTTAAAGATATTGATTTAGATAAAATTATCATTTTTCATTAGTATTATTAAAAGTATTATTATTAATATTAAAAAAATATCATCTTTACGAAAATTATTATTTTTAATAGGAATATCATTGTTAATATAAAATTTCATTATTAATACGAATTATCATATTGTTATAATACCATTTTCGTAAATATAAATATTGTTATTATTATTAGTAGAATAATAATAATTATTAATACAAAATAATACAACCTTTACTTATTATTATTATCAATGTTATTTTATCAAATAAAAATGTAATACAAATAATATAATTACCTTAATAAAACCTATCATAACATTTTTTTATGATATTCAATAAACTTTATAAATTTTATTATCTAAGATATATAAAAGTATATTTTTATATATAAATTTTTATTTATTAATAAATAAATTATATTATTTACCTTAACAAAATGTAATGTATCTTAGATAATAAAATTTATAAAGTTTATTGAATGCAATGTTTGTAAAATGTATCATATAGAGGTCAAGTACCTCGCGATGTAACAAAATGTAATGTATTTGTCCGGATGGATTAGGACGGATTATCACATCTGGACACTCCACCGAGTTTGGAGCATCATAGTGAAACTAACTCTCAATTCGTTAGAATTGACGAGTGGATTAAGGAAGATTAGTTAACATCTTCCCAAACCACTATAAATCTCTGTGTTTGTTCTCTTATCCTTTATCTTCGTATTTATTATACTTGTGAACAAACTATTCAAATCACACTATAGTAATCTCAAGCTCTAAATCGAAAAAGTATTCAAAATTACACTAAGTAACTATTCACCCCCTAGTTACTTACACATTAAAAAGCCTAGCCAACTGATATGGCTAAAACAGAAGGTTTATTTTGTGCCGGTGTCGTCATGTCGTCGATCGTCTATTTCAGATATTAATTAGGATGGTATGGTTTTAATTAATAATATGCGGGGCCTAAATCTACTACCTCTTCCTATGAGTGAGTAAGGGAAGTATGACCTAGGGTCGTTCGTTTAAGAAGACAACATAATCGAACCGTATCTGTAGAATAATCCTAATAGCTAAATAGATAGAGGAGTAGTTTTGGGGTTTTCTAAGGTCTAAGGTACACAATTAAATAAAGGAAAGTAAATGCAATAAAATTTGTATTTCATATAGGGTTAAGATAAGTGCGTGTTATGATTTTATCAGTTACTTGGCTGAGATTGTGAAATGTTGGATCATGAATAGGCAGTGAATTTGTATTCGTTATGTTGTATCTCGACATCCCTATCACATTAGTGATATGTCACTGGGGAGGACCCTTTTTCCAAAGCATCCTTGCAGCCATCATAGTTCAACTCCAGCCGCGATAAGGCCCGGATGAGATCATCACCAATAAAAGGTCAGGTCAAATGCAATATCATCAAACCACTCAAGGGTAAACCTGTAACCACCTCCCTCATCATCCTCAATCACAACCGTGTCCTTTGGCACCTCCACTCCTTCACCAGCAGAAGTACCCACAGCAACTATTAATAATACAAATGTAAGTCAATATGCAATATTCATTACGACAAAAAATAATGCAAACAAAAACTGTGACCAATACCTTTGGGTCTCTTGTCCCTCAACTGCGGAAACTCTTTAGTCTTCCTCTTCACGTCCGACTGACGCGGGAATAGTAGGTTCAGTTCGGCACCATCACCGACATCACGTTCTAGGTCCCAAAGGAAGACTTCCGGCTGATGCTCCTGGTTGACAGCAACCTTGTCAAACTCTAACAGGTCAAGATTCCCAAACGCCATAGCCTTGTTGATTTCCATTTCTGATGAGAAAACATATACAGTTAGTATAAAAACATAATCAGGAAGCATAAAGATTGGCTAGGATCAGTCCTCACCTTCTTCATTATAATGAATGACAGGCCTGAAGCTACGATCTGGCCATTGTTGGCTCACTCCCCCATCACAAGTAATGATACGCATAATGATCCGTCTCAAAACGACATTAACAAAGTAGCGACCGGCTAGGATCTTACCCGGCACGGTCAATCCCGGAAGAAGGGCTACTCCCCGACATCATCCGGCATCATGTAGCCAGTCATGATGATTTTAACTGTGAAGAAACACTTGGAATAAATAGAAGGCAAAACCTTCCCGACTAGACTGAGAGCACTGTGATGCCCTAGCCGGAACCAACATGCCACCGGTACCGTCACCACTTCCCGGTTCGGTATTCCAACCCGACATAAATACACCTTCCCGGGTCAAACACGCCGTCTCGGAGAAAGCGCACTGTCCCGGAACAAGCATGCAAGCAAGTTGCATGCCACGTCAGCCCACGAATCTAGGAAAGTTTGTTAGGATCTGCTCGATTATTCCCATGAAAAGGACAGGTGCCACATCACCCCTCGGGATTGGCAAAGTCCATTACAACCATGAAAGGGACATGTGCCACGTCATCATTCCCTCTTAACATCTATATATACGCAAACAAGACCACTCATTCAAATGACACTGGATGCATTAATGTTACTCTGCCCAAATCAACTACGGTAGCATTACTCCGGTCGTTATCTCTATTCCGATCAATGCTCCGATCATCGTCGGAGCTAATTTTCACTCTAAGATATTAACTTATTCGATTCCAATCGAATAAGGTTAATTCAATCGATTGTTTTACGCCCTTGGAATCCAGATTCCAAATCGGGGTTTGCACAGTTATTGGAGTTAAAATATTCGACTCGCTCTTTTTCCCAAATCAAGCACTCAAACCCAAAATCTATCAACACTAAACGATTTTGGTTTGATCAACAAGCACAGGTTCCGGATACGGTCGTTGGGGGAGTCGAAAATTTTGGATGGCCAACACACATGCCTTTGCGACATCATTCACTAACAGAACCCTATTGGCTCATTTCTTCACCTTCGAAGCCCATTCACACAAGGCGATAAAATGCCCAGACAACTTATGCTTGTAAAAAAAGAAGGATTCACACCATTCTTTTAACGACGTATCTATATCACCGGTGAACCAAAGGAAACCTTTTCGTTTAATGGTAAACCACCCCACTTCCAATTTTGACATAGTAAAACAATAGCGAAACATGCGAACGGTGGAAAGTATGTGATTATAATTGAAGTACATTTCCCACATAACCAACTTCTGATAAGCATGCGGCTGTAACTGGACAGGGCTATTCCAAAATGCTCAAAAAATTGGTACATAAACTCTGAATAGGGTAATCGAAAGTTGCCTACTGTAATGGTCGCTCCATACATGGTCACCATGTTTGGCGGAGGCTTGTGGGCTTGATGATTAGGAGCAAGAATTACTGGACCATATTCTCCAATGAAAAGATACTTTTGTACCAACTCATCAAGATATTCGTGACAGACGAGACTCAAGACACTATCAACGTCTACCGAAGCCCTAGATGACGATTCTTCAACCTCTACACTAGTCGAAGAGGAAGGCTGATCCGCCATTAAATTAAAGACAAAAATAACACATAAACAAAAAAATCGAAAGAAAACAGTTACCTTTTTTGTGCAAATTATAGTTTTTGCATAAGACAAGCATATGAAAGGTTGAAGATTGTAAAAAATGGTACGAATGAAAAGGATTTCTATTTATAGGTTTTAAACAATTTAATCTAATGGCTGAGATCGAGGACATATGTCTAAAAAAGGTAATGATGAAAAGTTACAAAAGGCACTCCTTCGGAATCATTTTGAAACTTGAGAAAGGAAAATAATCATCAGAAGAGGCGTATCTGCAAAAAATTTATTTTCAAAAGACAAACGCATTTAATGAACGTCCAATCAGCTATTTGGGCATATTTTCTAAGTTTGGTAATGCACCCGTTCCGGTTGGCCTCACCAAACTGGAAGGACTTGATGATACGCATACTGAATCCGTATAAAAAAAGCCATATTTTCAATATGACTTGTCAAAATTCCATCCGGAATTGAACCGGCATAAAGGTCCAGGAAGAAAAACCTTCTCCCGGTCCTACCTAAACAAACCGGTCAGAAGATTATTCGAATATGCATCCGAGAAAAAGTGTCCCAGATAGAAGCCGACGATAACTTAACATAAGCCCATCCCTACCGGACAAGTGTGCTAGACATCCTTCACTACTCACCTGAATATATTGTATAATAAAACGCCGTCCGGGAACACATCCGTACATAAAACACCGAGGGTTTACATATCACACTTTTACATAAAGGTCTGCTCGGCCAAACACACTGATCGACCGGTAACCTCCACAAGAACATCACGAACGGACATGAACCAACTGTAACCTTACCCGGCCATGAGAATACCACGAAGAAACACTTGGATAACATTAGGCAATGCTCATATATAAGTCCTTCAACCTAACTGAAGGTGTGCCGCTCATCCGTCACGTCATAGACGGATCTGGCACATCATTCCGGAACAATCACACCATTCCAGAATAATCACACCATCCCAGAATAGTCACATAGTCCCGGAACAAACATGGTCTCAGAACAGGCACTTGGTCCCTGAACAAACGCACGAATGAATCATATGCCACGTCAGCCCACAAATCTTGAAAAGTTTGTTAGGATTTGTTTGTTATGCCAATGAAAGGGACATGTACCACGTCAGTCCACGAATATAGTAAAAGTTTGTTACGATTGTGAAAAGGACGTATGCGACGTCATCATTCCCTCTAAACATCTATTAATACACCCCGTGGGTCATTCATTACAACACATTGAATACACACTATTACTCTGCAAAAATCATACCGTAACAGTATGCAGTCCAAAGTACAACTCCAATCACGATTCCGATCAATATCCGAGTTTATCAGCATTCAAGATATTAACTCATTCGATCCAATCGAGTGAGGTTAATCTGATCGTTTGTCTTACGCTCTTGGAATTCGGATTAATTAAGTACTTAAGTTTAAATCTAAAACCACCAATTTAGTTTTAGGCGTGATCATCTATCAAACACTTCTAGAAAATACGAAGTAATAAGGTTTTTTTTTTTTTTTTTTTTTTTTTTTTTACGAGGAACCCCACTATGGGCCACCACAGGTAAACCCCGGGTAAACGGCAAGCCAACCCCCCACCGCTACCGGGTAAAGCATCCTCCAGCTTTGGTCATTAAATGCGGGCACCCCTTGGAGTTGAACCCGAGACCTCCACCTTCATGGGAAGTGTTGGTGGCCACCCAGACTAGGCCTGGATGGTTGTTTTTCTAACTTCTCTGGCTAGTTTTAATAATGTTTCTACCAACTTTCTGAAAAAACTATAAGCTTCAACAACGCACTAATTTCTCAAATAATATATAAGACTAACAATCAATAATGGAAAAGAATTCGTAACGACAAATTTAAAGTTGTACGTATTGGTCACATTCCATGATCTGAAAAGAAAAAAGAAAAAGGGAAAAAAAAAAAAAAAAAAAACCTCTCGTATTTCCATCGCTAAATTGACCTTCTGGTGCCCTCCGGTGGTACTACCGGTTCATTCCGGTGGCTTACTACGTTTTCATCACTGTCTATATATTATATGCATAAAATCAATTGACTATTTATTATTATTATAATTATAAAATATAAAAATAAATAAATAATCATGGCGTGCCGTAGACGGCATGGACTTTCTAGGTCTTCTACGTTCAATGAAGGCATTCGCCGGTCGCCGGACGACGATGACACCACCACCACATCTTTCGGCACGCTACCGCACCGAGGTTCTGATCCTCGTCTCGATTCATTCCGCTCAGGACGCGCATTTCACTTGTCGTTTAAAAACCGATCAAAGGTTTTGATCCATTGCTTTAATTAACTTGTTTGTTTATGTTACAATATTGACGCATGCATATAATTTTAAAATGTATTATGTATATGTATATTTATGAATATGAATACATATACGTCCATAAAGGCTAACTCATACACTCATTACACGAATACGAAGTATTTACAATAATCCACGAATTATGTAGACTTGAACCACCAATGAGCTGGTAGCTCAGTGATACCAGATGCTTATGATCCTTGGGCCCACCTTGTGTTTGGCTTGCATCCGAAACAGGCACAGGTTCTAACCTGTTCCTTCACATTGCGGGTTTCCAGGCACATGTCCCTTAATTTCAGAGTGGGATTGCCAAGGACAAACACGGTTAGGGTGTCTATGCCAAATCACACATTTTTGCATCAAAACATAACTTGAACTCTCAACGTCTTAGTTGCAAGGGCCACCAAGTTACATTAGCTAGCACATAATGATTTTTTCAAAAACATGTGAAAATTCATAAAATTTTGTGATAATGCTCTCATTTATATTGAATATTAGTTGCAAGTTTCAGATATTGTGGTGTATTCTGCACAAATTAAAACAAGTACAGATTAGTTTACAGTTGTGCATGCGCAGATCAACTTGATGCACTCAAGTTTTTACATCAAATTTTAAAACTCTCCTTTTTTGTTTGTAGATATGTTAAGTAAGTTAACTCCCCTTCCCCAGTAGGCTGAAGAGGGAAAACCTTACCTGTTTACCCGATTTTTTGTGTGTGGATATGTCAAGATACCATTAACTGTAACCAACTAATGTGCTAACCGGAATTGTATGATTATGTGTGTTGATCCAGATATAGTTATATATCTGATATATATTAAAGTCAGACTATTGGAAATTAAATGAAAGAATTCTATAAAATTGTTCTTGTAATTAGCATCTGAAACCTTCTTTGAGTGTTATATTGCGGTAACATATATAGTAGTTCTGAAGTTGTAGTAGTAGCACATTTGTTTATGCTAACTGGCTAATACATACTTGGAAGAATAGGGTGCTGAAACCTATGATTATACATCAATGAAGAGTACGAATGAGCCACGGGGATTTTGGGGCGTTTTAGCCAGAAAAGCTAAAGCAATTCTTGAAGATGAAGTTCCACAACAATCAAAAACTTATAGCAGTGTGAAACCACATAAAATTGGCTTTTCCAAAAGTAGCCAGGTGAATTGTGTTTTCGCTCCTTTTGTTTCTCGAAGTTTGAAATAGACGTTTGGGTTATAGATTCCTATAATTGTATTAGTAATTAGTAATAATAGTGATTTCTAGGTTAACAATTCCTGCATAACTTTTTTTGGTAGTTTACTGGTATTCAGTCTCGGCGTGAATTTGAATCATATGATAATTTAAAGAAAACAGACAGTCCTGCATTAAGTATTAGCTTGGATCGACTCAAGTCTTCGCTTAATCAAATTGAGATCAGTCGAAAAACTTTGGAGGT
The DNA here is from genome assembly GCF_046630445.1 of Rutidosis leptorrhynchoides. Taxonomy (NCBI): domain Eukaryota; kingdom Viridiplantae; phylum Streptophyta; class Magnoliopsida; order Asterales; family Asteraceae; genus Rutidosis; species Rutidosis leptorrhynchoides. The sequence continues at coordinate 290,708,162 of NC_092336.1, read as the reverse complement.
AAATGTACATTGTCGATTGATGTTTATTAATATCATGTTTCTAGTAAGTATTCAGAGTATACTGTTTCTTAAGACTAATCAATTTAATTAATTTTACTCATTTAAAATAATGGATGTTTTACTTTTGTTATCCTGTGACAACTATTGGAAATATGTTTCTGTTCATACATTTGTTTTCAGGCAGACAAGAATACTCAAAATTTGAACCAAGAAACACCTAAAATGCAGAATAGTAGAATGGTATTGAATAAAAACGAAAAACAGGACCGTGGAATGCAATCTGTGCAACAACAGAAAAAACAAGAAACCCAACTTCAGGCTTCTCGCGACGTAAGGTGTCAAATGTGTGATTCTTTATATAACAAGGGAAATTTGAAAATATATATATGTACTTTTTGAAAATTTCAAATAAAAAAAGTCTAATCTTTTGTGGATGCAACGGTGTTTGTATACTCAAAAATCTGATCTACTATCAACAGACTAATGATTAAGTTTGCTTTTACAGGTGACAGTTGCAACAGCTTCTAAGGTTAAACAACTTGGCCGGGAGCTAAAAACTTTAAAAGAAGAATTGGCGAAAGCAAAAGAACAATGTTGTCAACTAGAAGAAGAAAATAAAAAGCTTTACGAGACTCACGAAAAGGAAGACTACCCTGCAGACGATGACATGGTAATGTAATATTATAACCAAATTACTTATGAATGTGTCGATATAGGTTAGGCGCCATAATCTATTTTTAATGTTCATAAAACTTTCTAAGTTGTTTATAATTTAAGAAAAATTTAGTTGGTAAAATAGATAACAGATAAAATAAGAACATGAAGAAATACATAACCCACCCGGGGTTCGATTTGTTAGTTAGTGCCTGAGCTGCCCATCTTGCGACTCTAATTTAACATATGTATTTGTGTAATATGATCAGATTCGTGTTCAGTTAGAGACACTATTAGCAGAAAAGGGACGTTTGGCTCATGAGAATTCGGTATATGCACTTGAGAATAGATACTTGAGGGAAATAGTTGAATTTCACCAGCAACTGAGTATGCAAGATATGGTGTATTTGGATGAGAGTAACAAAGGGGTGTCACTACCAACCACACCCACAGAAACCACCCTGAATCCATTGGGCACACCTAGTTCAAGCAAATCAGTTTAATTTTATAAAACACCACAAGCAGTTGCTTATCTTACTGCTTATGTTTTTTGTGTTCCCATTTCCAAGAACATGGGATTTAATATGCCTTTTATAACAAGTTTTGAGCTTATTTGGATGAGCATTCTTGTATTGGTATCTTCTTGTGGAAGAGTAACATGACGCTTCTTCACGGATTGTTGCATTCATTTCTATTTTTTTTCTGCATCGCATGATCGCTAAGTGTGCAACATGAAAATTTGCATAGCAATCAACTGTCAACTTTATTTTTCCAAAAGTAACGATAACTTATTTAGAGTACGGAAAACATTTTTGAAAAGAAAACATCTTCGACGAAGGATACACAGGTAAAACCCGATGAGGCTCGTACGTAGAAAGCCAAAACAACTATCTATACCGACCGAGTTTCATCTATGTAAAACCGTACATATACCGAAACTAGTTGACCAAACTGAACAAAAGATTTCAACAAGAATAAGGGCAAGACAAGAAACAAAATCACACTAACCTAGTAAACCACAACAAACGTGTCAAGTATCAAAATTAATGGTCAAGCTTGATAAATTTACAATCCATGATCTCCCGCCCAATATTTTTTCCGCGAACAATTTTCGATTTAGAAAGAAAGAACATTTGAGGTGCCGTCTCCAATTAAAGTGCCCGATGAAAGTGGGATTCAACCTTGATCCGCCAATTTTTGGAAAAAAACCTTTATTCGACGAAGCAAGAACCGCATCCTTTGATCCATCCTTCTTGACTTCTTGCGAACCCAAAAAAAAACTTTTGAATTACTTCTCCGTCATCTATGTCTTCATGTGATCTTTAAAGAACCCGAAGTGGAAGTTTCATTTGCCTTTTTTCCCGATCTCAAGTTTCACTAATCGGAGATTAGTGATTCTTATTTTTTTTTTTTAAAATAAAATAAAAAATACTCGTAACAACATATAAAATAAACAAATAGATTTTGCTGACTAGTTAAATTGACTTGTTTAACTTTGACTCATTTCCATCTACATATAAAACAGTTGTCACCTTTTTTGTACATCCTTGTTCATTAATGAAAAGAGATGAGGGTATGTATAGTTCGTCAATAACTTTGACTCATAGTCCTATAACGACTTTTCAAGGGCACTTTCATCAACTTTCTCCAGAATTCTTAGCTGTTATTCTGCAAATCCCCACACATACATACATATCATTCTATTAATATATCCTTCTACATCAAATCGTATTTCCAAAACTCATTTAATCATTTCTTAAAAATATTTGATTTCGGGAACAAAAAAGAAGACGAATTAGTAACGTTTTCACGATCTCCGGAGCTAGTTATAAGTAAGTTTATACAATTTCATTCGCTAGTTACAGTTGTCCGGTCCAGTTATTTTGATAATAATGCATAGGATATTTTAGGGTTCTGATTGCGTAATGTTTAAATTCTTGTGTTCTTGAACGAAATATGACGTCAAGAAGTGGTGTAATGTGAAATAATTCATTAAGGAACTTGTTCCTGTTTTTGATTGATGAATTCGTGTGCTCTTGAAGTAATGTTAGGGTTTATTTGAGTGTGTATAGGCTGGATTAGGTTCTGTGATCTTTTTTAATTTCATGTTGTAAGATTTTTGATTTAGAATCCACATTGTTTACAGAAGTAGCAGAATTCGGAATTTTTAGTAGTGATTGTTAGGGTTTTGACATTTAGACTGATTTCCTCGTGTTGATTTTTAGTGATTTGATCCATAGATGAGGTTTCAATTTCAAAATATAACGAAAATTGTTTTGTTAATTTGCTCCTGCTTGTTGCTACAAGTCGAATTACAATTTATAAATCCTGAGTCGAAGCCTGCAAGGGTTTCAGATGCAACATTGTAGGACTATGCTTATCATGCATTTGTTCATCCACATACTGGTATTCCGTTTGGTGGTATTGTACCTCCCTATTTGACTGGATTGAGATTTCAGCAATGACGCTTAGAAGTGGTAAGTCTTTTTCATAGAGGTGTTCAGACGTTTAAAGAATTTCGAATTCCTGTTGGTTTAAGTGAGCAACCGTATGTCGAAAGACTTGTTCTGGTGTACCAAAATTTAGGCAATTGGTCCACAACTTATTACTCTTTACCTGGTCCACAATTGATCTACATGGTTTGGTAAATTTCATAGATTTGGTATCTGGGAATGTATGTTTAACCACTGAACAGGGGCACTTTTCGGTTGTTGTTGAATCATCAGCCCCTCCTGTGTGCCAGTGCCCCCTGCACCACTTGAAGGTCGTCACACTAGTAGAAAGAACGATCATTTTAATGTGTGGGGAATTTTTGGGTCAGTATGTGGTAGTATTGCATTGTTGGTTGCTGATAGTGTGGGCATGGAGATACAGGAGAAGAAAACGAATGAGTGAACTAGAAAGAGCTGCAGATGCTGGTGAAGCGTTGCGTATGACCATAGTCGGGAGCATGACAACACCATTTGCTATGGCCACAAGAACAATGCCAAACTTGGAAACTGACTTTAGTCTCTGAGACTCATCATATACATATGCCTATAAACAAAATATTGTTCAAGTTTTCTGCTTTTGTAGGTGGCTATCCACTCTCTCTGTATATCCTTACACATTCGTATTCTAGGGTTACCGACCATTGTAAATCCATCTTCGGTTGTACACATGTTATAAGTTTTAGTCTACTGTTGTTAAATTTTGATAGACTAGTGATGAGGTATAAACCGTATTCATGGAATTTGATTATTTTTGAGCAATTGAATTGATTGTGATGGTAAGCAAGTGTACAGTTTGATGGTTTCATTTTGCTTCTGCACATGTATTCAAATAGAAAAGGTCTATGCTATGTTATGCATTCACAAATCTGGTTTCATGTAGAACATGATTGATTGGCATTTTGTAAGTTGAAACACGTACTAATAGTAGTTAGGTGTTTTAAAGTCTGCTTATGTTTGAAAATTCTTTATTCGGATATCGATTATTGGATCACAGTCATCACACTTTTTTCAAATATGATGAAATCTTTAGCCTAAAAACAGTATTATCGGTAAAAGGAGTGTTGTGATTTAGCGCAGTTTCAAGACCCGAGAAATTAATAGAACAATTAAGCAATAAATAAAGACACAAGGATTTACGTGGTTCGGCGTGAGGCCTAGTCCACGGGCGGAAGCAGAGATGAATTTTACTAGCAAATATGGCAAACCCGAGGTTACAATGTATCACTCTAATCTAGGCTCCGAAAAATACTAACAAAGTATTTGGACCACTCACTAGATTATAACACTTCCCTCGTAACTCACTCGTATAGAATTTTATTTAACAATTCTATACCCTCTCTATTTTCTACAATACTCTTCACAAGAGTTATTAGTAAACTCTTTCAAGTATGTGTTTTTAGATATGAGATTAGATGTGAAGAATGGGATGATGAATGAAGTTCCAAGCATTGCCTTTTATAGTTGAACCTCCATGCATGTTGTAGTGACCCGAACTTTTTCATTTATATATATATTAAATGAATTGGTTATTTACATGATTAAGTGTTTCCAATATGTTAAGCAATCAAACTTGTTAACACTTGATTAATTGAAATAGGTTTCATATAGACAAATGACCACCCAAGTTGACCGGTGATTCACGAACGTTAAAACTTGTAAAAACTATATGATGACATATATATGGGTATATATATAGTTAACATGATTTTATGATAAGTAAGTATCTCATTAGGTATTTTAACTATGAATTATGTACATAAAAATGAGACTATTAAATTAAGAAACTCGAAAACGATATATATAACGATTATCGTTATAACAACGTCTTACTAGGTACATATGAATCATATTAAGATATTGATACACTTGGTTAATTATGTTAAATGATAAGTAAATATATCATTAAGTGTATTAACAATGAACTACATATGTAAAAATAAGACTACTAACTTAATGATTTCGAAACGAGACATATATGTAACGATTATCGTTGTAACGACATTTAACTGTATATATATCATACTAAGATATATTATATATCATAATATCATGATAATATAACAATTTAACATCTCATTTGATATAATAAACAATGGGTTAACAACATTTAACAAGATCGTTAACCTAAAGGTTTCAAAACAACACTTACATGTAACGACTAACGATGACTTAACGACTTAGTTAAAATGTATATACATGTAGTGTTTTAATATGTATTCATACACTTTTGAAAGACTTCAAGACACTTATCAAAATACTTCTACTTAACAAAAATGCTTACAATTACATCCTCGTTCAGTTTCATCAACAATTCTACTCGTATGCACCCGTATTCGTACTCGTACAATACACAGCTTTTAGATGTACGTACTATTGGTATATACACTCCAATGATCAGCTCTTAGCAGCCCATGTGAGTCAACTAACATATGTGGGAACCATCATTTGGCAACTAGCATGAAATATCTCATAAAATTACAAAAATATGAGTAATCATTCATGACTTATTTACATGAAAACAAAATTACATATTCTTTATATCTAATCCATACACCAATGACCAAAAACACCTACAAACACTTTCATTCTTCAATTTTCTTCATCTAATTGATCTCTCTCAAGTTCTATCTTCAAGTTCTAAGTGTTCTTCATAAATTCTACAAGTTCTAGTTTCATAAAATCAAGAATACTTCCAAGTTTGCTAGCTTACTCCCAATCTTGTAGAGTGATCATCCAACCTCAAGAAATCTTTCTTATTTACAGTAAGATATCTTTCTAATACAAGGTAATACTCATATTCAAACTTTGATTCAATTTCTATAACTATAACAATCTTATTTCGAGTGGAAATCTTACTTGAACTTGTTTTTCGTGTCATGATTCTGCTTCAAGAACTTTCAAGCCATCCACGGATCCATTGAAGCTAGATCCATTTTTCTCATTTCCAGTAGCTTTATCCAGAAAACTTGAGGTAGTAATGATGTTCATAACATCATTCGATTCATACATATAAAGCTATCTTATTCGAAGGTTTAAACTTGTAATCACTAGAACATAGTTTAGTTAATTCTAAACTTGTTCGCAAACAAAAGTTAATCCTTCTAACTTGACTTTTAAAATCAACTAAACACATGTTCTATATCTATATGATATGCTAACTTAATGATTTAAAACCTGGAAACACGAAAAACACCGTAAAACTGGATTTACTCCGTCGTAGTAACACCGCGGGATATTTTGGGTTAGTTAATTAAAAATTATGATAAAATTTGATTTAAAAGGTGTTCTTCTGGGAAAATGATTTTTCTTATGAACATGAAACTATATCCAAAAATCATGGTTAAACTCAAAGTGGAAGTATGTTTTCTAAAATGGTCATCTAGACGTCGTTCTTTCGACTGAAATGACTACCTTTACAAAAATGACTTGTAACTTATATTTCTGACTATAAACCTATACTTTTTCTATTTAGATTCATAAAATAGAGTTCAATATAAAACCATAGCAATTTGATTCACTCAAAACGGATTTAAAATGAAGAAGTTATGGGTAAAACAAGATTGGATAATTTTTCTTGTTGTAGCAACGTGAAAATTGGTAACAAATCTATATTAATCATATCCTAGCTAACTTATATTGTATTATACATGTATTCTAATATATTTTGTAATCTTGGGATACCATAGACACGTATGCAAATGTTTTGACATATCATATCGACCCATGTGTATATATTATTTGGAACAACCATAGACACTCTATATGCAGTAATGTGGGAGTTAGCTATACAGGGTTGAGGTTGATTCCAAAAATATACATACTTTGAGTGGTGATCTAGCCTGAGACGTGTATACACTGGCTCGTGGATTGATTCAAGATAATATATATCAATTTTTTTCTGTACATCTAACTTTGGACAACTAGTTGTAGGTTACTAACGAGGACAGCTGACTTAATGAACTTAAAACATCAAAATGTATTAAAAGTGTTGTAAATATATTTTGAACATACTTTGATATATATGTACATATTTGTTATAGGTTCGTGAATCGACTAGTGGCCAAGTCTTACTTCCCGACGAAGTAAAAATCTGTGAAAGTGAGTTATAGTCCCACTTTTAAAATCTAATATTTTTGGGATGAGAATACATGCAGGTTTTATAAATGATTTACAAAATAGACACAAGTACGTGAAACTATATTCTATGGTTGAATTATCGAAATCGAATATGCCCCTTTTTATTAAGTCTGGTAATCTAAGAATTAGGGAAAGGCACCCTAATTGACGCGAATCCTAAAGATAGATCTATTGGGCCTAACAAACCCCATCCAAAGTACCGGATACTTTAGTACTTCGAAATTTATATCATATCCGAAGGGTGTCCCGGAATGATGGGGATATTCTTATATATGCATCTTGTTAATGTCGGTTACCAGGTGTTCACCATATGAATGATTTTTATCTCTATGTATGGGATGTATATTGAATTATGAAATCTTGTGGTCTATTGTTACGATTTGATATATATAGGTTAAACCTATAACTCACCAACATTTTTGTTGACGTTTTAAGCATGTTTATTCTCAGGTGATTATTAAGAGCTTCCGCTGTCGCATACTTAAATAAGGACAAGATTTGGAGTCCATGCTTGTATGATATTGTGTAAAAACTACATTCAAGAAACTTATTTCGTTGTAACATATTTGTATTGTAAACCATTATGTAATAGTTGTGTGTAAACATGATATTTTAGATTATCATTATTTGATAATCTACGCAAAGCTTTTTAAACCTTTATTGATGAAATAAAGGTTATGGTTTGTTTTAAAATGAATGCAGTCTTTGAAAAACGTCTCTTATAGAGGTCAAAATCTCGCAACGAAATCAATTAATATGGAACGTTTTTAATCAATAAGAACGGGACATTTCACATGCAAGAAGACTTATGTAGCCTCCTTATTTGTTATACACCATACGTTGAATGTAATATTTGCCATAACAAACATGTGGTCAACAAACATGGTAGGTGGCCTTCAAAACAATAGTAATGTTGACTTCTTTGGTTCTAAGAATCAGCCACACAAATATCATGTACACAAATGCACCGTCCATTTAGCCTCATTTATTTGACCAATGTCTAACAAATCTCCACCTTGGCGAATATTTCATTTCTTTGCTATCCGTTATCAATCTCTACTTCCTGTCAGCTGAAATGTCCCGTTCTTATTGATTAAAAACGTTCCATATTAATTGATTTCGTTGATAGGTTTTGACCTCTATATGAGACGTTTTTCAAAGACTGCATTCATTTTTAAAACAAACCATAACCTTTATTTCATAATTAAAGGTTTAAAAAGCTTTACGTAGATTATCAAATAATGATAATCTAAAATATCCTGTTTACACACGACCATTACATAATGGTTTACAATACAAATATGTTACATCGAAATCAGTTTCTTGAATGCAGTTTTTACACAATATCATACAAACATGGACTCCAAATCTTGTCCTTATTTTAGTATGCAACAGCGGAAGCTCTTAGTATTCACCTGAGAATAAACATGCTTTAAACGTCAACAAAAATGTTGGTGAGTTATAGGTTTAACCTATATATATCAAATCGTAACAATAGACCACAAGATTTCATATTTCAATACACATCCCATACATAGAGATAAAAATCATTCATATGGTGAACACCTGGTAACCGACATTAACAAGATGCATATATAAGAATATCCCCATCATTCCGGGACACCCTTCGGATATGATATAAATTTCGAAGTACTAAAGCATCCGGTACTTTGGATGGGGTTTGTTAGGCCCAATAGATCTATCTTTAGGATTCGCGTCAATTAGGGTGTCTGTTCCCTAATTCTTAGATTACCAGACTTAATAAAAAGGGGCGTATTCGATTTCGATAATTCAACAATAGAATGTAGTTTCACGTACTTGTGTCTATTTTGTAAATCATTTATAAAACCTGCATGTATTCTCATCCCAAAAATATTAGATTTTAAAAGTGGGACTATAACTCACTTTCACAGATTTTTACTTCGTCGGGAAGTAAGACTTGGCCACTGGTTGATTCACGAACCTATAACAATATATACATATATATCAAAGTATGTTCAAAATATATTTACAACACTTTTAATATATTTTGATGTTTTAAGTTTATTAAGTCAGCTGTCCTCGTTAGTAACCTACAACTAGTTGTCCACAGTTAGATATACAGAAATAAATTGATAAATATTATCTTGAATCAATCCACCACCCAGTGTATACGTATCTCAGTATTGATCACAACTCAAACTATATATATTTTGGAATCAACCTCAACCCTGTATAGCTAACTCCAACATTCACATATAGAGTGTCTATGGTTGTTCCGAAATATATATAGATGTGTCGACATGATAGGTAGAAACATTGTATACGTGTCTATGGTATCTCAAGATTACATAATATACAATACAAGTTGATTAAGTTATGGTTGGAATAGATTTGTTACCAATTTTCACGTAGCTAAAATGAGAAAAATTATCCAATCTTGTTTTACCCATAACTTCTTCATTTTAAATCCGTTTTGAGTGAATCAAATTGCTATGGTTTCATATTGAACTCTATTTTATGAATCTAAACAGAAAAAGTATAGGTTTATAGTCGGAAAAATAAGTTACAAGTCGTTTTTGTAAAGGTAGTCATTTCAGTCGAAAGAACGACGTCTAGATGACCATTTTAGAAAACATACTTCCACTTTGAGTTTAACCATAATTTTTGGATATAGTTTCATGTTCATAATAAAAATCATTTTCCCAGAATAACAACTTTTAAATCAAAGTTTATCATAGTTTTTAATTAACTTACCCAAAACAGCCCGCGGTGTTACTACGACGGCGTAAATCCGGTTTTACGGTGTTTTTCGTGTTTCCAGGTTTTAAATAATTAAGTTAGCATATCATATAGATATAGAACATGTGTTTAGTTGATTTTAAAAGTCAAGTTAGAAGGATTAACTTTTATTTGCGAACAAGTTTAGAATTAACTAAACTATGTTCTAGTGATTACAAGTTTAAACCTTCGAATAAGATAGCTTTATATGTATGAATCGAATGATGTTATGAACATCATTACTACCTCAAGTTCCTTGGATAAACCTACTGGAAATGAGAAAAATAGATCTAGCTTCAAAGGATCCTTGGATGGCTTGAAAGTTCTTGAAGCAGAATCATGACACGAAAACATTTTCAAGTAAGATTTCCACTCGAAATAAGATTGTTATAGTTATAGAAATTGAATTAAAGTTTGAATATGATTATTACCTTGTATTAGAAAGATAACCTACTGTAAGTAACAAAGGTTTCTTGATCTTGGATGATTATTTGGAATGGATTTAGAAAACTTGGAAGTAAACTTGCAATCTTGGAAGTATTCTTGATTTTATGAAACTAGAACTTTTGGAATTTATGAAGAACACTTGGAACTTGAAGATAGAACTTGAGAGAGATCAATTAGATGAAGAAAATTGAAGAATGAAAGTGTTTGTAGGTATTTTTGGTCGTTGGTGTATGGATTAGATATAAAGGATATGTAATTTTGTTTTCATGTAAATAAGTCATGAATGATAACTCATATTTTTGTAATTTTATGAGATATTTCATGCTAGTTTCCAAATGATGGTTCCCACATGTGTTAGGTGACTCACATGGGCTTCTAAGAGCTGATCATTGGCGTGTATATACCAATAGTACATACATCTAAAAGCTGTGTATTGTACGAGTACGAATACAGGTGCATACGAGTAGAATTGTTGATGAAACTGAACGAGGATGTAATTGTAAGCATTTTTGTTAAGTAGAAGTATTTTGATAAGTGTCTTGAAGTCTTTCAAAAGTGTATGAAAACATATTAAAATACTACATGTATATACATTTTAACTGAGTCGTTAAGTCATCGTTAGTCGTTACATGTAAATGTTGTTTTGAAACCTTTAGGTTAACGATCTTGTTGAATGTTATTAACTCACTGTTTATTATAACAAATGAGATGTCAAATTGTTATATTATCATGATATTATGATATATAATATATCTTAGTATAATATATATACAGTTAAATGTCGTTACAACGATAATCGTTACATATATGTCTCGTTTCGAAATCATTAAGTTAGTAGTCTTATTTTTACATATGTATTTCATTGTTAATACACTTAATAATATATTTACTTATCATTTAACATAATTAACCAAGTGTATCAATATCTTAATATGATTCATATGAACCTAGTAAGACGTTGTTATAACGATAATCGTTATATATATCATTTTCGAGTTTCTTAAATTAATAGTCTCATTTTTATGTATATAACTCATTGTTAAAATACCTAATGAGATACATACTTATAATAAAATCATGTTAACTATATATATAACCATATATTTGTCATCGTATAGTTTTTACAAGTTTTAACGTTCGTGAATCACCGGTCAACTTGGGTGGTCAATTGTCTATATGAAACCTATTTCAATTAATCAAGTCTTAACAAGTTTGATTGCTTAACATGTTGGAAACACTTAATCAGGTAAATAAAAATTTCATTTAATATATATATAAACATGGAAAAGCTCGGGTCACTACAGTACCTACCCGGTAAATAAATTTCGTCCCGAAATTTTAAGCAGTTGGAGGTGTTGACGTATCTTCTGGAAATAAATGCGGGTATTTCTTCTTCATCTGATCTTCACGCTCCCAGGTGAACTCGGGTCCTCTACGAGCATTCCATCGAACCTTAACAATCGGTATCTTGTTTTGTTTAAGTCTCTTAACCTCACGATCCATTATTTTGACGGGTTCTTCAATGAATTGAAGTTTTTCATTGATTTGGATTTCGTCCAATGGAATAGTGAGATCTTCTTTAGCAAAACATTTCTTCAAATTCGAGACGTGGAAAGTGTTATGTACAGCCGCGAGTTGTTGAGGTAACTCAAGTCGGTAAGCTACTGGTCCGACACGATCAATAATCTTGAATGGTCCAATATACCTTGGATTTAATTTCCCTCGTTTACCAAATCGAACAACGCCTTCCAAGGTGCAACTTTAAGCATGACCATCTCTCCAATTTCAAATTCTATATCTTTTCTTTTAATGTCAGCGTAGCTCTTTTGTCAACTTTGGGCGGTTTTCAACCGTTGTTGAATTTGGATGATCTTCTCGGTAGTTTCTTGTATAATCTCCGAACCCGTAATCTGTCTATCCCCCACTTCACTCCAACAAATCGGAGACCTGCACTTTCTACCATAAAGTGCTTCAAATGCGCCATCTCAATGCTTGAATGGTAGCTGTTGTTGTAGGAAAATTCTGCTAACGGTAGATGTCGATCCCAACTGTTTCCGAAATCAATAACACAAGCTCGTAGCATGTCTTCAAATGTTTGTATCGTCCTTTCACTCTGCCCATCAGTTTGTGGATGATAGGCAGTACTCATGTCTAGACGAGTTCCCAATGCTTGCTGTAATTTCTGCCAGAATCTTGAAATAAATCTGCCATCCCTATCAGAGATAATAGAGATTGGTATTCCATGTTTGGAGACGACTTCCTTCAAATACAGTCGTGCTAACTTCTCCATCTTGTCATCTTCTCTTATTGGCAGGAAGTGTGCTGACTTGGTGAGACGATCAACTATTACCCAAATAGTATCATAATCACTTGCAGTCCTTGGCAATTTAGTAATGAAATCCATGGTAATGTTTTCCCATTTCCATTCCGGGATTTCAGGTTGTTGTAGTAGACCTGATGGTTTCTGATGTTCAGCTTTGACCTTAGAACAAGTCAAACATTCTCCTACATATTTAGTAATATCGGCTTTCATACCTGGCCACCAAAAATGTTTCTTAAGATCCTTGTACATCTTCCCCGTTCCAGGATGTATTGAGTATATGGTTTTATGAGCTTCTCTAAGTACCATTTCTCTCATATCTCCAAATTTTGGTACCCAAATTCTTTCAGCCCTATACCGGGTTCCGTCTTCCTGAATATTAAGATGCTTCTCCGATCCTTTGGGTATTTCATCCTTTAAATTTCCCTCTTTTAAAACTCCTCGTTGCGCCTCCTTTATTTGAGTAGTAAGGTTAGTGTGAATCATTATATTCATAGATTTTACTCGAATGGGTTCTCTGTCCTTTCTGCTCAAGGCGTCGGCTACCACATTTGCCTTCCCCGGGTGGTAACGAATCTCAAAGTCGTAATCATTCAACAATTCAATCCACCTACGCTGCCTCATATTCAGTTGTTTCTGATTAAATATGTGTTGAAGACTTTTGTGGTCGGTATATATAATACTTTTGACCCCATATACGTAGTGCCTCCAAGTCTTTAATGCAAAAACAACCGCGCCTAATTCCAAATCATGCGTCGTATAATTTTGCTCGTGAATCTTCAATTGTCTAGACGCATAAGCAATCACCTTCGTCCGTTGCATTAATACACAACCGAGACCTTGCTTTGATGCGTCACAATAAATCACAAAATCATCATTCCCTTCAGGCAGTGACAATATAGGTGCCGTAGTTAGCTTTTTCTTCAATAATTGAAACGCCTTCTCTTGTTCATCCTTCCATTCAAATTTCTTCCCTTTATGCGTTAATGCAGTCAAGGGTTTTGCTATTTTGGAGAAATCTTGGATGAATCTTCTGTAGTAACCAGCCAATCCTAAAAATTGACGTATATGCTTCAGAGTTTTTGGGGTTTCCCACTTTTCAACGGTTTCGATCTTTGCCGGGTCCACCTGGATACCTTCTTTGTTCACTATGTGACCGAGGAATTGAACTTCTTCCAACCAAAATGCACACTTTGAAAACTTAGCGTACAGTTTTTCTTTCCTCAATACTTCTTGTACTTTTCTCAAATGTTCTTCGTGCTCTTGATCATTCTTTGAGTAAATAAGTATGTCATCGATGAAAACAATGACAAACTTATCAAGATATAGCCCACACACTCGGTTCATAAGGTCCATGAACACAGCTGGTGCGTTAGTCAATCCAAACGGCATAACCATAAACTCGTAATGACCATAACGCGTCCTAAAAGCAGTTTTTGGAATATCATCCTCCTTTACTCGCATTTGATGATATCCAGAATGTAAATCGATCTTCGAATAAACCGACGAGCCTTGTAGTTGATTAAATAAGTCGTCAATTTTTGGCAGTGGATAACGGTTTTTGATGGTAAGTTTGTTCAACTCTCTGTAGTCAATACACAACCTAAATGTACCATCCTTCTTCTTGACAAACAAAACAGGAGCTCCCCATGGTGATGTGCTTGGTCGAATGAAACCACGTTCTAATAGTTCTTGCAGTTGGCTTTGCAGTTCTTTCATCTCGCTGGGTGCGAGTCTATAAGGAGCACGAGCTATTGGTGCAGCTCCTGGTACAAGATCTATTTGAAATTCAACAGATCGATGTGGAGGTAGTCCCGGTAATTGTTTCGGAAATACATCGGGAAATTCTTTTGTGACGAAAATATCATTGATGCTCTTTTCTTCAGTTTGTACTTTCTCGACGTGTGTTAGAACATCATAGCAACCTTTTCTTATTAGTTTTTGTGCCTTCAAATTACTAATAAGATGTAGCTTCATGTTGCCCTTTTCTCCGTACACCATTAAGGGTTCTCCTTCTTCTCGTACAATGCGAATTGCATTTTTATAACATACGATCTCTGCTTTCACCTTCTTCAGCCAGTCCATGCCAACTATTACATCAAAACTCCCTAACTCTACTGGTATCAAATCAATCTAAAATATTTCGCTACCCAGTTTAATTTCTCGATTCCGGCATATATTATCTGCTGAAATTAATTTACCGTTTACTAATTCGAGTAAAACTTTACTATCCAACGGCGTCAATGGACAAATTAATTTAGCACAAAAATCTCTACTCATATAGCTTCTATCCGCACCCGAATCAAATAAAACGTAAGCAGATTTATTGTCAATAAGAAACGTACCCGTAACAAGCTCCGGGTCTTCCTGTGCCTCTGCCGCATTAATATTGAAAACTCTTCCGCGGTCTTGTCCATTCGTGTTCTTCTGGTTCAGGCAATTTCTAATAATGTGGCCCGGTTTTCCACATTTATAACAAACTACATTGGCATAACTTGCTCCGACACTACTTGCTCCGCCATTACTCGTTCCGACACCATTTGTTCCTTTCGTTCTGTTAACCCCTGGTCCGTAGACCTCACACTTAGCCGCGCTATGACCATTTCTTTTACACTTGTTGCAAAATTTGGTGCAGAACTCTGAGTGATACTTTTCACACCTTTGGCATAGCTGCTTCTGATTGTTTTTGTTGTTGAGGTTGTTATTGTTGTTGGGATGATTGTTGTAGTTGTTGTTGTTGTTGTTGTTGTTGTTGTTGTTGTTGTTGTTGGGCCGTTTGTTGTAGTTGCGATTGATGTTGCGATTGTTGGGATAATTGTTGCGATTATTATTGTAATTGCTGTTGTTGTTGTATTGGTGATTCTTATCACCGTTTTCCTCCCACTTTCTTTTGACTTGCTTCACATTGGCCTCTTCAGCCGTCTGTTCTTTAATTCTTTCCTCAATTTGGTTCACTAGTTTGTGAGCCATTCTACATGCCTGTTGTATAGAGGCGGGCTCGTGTGAACTTATATCTTCTTGGATTCTTTCCGGTAATCCTTTCACAAACGCGTCGATCTTCTCTTCCTCATCTTCGAACACTCCCGGACACAATAGGCACAATTCTGTGAATCATCTTTCGTACGTGGTAATATCAAATCCTTCGGTTCGTAACCCTCTAAGTTCTGTCTTGAGCTTATTGACCTCGGTTCTGGGACGGTACTTCTCGTTCATCAAGTGCTTGAATGCTGACCACGGTATTGCGTACGCATCATCTTGTCCCACTTGCTATAGATAGGTATTCCACCATGTTAACGCAGAACCTGTGAAGGTATGCGTAGCGTACTTCAATTTGTCCTCTTCAATACACTTACTTATGGTAAACACCGATTCGACCTTCTCGGTCCACCGTTTCAATCCGATCGGTCCTTCGGTTCCATCAAATTCTAAAGGTTTGCAGGCAGTGAATTCTTTGTAGGTGCATCCTACACGATTTCCTGTACTGCTAGATCCAAGGTTATTGTTGGTATGTAGCGCAGCCTGTACTGCGGCTATGTTTGAAGCTAGAAAAGTACGGAATTCCTCTTCATTCATATTCACGGTGTGTCGAGTAGTCGGTGCCATTTCCTTCAAAATAGTCAAATGGAACAAGTTAATCATACAGAATATTAAGAGTAGTTAATAGTATTTCGTAGCATAATATGAACTCATTTATAAAAGCTTTTTCTTCATATTAGCGTTTTATAAGTTTAAATTCGGGTAGTACCTACCCGTTAAGTTCATACTTAGTAGCTAATATACAATTCAACTACTACAATTCTATATGAAAAACTGATTATAATAATATTTCGCGTTCAAACTTTTATACAATATTTTACAAACTTACAATACCGCTTATTTTACATAAAGCATGAAATATAGCACACAATAACTTTGATACAAGATAGTTGTGAAGATAATTCTAGCTAGTACACAAGTCGTTCAGCAAAGGCAATAAAGACACGTAATTCATACGTCCAGAAACAAGTCATGCATTCTGGTTTTACTAGGACTACTTCCCATCCTTGGTCTTGTGGAACATAACCGTTATGGCCGTTGATAAGACAGCGTGTTGTAACGTCATCAAAGGGACGAGGGTTACGTAATGACCAACAGTCTCGTAATAACCTAAAAACCTTATTTCTTACCCCAATTACCGACTCCGTCACTTGTGGGAACGTTTTGTTTAATAGTTGTAGCCCGATGTTCTTTTTCTCACTTTTGTGAGAAGCGAACATTACTAACCCGTAAGCATAGCATGATTCTTTATGTTGCATGTTAGCCGCTTTTTCTAAATCATGAAGTCCTATATTCGGATACACTGACTCAAAATAATTTCTTAACCCGTTGCTTAAAATAGCATTTGGGTTCCCCGCAATATATGCGTCAAAGTAAACACATCGTAACTTATGGGTTTCCCAATGTGATATCCCCCATCTTTCAAACGAAAGTCTCTTATAAACCAAGACATTCTTGGAACGTTCTTCGAATGTCTTACAAACTGATTTCGCCATAAATAGTTATGCCGAAGAATTCTGAACGACTCTAGACAAGATTTCATCAATCATGTCTCCGGGTAGGTCTCTTAAAATATTGGGTTGTCTATCCATTTTGTGTTTTTATACTGTAAAATAGACAAGAGTTAGATTCATAAAAAAAATACTTATTAATACAAGCAATTTTTACATATATCATAAAGCATAAGCACACTATATTACATATATTACACCACACGAATACAACTATCTTATTCCTACTCGCTGGTTTCTTCTTCTTCGGTTTTGGTTTGTTTTGCCAAGTTTCTAGGGATATATGATGTTCCCCTAATACGAGCTGTCGTTTTCCACAATGGTTTAGAAAAACCTGGTGGTTTAGAGGTTCCCGGGTCATTGTTACAACTTAAGGGCTTCAGGGGTTGACGACACATATAAAGTTCATCGGGGTTAGAATTAGATTTCTCTATTTTTATGCCCTTTCCCTTATTATTTTCTTTTGCCTTTTTAAATTCAGTTGGGGTAATTTCTATAACATCATCGGAATTCTCGTCGGAATCCGATTCATCGGAGAATTGGTAATCCTCCCAATATTTTGCTTCCTTGGCGGAAACACCATTGACCATAATTAACCTTGGTCGGTTGGTTGAGGATTTTCTTTTACTTAACCGTTTTATTATTTCCTCCACTGGTTCTATTTCCTCCTCCGGTTCCTCCTCTTCCGGTTCTGATTCTTCTTCCGGTTCTTCTTCGGGAACTTGTGAATCAGTCCAATATATATTCGACTCTTCGTTATTATTAGGTGAGTCAATGGGATTTGTGCTAGAGGTAGACATCTATCACACAATATCAAACATGTTAAGAGATTAATATATCACATAATATATACATGTTAATAATATATAGTTTCCAACAAAAATGTTAAGCAATCATTTTTAAAGAAAACACGGTCGAAGTCCAGACTCACTAATGCATCCTAACAAACTCGATAAGACACACTAATGCAAATTTTCTGGTTCTCTAAGACCAACGCTCGGATACCAACTGAAATGTCCCGTTCTTATTGATTAAAAACGTTCCATATTAATTGATTTCGTTGCGAGATTTTGACCTCTATATGAGACGTTTTTCAAAGACTGCATTCATTTTTAAAACAAACCATAACCTTTATTTCATAATTAAAGGTTTAAAAAGCTTTACGTAGATTATCAAATAATGATAATCTAAAATATCCTGTTTACACACGACCATTACATAATGGTTTACAATACAAATATGTTACATCGAAATCAGTTTCTTGAATGCAGTTTTTACACAATATCATACAAACATGGACTCCAAATCTTGTCCTTATTTTAGTATGCAACAGCGGAAGCTCTTAGTATTCACCTGAGAATAAACATGCTTTAAACGTCAACAAAAATGTTGGTGAGTTATAGGTTTAACCTATATATATCAAATCTTAACAATAGACTACAAGATTTCATATTTCAATACACATCCCATACATAGAGATAAAAATCATTCATATGGTGAACACCTGGTAACCAACATTAACAAGATGCATATATAAGAATATCCCCATCATTCCGGGACACCCTTCGGATATGATATACATTTCGAAGTACTAAAGCATCTGGTACTTTGGATGGGGTTTGTTAGGCCCAATAGATCTATCTTTAGGATTCGCGTCAATTAGGGTGTATGTTCCCTAATTCTTAGATTACCAGACTTAATAAAAAGGGCATATTCGATTTCAATAATTCAACCATAGAATGTAGTTTCACGTACTTGTGTCTATTTTGTAAATCATTTATAAAACCTGCATGTATTCTCATCCCAAAAATATTAGATTTTAAAAGTGGGACCATAACTCACTTTCACAGATTTTTACTTCGTCGGGAAGTAAGACTTGGCCACTGGTTGATTCACGAACCTATGACAATATATACATATATATCAAAGTATGTTCAAAATATATTTACAACACTTTTAATATATTTTGATGTTTTAAGTTTATTAAGTCAGCTGTCCTCGTTAGTAACCTACAACTAGTTGTTCACAGTTAGATGTACAGAAATAAATCGATAAATATTATCTTGAATCAATCCACGACCCAGTGTATACGTATCTCAGTATTGATCACAACTCAAACTATATATATTTTGGAATCAACCTCAACCCTGTATAGCTAACTCCAACATTCACATATAGAGTGTCTATGGTTGTTCCGAAATATATATAGATGTGTCGACATGATAGGTCGAAACATTGTATACGTGTCTATAGTATCTCAAGATTAGATAATATACAATACAAGTTGATTAAGTTATGGTTGGAATAGATTTGTTACCAATTTTCACGTAGCTAAAATGAGAAAAATTATCCAATCTTGTTTTACCCATAACTTCTTCATTTTAAATCCATTTTGAGTGAATCAAATTGCTATAGTTTCATATTGAACTCTATTTTATGAATCTAAATAGAAAATGTATAGGTTTATAGTCGGAAAAATAAGTTATAAGTCGTTTTTGTAAAGGTAGTCATTTCAGTCGAAAGAACGACGTCTAGATGACCATTTTAGAAAACATACTTCCACTTTGAGTTTAACCATAATTTTTGGATATAGTTTAATGTTCATAATAAAAATCATTTTCCCAGAATAACAACTTTTAAATCAAAGTTTATCATAGTTTTTAATTAACTAACCCAAAACAGCCCGCGGTGTTACTACGACGGCGTAAATCCGGTTTTACGGTGTTTTTCGTGTTTCCAGGTTTTAAATCATTAAGTTAGCATATCATATAGATATAGAACATGTGTTTAGTTGATTTTAAAAGTCAAGTTAGAAGGATTAACTTTTATTTGCGAACAAGTTTAGAATTAACTAAACTATGTTCTAGTGATTACAAGTTTAAACCTTCGAATAAGATAGCTTTATATGTATGAATCGAATGATGTTATGAACATCATTACTACCTCAAGTTCCTTGGATAAACCTACTGGAAATGAGAAAAATAGATCTAGCTTCAAAGGATCCTTGGATGGCTTGAAAGTTCTTGAAGCAGAATCATGACACGAAAACAATTTCAAGTAAGATTTCCACTCGAAATAAGATTGTTATAGTTATAGAAATTGAATTAAAGTTTGAATATGATTATTACCTTGTATTAGAAAGATAACCTACTATAAGTAACAAAGGTTTCTTGATCTTGGATGATTATTTGGAATGGATTTAGAAAACTTGGAAGTAAACTTGCAATCTTGGAAGTATTCTTGATTTTATGAAACTAGAACTTTTGGAATTTATGAAGAACACTTGGAACTTGAAGATAGAACTTGAGAGAGATCAATTAGATAAAGAAAATTGAAGAATGAAAGTGTTTGTAGGTGTTTTTGGTCATTGGTGTATGGATTAGATATAAAGGATATGTAATTTTGTTTTCATGTAAATAAGTCATGAATGATTACTCATATTTTTGTAATTTTATGAGATATTTCATGCTAGTTGCCAAATGATGGTTCCCACATGTGTTAGGTGACTCACATGGGCTGCTAAGAGCTGATCATTGGAGTGTATATACCAATAGTATATACATCTAAAAGCTGTGTATTGTACGAGTACGAATACGGGTGCATACGAGTAGAATTGTTGATGAAACTGAACGACGATGTAATTGTAAGCATTTTTGTTAAGTAGAAGTATTTTGATAAGTGTCTTGAAGTCTTTCAAAAGTGTATGAATAAATATTAAAACACTACATGTATATACATTTTAACTGAGTCGTTAAGTCATCTTTAGTCGTTACATGTAAATGTTGTTTTGAAACCTTTAGGTTAACGATCTTGTTGAATGTTGTTAACCCATTGTTTATTATAACAAATGAGATGTTAAATTGTTATATTATCATGATATTATGATATATAATATATCTTAGCATAATATATATACAGTTAAATGTCGTTACAACGATAATCGTTACATATATGTCTCGTTTCGAAATCATTAAGTTAGTAGTCTTATTTTTACATATGTATTTCATTGTTAATACACTTAATAATATATTTACTTATCAGTTAACATAATTAACCAAGTGTATCAATATCTTAATATGATTCATATGTACCTAGTAAGACGTTGTTATAACGATAATCGTTATATATATCGTTTTCGAGTTTCTTAAATTAATAGTCTCATTTTTATGTATATAACTCATTGTTAAAATACCTAATGAGATACATACTTATAATAAAATCATGTTAACTATATATATAACCATATATATGTCATCGTATAGTTTTTACAACTTTTAACGTTCGTGAATCACCGGTCAACTTGGGTGGTCAATTGTCTATATGAAACCTATTTCAATTAATCAAGTCTTAACAAGTTTGATTGCTTAACATGTTGGAAACACTTAATCATGTAAATAACAATTTCATTTAATATATATATATATATATATATAAACATGGAAAAGTTCGGGTCACTACATCAGCCCTCCCGGCCTCATCACTTTCTTCGAACGCCAACCAAGTCCAAACAATGTTCGAACTTGTTTATAGTAACTGGCTTAGTCAACATATCTGTCGGATTATGTGTCGTACTGATCTTTCTCACAATTATAATCCCTTTAGATATTACTTCACGAATAAAGTGATACCGTACATCAATGTGTTTGGTTCTCTCATGATACACTTGGTTTTTAGTCAAATGTATGGCACTCTGGCTATCACAATGCACCACAGTTTCGTCCTGTTGCAAACCCAGATCACCAACCAAACCCCTCAGCCACTTTGCTTCTTTCACACCCTCAGTCATAGCCATGTATTCCGCTTCAGTTGTTGACAAAGCAACTGTCAATTGTAATGTTGCTTTCCAACTAATAGCACATCTTCTGAGAGTAAAAACATATCCCGTCTGAGACCTTCTCTGATCCAAATCACCAGCATAGTCTGAATCAACGTATCCTGTAACATTAGTATTACCACCGCTATTAAATACTAAGCCAATATCAGTTGTCCCTCTGAGGTACCGAAGAATCCATTGCACCGCTTTCCAATGAGCTTTCCCTGGACAATCCATATATCTACTCACTACGCTTACCGCCTGTGCAATATCCGGTCTAGTACATACCATAGCATACATGATGCTACCCACAGCACTAGCATATGGAACATGTGACATATGCTCCACCTCCTCCTTAGTTTTCGGTGACAACACCGATGAAAGTTTGAAATGTGCAGCAAGTGGAGTACTAACCGGTTTGGAGTTATCCATCCCAAAATGGTGAAGAACTTTCTCAATATATTTCTTTTGCGACAAATACAATTTTCCTTCACGTATATTTCTAATAATCTCCATTCCCAATATCTTCTTAGCTGCACCTAAATCTTTCATCTCAAACTCACTTTTGAGTTGAGATTTTAACTGGTCGATCTCAGACATATTTTTCGAAGCAATCAACATATCATCCACATATAACAGTAAATAAACGTACGAGCCATCAGGAAGCTTCTTGTGATATACAAAACTATCATAATCACTCCGCGAGTAACATTTACTAGTCATGAATACGTCAAACTGCTTATACCATTGTCGAGGTGATTGCTTCAAGCCATATAATGACTTTTTCAGCAAACAAGCATAATCTTCCTTTCCTTTGACCACAAATCCCTCTGGCTAGCGCATAAAGATCCGTTCCTCCAACTCACCATGTAAGAATGCCGTCTTGACATCTAGTTGCTGCAAGCTCCATATCAAGTAAAGCAACCATGGCAAGTAACACGCGAATAGATGTATGCTTTACGACCGGTGAGAAAACTTCATTAAAGTCAACTCCCTCTCTCTGAGTAAAGCCTTTTGCTACAAGGCGTGCTTTGAACCTTTCATCTTCTACACCCGGAATTCCGTCCTTCTTTTTGAAGATCCATTTGCATCCAACAATCTTCTGACCTTTTGGCGGTTTCACCAGCTCCCACGTATGATTCTTATAAAGAGACTCCATCTCTTCATTCATAGCTACAGACCACTTTGCATATTCTGGGCCACTTATAGCTTCACGATATGTAGCAGGTTCTTAGACCTCTATATCTTCTGCCATACTCAGGGCATAAGCTACCAAATCTGCATGCCCGAACCGTTGTGGTGGTTTTATTGCTCGTCATTCTCTATCTCTTGCTAGATTATAATTCTGTAGATCATGTTGCTCATCTGACTGATCTTCTGGTGTCATTTGATCAACACCAGAGTCATGTATGTCTTCTACAACGGGCTCAACATGAGTATCTTGTACTACTCCTTGTGGAACTTCTATTTCTTGCTCCACCTGCTCTTCAACTTCACGATCTTTTCCAGCAACTACTTGTTCCTCCTCTGTCTTTTTCAACATAGCAGACTCATCAAATGTCACATCCCTACTGATAAGAAATCAGGATGATTTACCATCAGGGCACCACAATCTATAACCCTTCACCCCATCTGCATACCCTAGAAATATGCATCTTTTGGCCCTCGGCTCAAGTTTACCGTCTTTCACGTGAGCATAAGCAGGACAACCAAATATCTTCAAATCACTGTAACTTGCAGGGGAACCTGACCATTTCTCCAAAGGAGTTTGACAATCAATTGCCGTTGATGGAGACCGATTTACCAAATAACAAGCTGTGTTGATAGCTTCGGCCCAAAATATATTTGGTAATTTTGCATTTGAGAGCATACACCTCGCTCGCTCAAGGAGTGTTCTATTCATCCGTTCTGCAACGCCATTCTGTTGTGGTGTAAACCTCACTGTGTGGTGTCTCACAATGCCTTCGTTCTTGCAGAACTCATTGAATTTGCCTTTGCAGAATTCCAGTCCATTGTCAGTTCTCAAGCGCTTAATGAACTTTCCAGTCTGCTTCTCTATCATCATCTTCCATTGCTTGAAATTGACAAAGACTTCATCCTTACGTTTAAGGATATAAACCCATACTCTTCTCGAATAGTCATCAATAAAGGTTAACATGTATCTCGCACCACCTTTTGAAGGAACAGGAGATGGACCCCAAAGATCTGAATGGATATAATCCAAAGTACCTTTCGTCCTGTGAACGGCTGTGCCAAACTTTATTCGGCTCTATTTTCCGAATACATAATGCTCGCAGAATTCCAATTTTCCGATATTCTGACCGCACAGCAAACCTCGTTTACTAAGCTCCATCATTCCTCTCTCGCTCATGTGCCCAAGGCACATGTGCCATAACTTGGTGGTATATACATCTTTAGCCGATGAAGAAACTCCAGACGCACCAGTAACCGTGCTTGCTTTTAATAGGTAAAGGCCGTTACACCTTTCACCTTTCATCACGACAAGTGCACCTCTTGAGACTTTTAGTACTCCACCTCGGGCTCGATACTCGCAGTCGATGGAGTCCAGCATACCCAAGGAAATAAGATTCTTCTTCAATTCTGGAACATGCCTGACATCTGTCAACATCCTCACCATGCCATCATACATCTTGATTTGGATCGTTCCTATGCCAACAACCTTACAAGCTACATCGTTTCCCATAAGGACTTTACCACCATTTATTTGTTGATAGGTAGTAAACCAGTCCCTAATAGGACACATATGATAAGAACAACCCGAGTCAAGAATCCACTCATTACTTGAGAGGCCATCGGTAACACTAAGAACATTTGCACCATCAGAATCATTTTCTGCAACCGCGGCAACTTTATCGGCTCCCGCTGCATTCCAAGTCTCTCTTTTTCCTTTTAAGTCTGGACAGTCTCTACGCATGTGACCTTCCTTGTGACAATTGTAACACTTGATCTTTCTAGATCTTGGTTTCGATCTAGAACGACCTTTGTTGTTACTACTTGATGCTCTATCGTTACGTCTTCCTCTTGCCACCAAACCTTCTGCACTTTCTTCCAGATAATCCACCGAGGATTTCTTCCTTAACTCGCTAGAGTTCAAGGTAGATTTGACATCCTCCATAGAAATAGTTTTTCTACTATATAGTAGAGTTGTAACCAAATGCTCGTACGATTTTGGCAAGGAACATAAGAAAATTAATGATTGATCTTCATCATCAATTTTCACACCAATATCATTCAAGTCCAAAATTATTTTATTGAACTCATCGATGTGATCATTTAGTGAACCTTCTTTCATCCGAATAGTATACAACCGTTGTTTCATATACAACCGGTTCGTGAGACTCTTAGTCATATATAGAGTTTCTAGCTGTTTCCAAAGTCCAGCCGGCGTGGTTTCTGCCGCAACTTCTTTAAGCACACAATCGGCAAGATTTAGAATAATCATGCCGTGTGCCTTTTCCAGAAGTTCATCCTTCTCTTCATCTGTCAACTTTTCGGGTAGATGTTCTCTCCCTTTCAAAGCTAACAAATAACCTTGTTGGCTCAGTAGAGCCCGCATCTTCATTCGCCAAAGACCAAAATCGTTCTGGCCATTAAATTTCTCTACGTCGGACCTTATTATCGTCATCTTGTATATTTAATCACAACTATAGCTCTGATACCAGTTTGTTGTGATTTAGCGCAGTTTCAAGACCCGAGAAATTAATAGAATAATTAAGCAATAAATAAAGACACAAGGATTTACGTGGTTCGGCGTGAGGCCTAGTCCACGGGCGGAAGCAGAGATGAATTTTACTAGCAAACATGGCAAACCCGAGGTTACAATGTATCACTCTAATCTAGGCTCCGAAAAATACTAACAAAGTATTTGGACCACTCACTAGATTATAACACTTCACTCGTAACTCACTCGTATAGAATTTTATTTAACAATTCTATACCCTCTCTATTTTCTACAATACTCTTCACAAGAGTTATTAGTAAACTCTTTCAAGTATGTGTTTTTAGATATGAGATTAGATGTGAAGAATGGGATGATGAATGAAGTTCCAAGCATTGCCTTTTATAGTTGAACCTCCATGCATGCAAGAAGACTTATGTAGCCTCCTTATTTGTTATACACCATACGTTGAATGTAATATTTGCCATAACAAACATGTGGTCAACAAACATGGTAGGTGGCCTTCAAAACAATAGTAATGTTAACTTCTTTGGTTCTAAGAATCAGCCACACAAATATCATGTACAGAAATGCACCGTCCATTTAGCCTCATTTATTTGACCAATGTCTAACAAGGAGCATATGTTCTCATATAATGTAATGGCGATTTTGAATATGAAGGTACCATGCGAAGTCAAACCAAGGATTTATCAAGTACTGATCAGTAATCACTGTAAAACCAAAATGAAGGAATCTCATGATGAAAAAAGAAGGTATTATTGTGTCTTCTTCATGTTGGATATATGGTTTTTTTTCCTTGGCTTTAGTTTTGCTTTTACTTATTTCTATGATTGTATCAATTCGCCAATGCTAAGTTGTTTCTCTTGACTATTTCTTGCGAGATCGTGTGATTTAGATACTATGCCTAGATTAATAGATCTGATGCATTTGAGATTATTAGTTATAGTAGTTTTTATAGTGATCTATAACTTTTGTTTTGGCGAAAAACATGAAATAAAAATTAAAAAGATTAGAAGATCTTGAATGTTACAACTTATATAGACCACTATCTGATTGACTAGACCATACAGACTGTATGATACAGTCTATTGTACACCACCAATTGATCTTGAATGTGATCTATAGAAATGGTTTAATTTTGAGCTTAAATTTGATGGTTCCAACTTCTTCTAGCCTATTATTGCCTATACTTCCACTGTTTAGGAACTTTATGTTTCATGAAACCAGTTGAATTCATAAACAAAACTCCAAAGTAGGGTGAAACAAACTTCCAGATGTAGATTTTTTGAGTTGTTTTAATGAGAGCTGGTCCCAATCTTACCAAACCTTGCATGTGGCAAACTTAGAGTTGTTTCTAGTAGTTGCTGCAGCTTAAGGCATTAAATGTACTTATGTACCCATAAATATTAATAGTTCCTCCGAAAAAGATATTGCCTCATTGACAACCAACTCGTTATTAATAGTTTCTTGACTGACTATACACAGTAGGCACACACTATGTGCCTTGTTTTCAAGGGTACTTTAAACCCAAGCCAAGTCCTAAATTACATTCTCCAAATTTATCTTGTGAACTAAACACAATTCAAAGCCAACTAATTACATAAATGAAAGTAAAAGACAGATGAAAAGATAGAGAAAAAGAATGAATTTTGGACAAGTTAAAGCTTTTTTCATGAGCAATGTACATCGAGTATCGATTAATATACAAGTGACATTGAGATAGTTGTTGCATATTTCGGGCAAAAAATGCCTTCATAATGCATATGAACCGTAATTTCAACATCTGTTTGGGATAGAAGAATTCGAGATGTACATGAATAAATAGCAAACTAGTGAAGGGACCCGTGGATTCACGGGAGTGTATAGGAAAAATTGTTGAATGATCTTTTATAGATGACAAATGTTATTTAACATAAACTTGGACGTTTAAACTTGCACGTGCATATAGTATAAGTTCAACATTTTCAATTAGGTACTACTAAGACCAAATTTTTACCTCAAGTACATCATATTTCAACCAAGTAATTTCTTCGATTATCTTGGCTTTATCAAGTAGAACCACATTTGCAAGATTCTAAATGTAAAAGATGCCCTGTTAGTTATCTAAAAGAACATTATACTTTATGCAAATTAGGATGCATTACGTGTAAAATTTAATTACCTTTGTAGTCCACTTTGAAAAGGTTGAATCAAAGTCACCAAAATAAGTCACTCGGGCCTTGGTTATATCCCTTTGGAGTTTTCATTATTTTTACTAATCATAGAATTAACTTGTTCACTTTGAAAATACGGTCGACTAAGAAAGATTGACGACCTCGAATGGCATCCCTTCTAGTTCAAGGACCCGTGGTAACACGGGTTTGTTAAACGAAAATTGATGAATAGTCTCTTATAATTGATAAATGTTATTACACTTGTTGTGAAACATAAAGAAAAGTGATTTCTTAGGACTGAGACTCATTTCAATTGCCATTTCCTCTTAGCAACAAACTAAACCTGGTCCATTTTCATTAAATTTACAATCTACAACAACAATAATAATAGATACATTTAAAGTTCCCTTTATAAGCAAATTTATAAGCAATAGAGTGGTAAAAAGGAGATTAAGCATATTAGAAATGATAGGGACATACATTTCTGGTCAATAGTTTGTTGCCATTTATCTCATTCGTTGCTCTCTTAACATATATATTAGAGGTAATAGTAGTTGATTCTTTACAAACAACAGTAGGTGAATCAGGCTAAAATCTTACACGTGCATCATTTTTTCTGTAAAAATCTTACACGTGAAATTGATCATCCTTTTGGATTAATTGTTGATATAATAAGTATCATTCACCTCCCGAGCTTGAACTTTGTATTTTTGCTTTTCCTAAAACATGTAAATCAGGCTAAAATCAGACTAGTTAAAGATCACAACTAAACCAAATAACAAAACTCAAAATTAATACTGCTATTAACACAAGACTTGCAGAAAGCTTGCTATTGAAATTTCAATTGACTCCAGAGTTTCCTTGCCTGGCCCAAAAAGTTTGCAAATTATTAAACCTGTATTCACCGTTGTTCATTTTAAACAATTAAAAGTAGATCATGTATTAGGAAGTGTCTCACCGTTATGTAACACTTTCGCAACTATTAAACCCATCAGTTACAACTGTTTCCTTTGTAATTCAAGAACACTCAAGCTCTCTTCCTTAATAATTCAGGATCACTCTCCCTGCATAAATACAGTTGAGAATTATTCGTAACACATATAGAGATAGAGATAGAGTTACAAACAATATATATTATATCCAAATCTAAAATGAGGAAAAACTAATTGCAAGCCACTAAATAGCTTGCACTTTTTTACACTTATCCATGGAGTTTTATTAATGGTTGAGTGACCAGCTTCTTGAAAACCATCCAAAATCACAACAGCAAGTAAATTTAATAGAGTCCAACGATTATTGGGTTTCAAACATATTGTAAAAAAAAATTGATGTTCAAGGGTAAAGTAATTATTTTAAACAACAAATTAGTAGGATATAACCAAATTATAACCATCCATTCCACTTTAATTTATCTATATTTCAACATAAGAACACACTACAATCTTAATTCAAATCAAACAGTATATTTAGATATTGTGCTAGAGTCCTTCACTTAAACTTTAAAAATGATTCATTTGGAGGGTTCCTATAAAGGCCAACTTCGAATAGTAAACTAAAAGCTTAAACATCAGTAGATGGGTCGAGATCTCCACAAAGCTATATTGACTTTTCACTTCTTTATGCAACTTAAATCTACTAACTATGAAAAGCATTAAATTAAAAATATAAAGTAAAATGTTTACTCCTCAAAGCAATATTCAAATGCTACTTAAAACCTGATATTCATAAATGTTAATTAATCTTAACTACAATCTATCATCATAACCACATATGCTACTTCATACGTGAATTAATTAGCTTACCAGTGAATCCTTAGTCCAACTTACATTCACCTCAGCCTTCGTTTTTATAATAGTAGTGCAAAAAGTCAAACCAACATGGATCATCAGTTCATTTAAATCTTATATCCTGCTTATAACAAATACGAAGTTGCAACAACAAATAAATCAAACTTGACCACATGCTCAAGCACCTGGACATTCTAAGTTCTTCACCTTTAGCATCACATGTCATGGATTACTCAAGATACATCAATGGAAGCTTAAAACCTATTTATTTTAATCATATAAGCATTTCTAAATAAACCCAAATTAAAGATTTAAGCTTTATTATTAAATGGGTTAAGATAACAAATTCAAAAATAAATCAAAACTAACTTGAAAAAAATGTTCTATTTGAGTGTCTAACAAACACCCTACAGTTCACATAACATAAAAAAAATTAAAGCAAGTATATCACTATGCATATATGTTCAGATTTCTCTACCTATCTTTAAGAAAGAATACACGTTCAGATTTTTACAATGACAAAGAGGAGAAATATTCAAATGAAATCAAGTTTTAAGTTGAGATTCAA
The DNA here is from genome assembly GCF_046630445.1 of Rutidosis leptorrhynchoides. Taxonomy (NCBI): domain Eukaryota; kingdom Viridiplantae; phylum Streptophyta; class Magnoliopsida; order Asterales; family Asteraceae; genus Rutidosis; species Rutidosis leptorrhynchoides. Next base: position 290,677,784 of record NC_092336.1, on the reverse strand, counting down.
GGGACCAATCAGAGTGCGATACGTGGCGCGATAATCACATGTGATTGAAAAAAAAAAAAATTTTATTTTTTTTTATTTTTTTTGTTTTTTCGAATTTTTTTTTAATCACATGTGATTGAATTGCCATGTAGTAAATCACATGTGATTCTGCATGCCAATCACATGTGATTGTAAAACTCAATCACATGTGATTCTGCATGTCAAATCCAACCACATGTGATTGAAAAAAATTTTATTTAGTAAAATGATGAATTTCAGTAAATTTGTGCTAAAATCTTTAAACACCAAATATTTTTTTTTATCAAATCACCGAATTAAAGTCTGAGATTTTGAAGATATGATCACAAAACACTAACAAACTTAATCAAATCACCGAATTAAAGTCTATTTTCTGTTGAAATTTTTTTTTGGGAAATTTTTTTTTTTATTTTTTTTAATCACATGTAATTGGATTTGACATGTAGAATCACATGTGATTGGATTTGACAATCACATGTGATTGGGTTTGATAATCACATGTGATTGACTTTGACATGCTAAATTAAAAAAAAAATTTCAAAAATTTTTAAAAAAAATTTTGAATTTTTTTTTTCAATCACATGTGATTGTCGCGCCACTTGTCGCACTCTGATTGGTTCATTGGATTTCAAGCTAATTATTGGATTCAAGGGATTACAACTCTGACAAAGAGTTCAAAACAAAATAATAACTAAATGGGTCAAGATTAAAATGTTTAAAACTAAATCCAAAGAAAATATGGAAAACTGTTACTATTTTCTAACATGTACCTAAAAGGCTACAAAGGTAACTAACATGACTGCAAGTATCTTAAAATATAATACTAAGTGTAGCTTTGGGTCAAACATTGATTTTGAAGGTTAATATGCAGGGTGTGTTTGAAGCACAAAGCTGCAAATTTTTTTTCTTCTGATAATCAGATATATAACTAAAAAACTGTCATCTCCTACTAAGAGCATTAAGATACAGAATCAACATGGTACATCTCTTCTTCTAAATGTATAGATCATCGTGTAACAATATGAAGAAAAATTAAGAGCTCATTAAGAATACCAGCTTTAATTTAAGAAACATCCATTTACTAAGCAACTTAAGCAAAAATCAATATATCAATGTGTAACAATATCAAGAAAAACTAAAGTCAAATGCGTCCACAAAGCATATGCTATCAAAGCCTGGATCAAGGGTGAAATCTAAAAAGGTATAGACAACAACTTCAACCAAATAACTTAGAATAACCTCACAAAATACAGCATGAATGTTACAACCTCACAAAAGCTTCAATCCATACAATGATATCATACATTCTGTAGTCACCCGAACTTTTCCATGTTTATATATATTAGATGAAATTGATATTTACATAATTAAGTGTTTCCAACATGTTAAGCAATCAAACTTGTTAAGACTTGATTAACTGAAATAGGTTTCATATAGTCAATTGACCACCCAAGTTGACCGGCGATTCACGAACGTTAAAACTCGTAAAAACGACATGATGATATATATATGGATATACATATTGTTAACATGAGATTATGATAAGTAAGTATCTCCATAAGTATATTAACAATGAGTTATATACATAAAAACAAGACTACTAACTTAAGGATTTCGAAACGAGACATATATGTAACGATTATCGTTGTAACGACATTTAAATGTATATATATCATATTAAGATGTATTAATATATCATAATATCATGATAATATAATAATTTAACATATCATTAGATATAATAAACAATGGGTTAACAATATTAAATGAGATCGTTAACTTAAAGGTTTCAAAACAACACTTACATGTAACGACTAACGATGACTTAACGACTCAGTTAAAATGTATATACATGTAGTGTATTTAGATGTATTAATATACTTTTGGAAGACTTCAAGACATATATCAAAACAATCATACTTAATGAAAATGGTTACAGTTACATTCCCATTCTTTTTTCATCAAGAATTCTAGTCGTATTCATACCCGTATTATACACAGCTTCAAGACGTACATACTATCGGTATATACCAATAGGAACTAGCATGGGATTCCACTCTTGATTATGTCATACATGACTAATCAATTTTAACTTCAACCATAAACTAGTCAACTAACTAGAACTTCTTTTAACCCCACTCACCACTTACCACTCATCATTCACTCCATTTCACTTCCAATTCTCTTTCTAATTCTCTCTCAACACACACACACACACACACACACACACACACACACACACACTCTTATGAACGAATTTTGCCAGTAGCTAATCATCATCTTCATCAAAAATTACTTCAAGAATCAAGCTATAATCATCTTAGGAAGAACACTTTAAGAACACTTCGAAAATTCTTTCAAGTTTACTAGTTTACATCCAAGCTTTCTAATCCATTCCAAGTAATCATCTAAGATCAAGAAACCTTTGTTATTTATAGTAGGTTATCTTTCCTATTCAAGGTAATATTCATATTCAAACTTTGATTCAATTTCTATAACTATAAACAATCTTAATTCAAGTAAAAATCTTACTTGAACTTGTTTTTGTGTCATGATCCTACTTCAAGAACTTTCAAGCCATCCAAGATCCTTTGAAGCTAGATCATTTCTTGTAACTTCCAGTAGGTTTACCTACTAAACTTGAGGTAGTAATTATTTTTATAACATCATTCGATTCATATATATAAAACTATCTTATTCGAAGGTTTAAACTCGTAATCATTAGAACATAGTTTAGTTAATTATAAACTTGTTCGCAAACAAAAGTTAATCCTTCTAACTTGACTTTTAAAATCAACTAAACACATGTTATATATCTATATGATATGCTAACTTAATGATTTGAAACCGAAAAACACGAAAAACACCGTAAAACCGGATATACGCCGTCGTAGTAACACTGCGGGCTGTTTTGGGTTAGTTAATTAAAAACTATGATAAACTTTGATTTAAAAGTTGTTCTTATGGGAAAATGATTTTTTTCTTATGAACATGAAACTATATCCAAAAATCATGGTTAAACTCAAAGTGGAAGTATGTTTTCCAAAATGGTCATCTAGACGTCATTTTTTTCGACTGAAATGACTACCTTTACAAAAACGACTTGTAACTTATGTTTTCGACTATAAACCTATACTTTTTCTGTTTAGATTCATAAAATATAGTTCAATATGAAACCATAGCAATTTGATTCACTCAAAACGGATTTAAAACGAAGAAGTTATGGGTAAAACAAGATTAGATTTTTTTTATTGTTGTAGCTACGAGAAATATTGTAACAATTCTATACAAATCATAACAAACTTATATTGTATTATTCATGTATTCTAATATATATTATGTAATCTTGGGATACCATAGACACGTATACAATGTTTTGACATATCATATCGACCCATCTATATAATATATTTTGGAACAACCATAGACACTCTATATGCAGTAATGTTGGAGTTAGCTATACAGGGTTGAGGTTGATTCCAAAATAATATATATAGTTTGAGTTGTGATCTAGCCTGAGGCTTGTATACACTGGGTCGTGGATTGATCCAAGATAATTTATATTTATTTATTTCTATACATCTAACTGTGGACAACTAGCTGTAGGTTACTAACGAGGACTGCTGACTTAACAAACTCAAATCATTAAAATGTAATAAAAAATGTTGTAAATATATTTTGATCATACTTTGATATATATGTACATATTTGTATAGGTTCGTGAATCGATCAGTGGCCAAGTCTTATTTCCTGACGAAGTAAAAATCTGTGAAAGTGAGTTATAGTCCCACTTTTAAAATCTAATATTTTGGGATGAGAATACATGCAACTTTATAAATGTTTTACGAAATAGACACAAGTAAATGAAACTACATTATATGGGTGAATGATCGAAGCCGAATATGCCCCTTTTTAGCTTGGTAGCCTAAGAATTTGGGAACAGACCCCCAAATTGAAGCGAATCCTAAAGATAGATCTATCGGGCCCAACAAGCCCCATTCTGGAATTTGGAATGCTTTAGTACTTCGAAATTATCATGTCCGATGGGTGTCCCGGAATGATGGGGATATTTTATATGCATCTTGTTAATGTCGGTTACCAGGTGCTCACTATATGAATGATTTTTATATCTATGTATGGGATGTATTGAAATATGAAATCTTGTGGTCTATTATTATGATTTGATAATATATAGGTTAAACCTATAACTCACCAACATTTTTGTTGACGTTTTTAACATGTTTATTCTCAGGTTATTATTAAGAGCTTCCGCTGTTGCATACTAAAATAAGGACAAGATTTAGAGTCCATGCTTGTATGATATTGTGTAAAAACTGCATTCAAGAAACTTATTTTTGATGTAATATATTGTTATTGTAAACCATTATGTAATGGTCATGTGTAAACAGTATATTTTAGATTATCATTATTTGATAATCTACGTAATGCTTTTTAAACCTTTATCGATAAAATAAGGGTTATGTTTGTTTTAAAAATGAATGCAGTCTTTGAAAAACGTCTCATATAGAGGTCAAAACCTCGCAACGAAATCAATTAATATGGAACGTTTATAATCAATATGAACGGGACATTTCAGTTGGTATCCGAGCGTTGGTCTTAGAGAACCAGAAATTTGCATTAGTGTGTCTTATCGAGTTTGTTAGGATACATTAGTGAGTCTGGACTTCGACCGTGTTTTCTTTAAAAACGATTGCTTAACACTTTTGTTGGAAACTATATATTATTAACATGTAAATATTATGTGATATATTAACCTCTTGATGTGTTTGATATTGTGTGATAGATGTCTACCACTAGTACAAATTCCATCGATTCACCTAATAATAATGAAGAGTCGAATATATTTTGGGAAGATTCACAAATTCCCGAAGAAGAACCGGAAGAGGAGGAATCGGAAGAGGAGGAACCGGAAGAAGAAGAACCGGAAGAGGAGGAACCGGAAGAGGAGGAACCAGAAGAAGAAGAAGAAGAGGTTCCGGAGGAAGAAATATCGATACCTACAGTAATTTGATTAAATAAAAGAAAATCCTCAGCCAACGGACCAAAGTTAATAATGGTCAATGGTGTTTCCGTCGAGGAAGCAAAATATTGGGAAGATTACCAATTTTTCGATGAATCGGATCCCGATGAGGATTCTGATGATGTTATAGAAATTACCTCGACCCAATTTAATAAAGCAAAAGAAAATAATAAGGGAAAAGGTATAAAAATAGAGAAACCCGATTCCAACCCCGATGAACTTTATATGTATCGGCAACATCCGTATTTCCTAAAATGTAACAATGACCCGGGAACCTCTAAACCACCAGGTTTTTCTAAACCATTGTAGAAAACGACGGCTCGTATTAGAGGAACACCATATATTCCTAGAAAATTAGGAAAACGAACCAAGTCCGAAGAAGAAGAAACCAGTGATTCAGATTAGAGGGTTGTAATCATGTTGTGTATGTATTGTAGTGTGCTTGTACTTTTATGTTCTATGTAAAAATTGCTTGTATTGTTTGTTAATTATCTTTTACAAATCTAATCCTTGTCTATTTTACAGTATAAAAACAAAATGGACGTTAAGGGTAGACAACCGAATATTTTAGAAGACCTACCAGAGGATATGATTGAGGAAATCTTGTCTAGAGTCGGTCAGAGTTCATCAGCACATTTAGTTATGGCGAAATTAACGTGTCAAACATTTGAAAGACTTTCCTGAAATGTCTTAGTTTATAAAAGGCTTTCCTTTGATAGGTGGGGTATATCACATTGGGGAGACCGTAAGCTACGCCGTGTTTTCTTTAAAGCGTTAAATGCGGGGAACCCAAATGCAATTTTACGCTACGGGTTACGAACCTATTTTGACTCAACATATCCCAATATAGGATTTCGTGAGTTAGAAAGAGCTTCTAACATGCAACATAAAGAAGCATGTTATACTTATGGGTTAGTGATGTTCGCTTCTTATCAAAGTGAGAAAAAGAATATCGGGTTACAACTTTTAATTAAAACATTCTCATAAGTGACGGACTCAGTAGTTGGGGTATAAAACAAGGTTTTTAGATTGCTACGAGGCTGTTGGGCATTACGAAACCCTCGTCCTTTTGACGACATTACAACATGCTACCTAGCCAATGGTCATAACGGTTACTTTCCACAAGACCAAGGATGGGAAGTCATCTTAGTAAAACCTGAATGCATGACTTGTTTTTGGACTTATGAATTACGTGTCTTTATTTCCTTTGCTGAACAACTTGCGTATTAACTAGTTTTATCTTCAAAACTATTCTGTATCAAAGTGTACTATATTTCATGTTATATGTAATATAGCGAAGTTGTAAGTTTGAAGAATAATTGTATGTGATATATTATTAAAATCAGTTTTTCATATGGAATTGTAGTAGTTGAATTGTATATTAGCTACTAAGTATGAACTTAACGGGTAGGTAGTACCCGAATTTAAACTTATAAAACGCTAATATGAAGAAAAAGCTTTTATAAATAAGTTCATATAATGCTACGAGATACTATTAACTACTCTTAAATTCTATATGATTAACTCAATTCTTTTGGCTATTTTTTTGAAGGAAATGGCACCGGCGACTCGTCAGAATTTGAACATGAGCGAGGAAGACTTCTGTGTTTTCCTTGCAGCAAAGATAGCCGCAGTACAGGCTGTGATGCAAAATAACAATAACTCTGGATCTAGTAGTGGAACTAATTCCACAAGAAATCGTGTAGGATGCACCTACAAAGAATTCACTGCCTGCAAACCTTTGGAATTTGATGGAACCGAAGGACCAATTGAATTGAAACGGTGGACCGAGAAAGTCGAATCGGTGTTTGCCATAAGTAAGTATACTGAAGAGGACAAAGTTAAGTACGCTATGCATACCTTCACAGGTACTGCGTTAACATGGTGGAACACCTATCTTGAACAGGTAGGACAAAATGCTGCTTACGCACTACCGTGGTCGGCATTCAAGCAATTGATGAACGAGCAGTACCGTCCTAGAAACGAAGTCAATAAGCTCAAGGTAGAGCTTAGAGAATTACGAACATAAGGGTTCGACATTACCACATATGAACGACGATTCACAGAGTTGTGCCTATTATGTCCAGGAATGTTCGAAGATGAAGAAGAGAAGATCGACGCGTTTATAAAAGGGTTACCAGTAAGGATTCAAGAAGATATGAGTTCACACGAGCCCGCTTCCATACAAAAGGCAAGTCGAATGGCTCATAAACTCATAAATCAGATTGAGGGAAGAATTAAAGAGCAGGCGGTCGAAGAAACCAACACGAAACAACTCAAGAGAAAGTGGGAAGAAACCAATGACAAGGGTCACCAATACAACAACAACAACAATTATAACCACAACCGCAACAATAATCGCAACAATAACCGCAATCCTAATAATAACTATAACAAACGTCCTAACAACAACAACTACAACAACCGTTCCAACAACAATAACAATCCCAACAACAACCTCAATAACAACAACGGCAACAAAAACCAAAAATGCCAAAGGTGTGAAGAGTACCACTAGAATGGGTTCTGCACGACATTTTACACCAAGTGTAAAAGAACTGGCCATGGTGCGAAAAAGTGTGAGGTCTACGGACCAAAGTTTAACAGAACTAAAGGAACAAATAGTGGCGAAACAAGTAATGCATCCTTTGTTTGTTATGGATGTGGAAAACCGGGTTACATTAGAAGTAATTGCCCGAATCAGGGGAATACTAATGGGCAGGGCAGCGGAAGAGTTTTTAATATTAATACGGTAGAAGCGCAGGAAGACCCGAAGCTTGTTACGGGTACGTTTCTTATTGATAATGAATCTGCTTATGTTTTATTTGATTCGGGTGCGGATAGAAGCTATATGAGTAGAGATTTTTGTGCTAAGTTAAGTTGCCCATTGACGCCTTTGGATAGTAAATTTATACTCGAATTAGCAAACGGTAAATTAATTTCAGCAGATAATATATGTCGGGATAGAGAAATTAAACTGGGTGATGAAACGTTTAGGATTGATTTAATACCAGTCGATTTAGAGAGTTTTGATGTAATAATTGGCATGAACTGGTTGAAGAAGGTGAGAGCAGAGGTCGTTTGTTACAAAAATACGATTCGCATTATGCGTGAAAAGGGAAAACCTTTAATGGTGTACGGAGAAAAGAACAATGCGAAATTAAATCTTATTAGTAGTTTGAAGGCACAAAAACTAATAAGAAAAGGTTGTTATGTCATTCTAGCACACATCAAGAAAGTTAAACCTGAAGAAAAGAACATCAGTGATGTTCCCATTGCAAAAGAATTTCCCGATGTATTTCTGAAAGAATTACCGGGATTACCCCCACATCGATCCGTTGAATTTCAAATAGACCTTGTACCAGGAGCTGCACCAATAGCTCGTGCTCCATACAGACTCGCACCCAGCAAAATGAAAGAATTACAAAGTCAGTTACAGGAACTTTTAGAGCGTGGTTTCATTCGACCAAGCACATCACCATGGGGAGCTCCTATTTTATTTGTCAAGAAGAAGGATGGTACATTTAGGTTATGTATCGACTACCGAGAGTTGAACAAACTTACCATCAAGAACTGCTACCCACTACCGAGAATCGACGACTTATTTGATCAACTACAAGGCTCGTCAGTTTATTCGAAGATTGATTTACGTTCTGGGTATCATCAAATGCGGGTGAAGGAGGATGATATTCCAAAGACTGCTTTTAGGACGCGTTACAGTCATTACGAGTTTATGGTTATGCCGTTTGGGTTGACTAATACACCAGCTATGTTCATGGACCTCATGAATCGAGTGTGTGGACCATACCTTGACAAGTTTGTCATTGTTTTCATCGATGACATACTTATTTACTCAAAGAATGACCAAGAGCATGAAGAACATTTGAGAAAAGTGCTAGAGTTGTTAAGAAAGAAAAAACTATACGCTAAGTTTTCAAAGTGTGCATTTTGGTTGGAAGAAGTTCAATTCCTCGGTCACATAGTGAACAAAGAAGGTATTCAGGTGGATCCAGCAAAGATTGAAACCGTTGAAAAGTGGGAAACCCCAAAAACTTCGAAGCACATACGCCAATTTTTAGGGCTGGCTGGTTATTACAGGAGATTCATCCAAGATTTTTCCAAAATAGCAAAACTCTTGACTGCATTAACGCATAAAGGGAAGAAATTTGAATGGAAGGATGAACAAGAGAAAGCGTTTCAATTGTTGAAGAAAAAGTTAACTACGGCACCTATATTGTCATTACCTGAAGGGAATGATGATTTTGTGATATATTGTAACGCCTCAAAGCAAGGTCTCGGTTGTGTATTAATGAAACGAACGAAGGTAATTGCTTATGCGTCTAGACAATTGAAGATTCACGAGCAGAATTATACGACGCATGATTTGGAATTAGGCGCGGTTGTTTTTGCATTAAAGACTTGGAGGCACTACTTATATGGGGTCAAAAGTATTATATATACCGACCACAAAAGTCTTCAACACATATTTAATCAGAAACAACTGAATATGAGGCAACGTAGGTGGATTGAATTGTTGAATGATTACGACTTTGAGATTCGTTATCACCCGGAAAAGGCAAATGTGGTAGCTGACGCCTTGAGTAGAAAGGACAGAGAACCTATTCGAGTAAAATCTATGAATATAATGATTCACACTAACCTTACTATTCAAATAAAGGAGGCGCAACAAGGAGTTTTAAAAGAGGGAAACTTAAGGGATGAAATACCAAAAGGATCGGAGAAGCATCTTAATATTCGGGAAGACGGAACCCGGTATAGGGCTGAAAGAATTTGGGTACCAAAATTTGGAGATATGAGAGAAATGGTACTTAGAGAAGCTCATAAAACCAGATACTCAATACATCCTGGAACGGGGAAGATGTACAAGGATCTCAAGAAACATTTTTGGTGGCCGGGTATGAAAGCCGATATTGCTAAATACGTAGAAGAATGTTTGACGTGTTCTAAGGTCAAAGCGGAGAATCAGAAACCATCAGGTCTACTTCAAAAACCCGAAATCCCGGAATGGAAATGGGAAAACATTACCATGTATTTCATCACTAAATTGCCAAGGACTGCAAGTGGTTTTGATACTATTTGGGTAATAGTTGATGGTCTCACCAAATCAGCACACTTCCTGCCAATAAGAGAAGATGACAAGATGGAGAAGTTAGCACGACTGTATTTGAAGGAAGTCGTCTCCAGACATGGAATACCAATCTCTATTATCTCTGATAGGGATGGCAGATTTATTTCAAGATTCTGGCAGACTTTACATCAAGCATTAGGAACTCGTCTAGATATGAGTAGTGCCTATCATCCACAAACTGATGGGCAGAGCGAAAGGAAGATACAAACGCTTGAAGACATGCTACGAGCCTGTGTTATTGATTTCGGAAACAGTTGGGATCGACACCTTCCGTTAGCAGAATTTTCCTACAACAACAGCTACCATTCAAGCATTGAGATGGCGCCGTTTGAAGCACTTTATGGTAGAAAGTGCAGGTCTCAGATTTGTTGGAGTGAAGTGGGGGATAGACAGATTACGAGTCCGAAGATAATACAAAAAACTACCGAGAAGATCATCCAAATTCAACAACGGTTGAAAACTGCCCAAAGTCTACAAAAGAGTTTCGCTGACATTAAAAGAAAAGATATAGAATTTGAAATTGGAGAGGTGGTCATGCTTAAAGTTGCACCTTGGAAAGGCGTTGTTCGATTTGGTAAATGAGGGAAATTAAATCCAAGGTATATTGGACCATTCAAGATTATTGATCATGTCGGACCAGTAGCTTACCGACTTGAGTTACCTCAACAACTCGTGGCTGTACATAACACTTTCCACGTCTCGAATTTGAAGAAATGTTTTGCTAAAGAAGATCTCACTATTCTGTTAGATGAAATTCAAATCAACGAAAAACTTCAATTCATCGAAGACCCCGTCGAAATAATGGATCGTGAGGTTAAAAGACTTAAGCAAAACAAGATACCAATTGTTAAGATTCGATGGAATGCTCTTAGAGGACCCGAGTTCACCTGGGAACGAGAAGATCAGATGAAGAAGAAATGCCCGCACTTATTTCCAGAAGATACGTCAACACCTCCAACTGCTTAAAATTTCGGGACGAAATTTATTTAACGGGAAGGTACTGTAGTGACCCAAACTTTTCCATGTTTATATATATTAGATGAAATTGATATTTACATGATTAAGTGTTTCCAACATGTTAAGCAATCAAACTTGTTAAGACTTGATTAACTGAAATAGGTTTCATATAGACAATTGACCACAACGTTAAAACTCGTAAAAATGACATGACGATATATATATGGATATACATATTGTTAACATGAGATTATGATAAGTAAGTATCTCCATAAGCATATTAACAATGAGTTATATACATAAAAACAAGACTACTAACTTAAGGATTTCGTAACGAGACATATATGTAACGATTATCGTTGTAACGACATTTAAATGTATATATATCATATTAAGATATATTAATATATAATATTACCATGATAATATAATAATTTAAGATCTCATTAGATATAATAAACAATGGGTTAACAATATTAAATGAGATCGTTAACTTAAAGGTTTCAAAACAACACTTACATGTAACGACTAACGATGACTTAACGACTCAGTTAAAATGTATATACATGTAGTGTATTTAGATGTATTAATATACTTTTGGAAGACTTCAAGACATATATCAAAACACTCATACTTAACAAAAATGGTTACAGTTACATTCCCATTCTTTTTTCATCAAGAATTCTAGTCGTATTTATACCCGTATTATACACAGCTTCAAGACGTACTTACTATGGGTATATACCAATAGGAACTAGCATGGGATTTTACTCTTGATTATGTTATACATGACTAATCAATTTTAACTTCTACCATGAACTAGTCAACTAACTAGAACTCCTTTTAACCCCACTCACCACTCACCACTTACCACTCATCATTCACTCCATTTCAATTCCAATTCTCTTTCTAATTCTCTCTCAACACACACACACACTTATGAACGAATTTTGCCAGTAGCTAATCATCATATTCATCAAAAATTACTTCAAGAATCAAGCTATAATCATCTTAGGAAGAACACTTCAAGAACACTTCGAAAATCCTTTCAAGTTTACTAGTTTACATCCAAGCTTTCTAATCCATTCTAAGTAATCATCTAAGATCAAGAAACCTTTGTTATTTATAGTAGGTTATCTTTCTTATTCAAGGTAATATTCATATTCAAGCTTTGATTCAATTTCTATAACTATAAACTATCTTATTTCAAGTAAAAATCTTACTTGAACTTTTTTTGTGTCATGATCCTACTTCAAGAACTTTCAAGCCATCCAAGATCCTTTGAAGCTAGATCATTTCTTGTCACTTCTAGTAGGTTTACCTACTAAACTTGAGGTAGTAATGATATTCATAACATCATTCGATTCATATATATAAAACTATCTTATTCGAAGGTTTAAACTCGTAATCACTAGAACATAGTTTAGTTAATTCTAAACTTGTTCGCAAACAAAAGTTAATCCTTATAACTTGACTTTTAAAATCAACTAAACACATGTTATATATCTATATGATATGCTAACTTAATGATTTGAAATCGGAAAACACGAAAAACACCGTAAAACCGGATATACGCCGTCGTAGTAACACTGCAGGCTGTATTGGGTTAGTTAATTAAAAACTATGAAAAACTTCGATTTAAAAGTTGTTCTTCTGGGAAAATGATTTTTCTTATGAACATGAAACTATATCCAAAAATCATGGTTAAACTCAAAGTGGAAGTATGTTTTCCAAAATGGTCATCTAGACGTCATTTTTTTCGACTGAAATGACTACCTTTACAAAAACGACTTGTAACTTATGTTTCCGACGATAAACCTATACTTTTTCTATTTAGATTCATAAAATATAGTTCAATATGAAACCATAGCAATTTGATTCACTCAAAATGGATTTAAAACGAAGAAGTTATGGGTAAAACAATATTGGATTTTTTTGATTGTTGTAGCTACGGGAAATATTGTAACAATTCTATACAAATCATAACTTAACAAACTTATATTGTATTATTTATGTATTCTAATATATATTATGTAATCTTGGGATACCATAGACACGTATACAATGTTTTGACATATCATAACGACCCATCTATATAATATATTTTGGAACAACCATAGATACTCTATATGCATTAATGTTGGAGTTAGCTGTATAGGGTTGAGGTTGATTCCAAAATAATATATATAGTTTGAGTTGTGATCTAGCCTGAGGCTTGTATACATTGGGTCGTGGATTGATCCAAGATAATTTATATTTATTTATTTCTGTACATCTAACTGTGGACAACTAGCTGTAGGTTACTAACGAGGACTGCTGACTTAACAAACTCAAATCATTAAAACTTAATAAAAAATGTTGTAAATATATTTTGATCATACTTTGATATATATGTACATATTTGTATAGGTTCGTGAATCGATCAGTGGCCAAGTCTTACTTCCCGACGAAGTAAAAATCTGTGAAAGTGAGTTATAGTCTCACTTTTAAAATCTAATATTTTGGGATGAGAATACATGCAACTTTATAAATGTTTTACGAAATAGACACAAGTAAATGAAACTACATTATATGGGTGAATGATCGAAGCCGAATATGTCCCTTTTTAGCTTGGTAGCCTAAGAATTTGGGAACAGACCCCCAAATTGACGCGAATCCTAAAGATAGATCTATCGGGCCCAACAAGCCCCATTCTGGAATTTGGAATGCTTTAGTACTTCAAAATTATCATGTCCGATGGGTGTCTCGGAATGATGGGGATATTCTATATGCATCTTGCTAATGTCGGTTACCAGGTGTTCACTATATGAATGATTTTTATCTCTGTGTATGGGATGTATTGAAATATGAAATCTTGTGGTCTATTATTATGATTTGATAATATATAGGTTAAACCTATAACTCACCAACATTTTTGTTGACGTTTTAAGCATGTTTATTCTCAGGTGATTATTAGGAGCCTCCGCTGTTGCATACTAAAATAAGGACAAGATTTGGAGTCCATGCTTGTATGATATTGTGTAAAAACTACATTCAAGAAACTTATTTTTGATGTAATATATTCTTATTGTAAACCATTATGTAACGGTCATGTGTAAACAGTATATTTTAGATTATCATTATTTGATAATCTACGTAATGCTTTTTAAACCTTTATCGATAAAATAAAGGTTATGTTTGTTTTAAAAATGAATGCAGTCTTTGAAAAATGTCTCATATAGAGGTCAAAACCTCGCAACGAAATCAATTAATATGGAACGTTTATAATCAATATGAACGGGACATTTCACATTCGTCCTATGTAAATCATTAAAAACATAACAAATTAGATTCTGAATGTATAAACTTATCATACCGATTATACAATTCAATCTATAACAACTTTAATCTGACCTGGATTACGGCTTGTATGTGTGAATCACATGTTTCAAAGCCAGGTTGATTGTGTCTGGAAAACAATATCAGAAAAGTTATTGAAATAAATATGTCACATTACTAAAATAAGCTATCACCTACTCTTTTCTCATACAATACCAAAATGTAAAAAAGCTCAAATACACATACACAAATCAGAGAGTAAATAAGAAAATATGTAGCATCCATTGTCTTCAACTTACCTTTTCAAGATCAGATACTTCAAAAGCTTCATTTGACCAACATCAACTAAAAAACTCCTAATGTTTTCAAAAAACTAAATTGCAGTTTGGCACAACCACTTTTAGGTCCTTGATGGGAAATTACATCACCATAACAATTTCCAAATATATACCTAAAGTAATGAATGACAAAATGAAACAAAAGACTTCAGAAATATTGTATAGTTCGAAGTAATTCAATAGATCATCATAACTTAAAATTGCAAATATCTACACCATCTCTTCAAAGTTTGAACATAAATCAAAATTTAGAAGTTTTCTCAAAATGTCAGGCATTTAAAGTGTTATCGGCTCATAATCGTCAACATTTAGTTGTAGCTTATATTATGTTGTTGAAAGATACATTATGTGAGATTACTAAATAAAACAATAGATGGCTCAACATTGCCATACAAAACATATCAACAAAATTTAAAAAGAAAAGAAAGCACAATATCCGAACTTTTTATTAGCTGTTGTTTAAAAAATCTAAAAAGACAACAAATGACCCAATATCTAACCATTAGAGTAATGGGTCACATTGTTCAAATCTCATTAGTAAACCTAAAAATAACTCTAAATTCAGATGACATTAGAGAAGTGAATCACATTGTTCAAAAGCTGCATAAAAGTCTGTATATTAGGTTTACATTCTAAAACTAATCTACCAAATTTTTGGGTTAAACAAAACATACTACATATGAATCTGTAAAACTCAATAAACAAAATTAAAAGAACCATTTACCCTATGTATGAGGTGACTGAAGCATAAATTAATCATCTAAAAACTTGAAAAAACAAAGAAATTAAAAAAGTTTAAAAATTTGTGAAACACAAAGCATCTGGACATTTTGCAACCATCAGATGCTTCAATGATTCAATATTCAGATTTCTATCTAAGCATAATTCAAATTATATACACTAAAAAGCACCAAATCGAGAAAAATTATATATACCTTTAGTAATCTTTTTCTTTTGGGCATTTCATCATACAGTTTGTAAGCGCTCCAATAAGAAGACCCTATAATTATCGAATCAAAAAAATACATCAGGGATTAAAACTAAAAATTATGATTTGTCCAAATAAAATTAAAGTGTAAAATTATAATCACAATCTCAAGGATTTAAACCCTATTATTCTATGAATCAGGTAATTGTTAAAAAAAGGAAGAAACACTATATAAATATCGCACATGAAATATGACGTTGGCGATAGTGGAGGTGGCGATGGGCGATGGTGGCGGTGGCGATGGGCGATGGTGGCGATGAGCGATGGTGAATCCCCGTCTCTTGCAAACACATTAGGTATGTATAATACCCCGCCAAATTACCATCTGATGGCGTGTTAATCCAGGTCCCACAGTTAACAGTTATGCCCTCTATATGAGACGTTTAAAGCAATCGCATTTAATTTTATTAAAAATTAACTTTCAAAAACACAAGTCAATAATCCCAAAATAGAAACACTGTTGTGATCGTAACCACAAGCCAACAGTATTTAAACATTATAAAAGTTTTAAATGCGAAAGTAAATAATGTTCTTTAAAATCAAATGCTGACTCCACGGCCAGTCATGTAACAAAAACAGCGGAAGCCTACCTCTTAAGGACCTGAGAATAACAACACGCAAAAATAGGTCAACAAATAATGTTGGTGAATCAACAGGTTTAAAAGTATAACAGTATCTGAAAAGCAGTTATCAGAAAAATAGTTTAATTTCCTTGACCACGAGATTTTACAAGTACAACACAAAGTCGTAAAACGTTTGCATAATATGAGCACCTGAATACTAGCAATGACCCGATTATAGAAGCCACTATACCCGCCTTTACCTCCTAAAATATTTTACACTTGTTCAAATGTATTTAATGTTCAAAGTAAATGCACCACAGTTTTTATAGTGGGTGAGGTTGTCAACCTAACGGATCCGTCCATCTAAATTGTGCTTACACCGATGGTATTAAAAGTATCCAAGCTAGAGGCTTTTTGAACAAACTCAATATGCATATATAGTACTCATGTCAATACAAAAGCATTTGAAAATGTAAGTATAACAGTGTGTATTCTCATCCCTGAAAACATGTAAAAAGCGGGACTGTAGACTCACCTTTGAATAAAGCTTGGATTGAAAAGTGAACAATTAACTTGTATGGTTTATAGCCAAGTAATGCAACCTAAGTATACGTATTTAGGTTGGTCAATATATATATCTTAAATAAGTGTGGTTTCATAGTGTACGTTGTCTTATTGCTCGACTCGACGCGTTTCAAAGTAAAAGTCAACTATATCATGCAAGTCAAACAAAGTCAACTGAAGTCAAACCGAAAGTCAAACTTGGTCAATGTAGTCAACTAAAGTTAACATCAGTAGGTTCATGTCAAATATTGGTCAACATGTCAAAACTAAGTCAAACAATACGTTTTAGGTCATGAATGATCATTTTCACAATTTCAGTTTATCGTTATGCACAAAGTTCATGAACACGTAGCATACTTAGCACATTATCTCATAGTGTAATGCCCCGTACAAAACCATCGTGTACGAATCATCAACAAAAGGATCATTACAAGGTCAAATACTATATGCGGTTTCAAAAGAAGTTTGCATTCGTGAATAAAGGAGATGTCTTAACCAACATCAAATGTCTTACAACAAAAGTATGCTTCAATGAACAGAAGCAATTAGTAAAATTACGTGACCCAATAGTCGTTACAAATCATTGTTTCAAAAGGTAACATAGTTTGAATGCGAATAAAACGTTTCATGCGGTGACAACTCTAACATGCGCAGCGGGTGTCTACAAAGCATGACTAGTACAGCGGAAGCAAGCAACCTTAAGCACATGAGAAAAATATGCTTACAAATGTCAACACAAAGGTTGGTGAGCTATAGTTTAAGTATAACAGTATGTAAGGTAGGCCACGAGATTTCAGTGCTTCAACAGCGTTTCAAAACAGTATGAAAAGTATATGTATAACCGTGGGCACTTGGTAACTAACTTAACGTTTATCACCCCCTAAAAGTACACTTGGCGAGTGTGTATGTTTACGAAGTATTAAACACCCGTTAAATGCTAGCGCTACTAGCCCGAGTGGGGATATCAAACCCTATGGATCCATATCTAAGATTCGCGTTCACTGGTTCAAAGACCAATGACTAAACGTTGCCGAGCTAAGGGGAAAGTTTATGCCGTTGTATAACCCACACATATATAAACTTTAAGTACTCGTGCCTAGTATGTAAAATGTAAAATGCGCATGTATTCTCAGTTCCCAAAATAGTTAAAGTAAAAAGGGATGCTGTAACTCACAGTGATAAAGTAGTAGTAAAGTTGACACGGGAAAAGTAAGCAAGTATGTTTGTCCGGAAGGGTCCTCAACCTAAGTCAAAAGTTACTAAGTCAGTAAATCGTTCCCAAAGGTTTAAATGTATGTAAATTAGGTCTTAAGTATCATCATCATTCATCAACAAACAAAAAGTATAAAGTAAGTTTCATTCTAGAAAAGAGTTTAAAACAAAGGCAGACTTCGATCACTCGTCACGACCTCTATACAAACTGAATTGAGGTGGGACCAGTGGCCATGGCTCCATATATGAGTCCTTTAGTGGCTGTAAAAATTCCAGAACCAAACTCATCTTCGTTTGACCGTGGCGACGGTTTAAGTGCGAGTAGGTCAGAATTTTTTCAGCACAACGTTAAAAGGACATAGTGACGTTCGGAGGGCCATAGATCCTAAACCGTAACTCGGATTAAGACGAGTCTCAAACGAAAAATTATCTAATCGAACAGAGATAACTGAAAATCAACTTTACAGTAGCCCAGGTATTCTGATCAGACCCGAAAAAATAGTAGGTTTAGTGTTCCGGTGGGTTCTTGGTGCTCGATGCTCATCACGGTTCTCATCCTTGATGCATATAGCTTCAAGTGTACAACTCGTTGATGTGTTTGCATCATCTTTAACAAGTTTTGACCATCATAACACAAGTGTAAGTCTAAGATAAGTACCAAAACTAAATTAAGTGTTGCAAGTAGTTTGATTAACCAAAGTTACATCAAGATCTTAGATCCGACACATACATGAACTCTAAAAGTAATATTAAGCTACAAACTTGAAAGTAAACTAAATAATCAAAATCTTAAGTTGTAGAACATAGTTCTTAGTTAGATCTTGAAGATCCAAGACCCAAAAGTCTAGATCTAAAGTTACTAAGTTAAATCCTAAGTCATAACACTTGAATCTTTACTTTAATGAAACCATAAGTTATGAAACTTAGATTCTCATCTTGTAAAGTGTATGTAAGCTCATAAGCCCTTGTTGAAGGTATTTCGTATGCCCGAGAGACATATTCAATTAACGTGGCTAATATGTTTTGATCCAAGTCGGGTCATACCCAATAACAAGCTTACCGACACCTTATGCGTATTTAATCTTAACGATTGGATCATTGATTAATACGCAACACTTGAACTTTAAGAAAAATGGTTTTCTGAAATATTACTTGATGTGTACATATATAAATTATGGAATAATTTATATAATATGGATTTAATTATTTATAGGTTAAATAATTAATTAATTTATATTACATTTTATATAAATTGGTTTTATATAATAAAATGTATATATATAAAATGGAATGGAAGTTTTATAAAAGAGTTTTATAAAATTTAATTCTTTTATAAAACTTATTTTATAAAACAAATGAAAGTGGCATAGGGAATGAGACACACATGCTCTTAGATTCCTCCTTGATAAAAGACAATACTCATTCCATATACATGCACTTGACTAGTTCTCTTGGGGACTTAACACACTTGCAAATACATCAAGTTTGAAGAAAAATTCTGCTCAATATTGAGCTGAAAACCGTGGGGTTTTAGGGAGCAAAAGGGGGTTCTAAACTTGATCTTTTAAGCTCATTTCAAGTGTAAACAAATCCTAACCAAAGTACAAGCTGTTGGTGATAAGCTTGGGGTATAACTACTTGAGGTTTCATCCATTTGAGGCTCCATTCATCATCATCATCTTCATCACTCACTACATAGCTTGGAGAAGGTATAAACTCCTTTCTTACTTCTAGTTTGTAAGTATGTTTCACAACTTGATCCTATTTGGGATTTAACTTTAATTGGTTAAAGATTTACAAGTTTTAAAATGGTAATTTATACGCTTCCGCTTTCTTAATTCTTAAAATGGTTTAAGTATATTATGAACTTGTTAAATCCCAACAATGGTATCTAGAGCCGAAGTTGTTGAAATATGCTTCGAGATGGTTATTAAACCCACTATAATTTTGCATTCTATGAACATGCATGAAGTAGAATGTAAAATTTTCGGTTTTGGGTGGTTTGTCATTTTGGCCAAAATCACTTGTGATTCTGTACTGCCAATCACTTGTGATTCTGTGTTGCCGATCACTTGTGATTCTGTATTGCCAATCACTTGTGATTCTGTGTTGCCGATCACTTGTGATTCTGTATTGCCAATCACTTGTGATTCTGTGTTGCAGATCACTTGTGATTCTGTGTTTCCAATCACTTGTGATTCTGTATTGCCTATCACTTATGTTGATGATGTTCACAATCTAAGCCTTGACCTTGTGTTTGGTTGCATGCATGGTTGATTGATATTTATTCAATTGGTTTGTAATAATATTTATTCATTTGGCATGTAATAATTCATTTGGTTATGTAATTTATTTTATATTTGGTATGTAAAATAGATTAGGTTGTAATTTCATTTTTTAGACAAAATGTATTA
Source organism: Rutidosis leptorrhynchoides (assembly GCF_046630445.1). NCBI lineage: Eukaryota > Viridiplantae > Streptophyta > Magnoliopsida > Asterales > Asteraceae > Rutidosis > Rutidosis leptorrhynchoides. Next base: position 290,657,222 of record NC_092336.1, on the reverse strand, counting down.
GGATATATTTTGTAAAATGATGAAGAATGATGAAGACTTGAAGAACACATGAAGAAGCATTTGGATGCAAGGTTAAGTGGGAGATTTGAAATCTCCTACTTTGTGTTATAACCCCTTATCCGGTGGCATTTGTTTTCGGCTAAACAAATGTCTACCAAAATGGCTTGATTGTGAACATATTTGTTTTGCATGCATGGTTGTTTATTGTATGATTGTGGATTGTATGGTTGTATGCTACAAGTTAATCACACAAGTTAACAACAAGCAAAATGACAATTTAATTGGTTAAATTAAAAATGGCTAAAAGGACATTAATAAACGGTTATTAAGAACATGATTAGGATCATATATATAAAATGGTTTATAGACATGAAAATGGATTTCAAATGAACCATACACTAAATGCATGTTGGTGTATGGCATAAAAGTTTTCTCAAACTAGAATTAATGAAAACTTAAAATCCCTTATTAACGAGGCAAACAAGTTAAACGCCATCCTTTTGTGCAACGCTTAAAAATATTAGGGAACTCACAATGGGATAATGGTCACCTAACCGTTATGAGCAAACTAATATGATTAAGGTAAATTTCGCACACTTGTGGGATAAAGGTCACCTAACCACTTGTATGTTAAGTTTACATGTCTAAACAAGTAGGACGACTTGATTTGGAAATCATGAACTTAGGGTCACCGAAGCATGATGAACAAATAGGCGTTGATGGGATAATATGTCATGCAAAAGGATTGCATGATCCCATAACTTAGAAGTTGCAAAAGGATTGCAATTGTCATATAATGACTACCTAGCTAAATCAAATGACGGGATAAAGGTCACCTAACCGAAATTTGGTTTACCGTTGGATTCTAAAATTTAATATATATATATATATATATATCAATTGGATTTAAAGGGTATTGATTGTTAAATTTAAAATCGATACTTAAATGAACTTTGTTAAATTTTGTAGATGGCCGCCAATAACAACAACATGCAAAACGCACCTATTAAATTGAACAACCTATCATTAAGGTCTCTCCTCGAGAAAGACAAACTCAACCATACGAACTTTATGGATTGGTTCCGCAATCTTAGGATTGTCCTCAAACTTGAGGATAAGGCGTATGTGTTGGAAGACCCCATTCCCGATCAACCCGACGAGGATGATACGGAAGGCATGGCTTATTGGGATAAGTATTGCGCCGATTTGGTGCAAGTTGCTTGCCTAATGCTTGGGACTATGATACCCGAACTCCAAAAGGATTTCGAGCATCATACTGCATACGACATGATCACGCAATTAAAGGAGATGTTCCTTCAACAAGCTCGTGTCGAGCGCTTTGAAACGGTCCGAGCGCTTCATGCATGTCGTATGGACGACTCCCAATCCGTTTCATCTTATGTCCTTAAGATGAAAAGCCTCATTGATCGCGCAAACCATCTTAATCTCAACATATCTAATGAGCTAGCCACGGATCTTATCCTAAACTCCTTGTCAAAGATGTTTGACCAATTTGTAATTAATTACAATATGAATGGGATGGATAAGACCATTGGCGAACTTCATGGCATGCTTAGAATGGCAGAAACTAGCATGGGTAAGAGGGCTTCACCTGTGCTAATGATCAATGATGGTGGGTCCAAAGGTAATAACACCTCTAAGCCAAAGGCGGCTAAGAGGAAAGGACCCGAACATCAAGGCAAGGGAAAGGGGAGGATGGTTACCCCAACCAAAAACAAGAACAAGAAGCAAAAGGTTACGCAAGCAAACCCCAAGGAAGACCCGTGCTTCAGTTGCGGTGAAATGGGTCACTGGAAACGAAACTGCCCGGTCTACCTTAAGGAGTTGAAGGAAAAGAGGGATTCGGGGCAAACCTCAGGTAATATATATATGGTATATATAGAGCTTAGTATTACTTCTTCTAATACATGGGTATTAGACACTGGATGTGGAGCTCACATTTGCAATTCTTTGCAGGGGTTCAAAAGAAGTAGCAAGCAAACGGGAACATCAACTCTCTTTATGGGTAATGGAGCCAAAGTGCAAGTGAAGGCTCAAGGGGACTTTGTATTAAAGCATCCAAGTGGTTTGGAACTTATTTTGAACAATGTTTTGTATGCACCGGATTTATGTCGAAACATTATTTCAGTTTCCGTTTAAAACAATGTGGGTTTTATCTTAATTTTGTTAATGATGTTATCCACGTTTATTTAGATAATGTATTCTATTTTAAGGCTTCGCCTTCAAATGGAATTTATGAATTGGTTCATGATGACACATCATCTAGTAGCTCAATATACCATAATAGCACCAAGAAACTCAAAAGGGATTTGAGTGATTCCTACTTATGGCATTGTCGCCTTGGTCACATAAACAAAAATCGAATGCATACACTTTAAAAGAATGGCCTTTTGAAAACAAATAAACTAGACTCGTTTGATGTATGTGAATCTTGTTTACAAGGCAAAATGACTAAAGCACCTTTCAAAGGGACCTATGAAAGGGCTAAGGACTTATTGGGATTAATACATTCGGATGTATGTGGACCCTTTAAGCCCATAACTAGGAATGGTGAAAGATACTTCGTTACTTTCATTGATGACTTCAGTCGTTTCGGATATGTCTACTTGTTAAGACATAAGGACGAAACTTTTGAAGCATTCAAAGAGTATCAAAGCGAAGTACAAAATCAACTCAATAAGACAATCAAGGTACTTTGTACCGATAGAGGAGGTGAATACCTAAGCGATGCTTTCCAAGATCATCTTAGAAGTTGTGGGATTATCTCGCAACTCACTCCTCCTGGAACACCCCAACTGAATGGAGTTTCCGAAAGGAGGAACCGAACCCTAATGGATATGGTTCGATCAATGATGGCTAGAAGCTCGTTACCTCTATCATTTTGGGGTTATTGTCTATGCTCCGCGGCTCGTATTTTAAATATGGCCCCAACCAAGAAAGTGGAACGAACACCTCATGAGATGTGGTTTGGAAAACCTCCATCTCTATCATACTTAAAGGTATGGGGATGTGAAGCTTATCCTAAGCGTTACGTCCCTAATAAGTTGAATGCTCGATCCACGAAGTGTATCTTCATAGGATATCCCAAGGATAATATGGGATATTATTTCTATGATCCATCCGATCAGAATGTATTTGTTGCTCGGAAGGCGGAATTCCTTGAAACTAAGTTCCTAATGGAAGGAAGTAGTGAAAGGAAGATAGATCTTGAAGAGGTTCAAGATCAAGCAGATGATACACAATTGTTTGACACTAGCACTCAACATGAAAATGTTGAGAGTGATCAAATGGATGATCAAAATACACAAGACGTTCGCAGATCTGGTAGGATTAGTAATCCTCCTGAGAGATATGGGTTTCTCATGGATGGTTGCTATGTGGTTGATTTGGATGAACCAATAAACTACCAAGATGCTTTATCAAGGATTGATAAAGATAAATGGCAGGAAGCCATGAACGCTGAGATGCAATCCATGTATGACAACCAAGTTTGGGAACTTGTTACACAACCTGCTGGCTCAAGGCTAGTTGATTGTAAATGGCTTTTAAAAATGAAAACCGACATACATGGAAACTTGGATACATATAAAGCTAGACTTGTAGCAAAAGGTTTCACTCAAACTCAAGGGGTTGACTATGATGAAACTTTTTTGCGTGTGGCAATGCTAAAGTCTATTCAGATATTACTTGCCATTGCTGCTCATTATGATTATGAAATATGGCAAATGGATGTCAAGACCGCTTTCCTAAATGGATATCTTGTGGAAGATGTCTATATGGTTCAGCCTGAAGGTTTTGTTGATCCGAAATATCCTAAAAAGGTATGCAAGTTAAAGAAGTCAATCTACAGATTGAAACAAGCATCTAGAATGTGGAATCATCGTTTTAATGAAGAAGCCGTGAAATTTGGCTTCATTAAAAATGGTGATGAAGCTTGTGTATATAAGAAAGCTAGTGGGAGCACTATCATGTTCCTTGTACTATATGTGGATGATATTTTGTTATTTGGAAATGATATTCCGGCAATGCAAAGAGTTAAAACTTGGCTAAGTAAATGCTTATCCATTAAGGATCTTGGAGAAGCACAATACGTTTTGGGGATTGGGATCTACAGGGATAGATCCAAGAAACTGATAGGTTTGAATCAAAGTGCATACATTGAAAAGATCTTGAAAAGGTTCAAGATGGAGAACTCTAAGAAAGGTTTGGTACCTATTCAAAGAGGAACACTCCTTAGTTCATCTCAGTGCCCCACCACGAAAGATGAACAAGAGAGAATGAAGAAAGTCCCATATGCGTCTGCCATTGGGTCAATCATGTATGCAATGATATGCACTAGACTGGATGTGTCATGCGCTCTTAGCATGACAAGCAGATACCAGAATAACCCAGGAAACAGTCATTGGATTGCTGTTAAAAGTATATTGAAATACCTTAGGAGGACTAAGGATATGTTTCTAATATATGGGTCTGGTGAGGAGGAACTCGCTGTAAAAGGTTACGTGGACGCGAGTTTCCAAACTGATCGAGATGATTCTCGATCACAATCCGGTTATGTATTCACGTTAAATGGAGGTGCGGTCTCTTGGAAGAGTTCAAAACAGGATGTTGTTGCATTATCCACTACAGAGTCGGAGTACATTGCCGCCTCATTGGCAGCGCAGGAAGCTGCATGGATGAAGAAATTCATCGACAACTTAGGAGTAGTCCCTTCCATTCAGGACCCTCTTGAGATCTTTTGTGACAACGAGGGTGCGATTGCTCAAATCAAGGAACCTCGTGCTCACCAAAAGACCCGTCACATTGAACGGAGATTCAACTACATAAGGGATGAAGTTGAAAAGGGAAAGATATGTATTCGCAAAGTTCACACAGATCTTAATATAGCGGATCTACTCACGAAACTCTTACATGGTGCAAAACATCAAGGGCATGTTAGTGCATTAGGGCTTCGATATTCTAGTGATTGGTCATGATCTGTTTTAAGTATTGTAACGGAACGAAATTGTTCAAACTCATTAATATAATTATGGTATTAATTGATTTTGAGTTATGTTCCTATTTTGCATATTTTATCCATGAATAAGTAATTATTCTAAATTCCGTAGTCGATCACATTTGTGGAAACAAGTGTGAGGTTTAGACTATTATGAACTTGGATTGGTATACATTCACGGGATGAATGTGGGGCAAGTTTGCAACCAAGGTTCATAGATATTTGTGGGATACAAATATTGGAAGACCCGCCCTCAAGATTTACTAAATGGAGCCTTTGTGGTTGATCACATGTAATCTTGAGTAAAGGCGAATATCATTGTATCCTCTGACCTGAGATACATATTGGGTTCAGATATTCACTAAGTATTGTGCCTTGATTCTTTCCTTCGTTATTCTGAAATATGGTAGTTCATAAGGAAGAGCTCAGGTGTGATACAAAGTATATATATAGGACGTATGTAGTCAAGATGGAATTTCTCCCTCTTATTCGTTGAGAGTCAGATGTCTAAGGCCTGATAAAGTTAAATCTAGAAGAGAGTGATCACTCTGTGTCTCTTGGATTTAACATGACATCTAGGACGAAAGGATAGAATGAAAGATTCACCTATTCATATTCAAGATGGGAACTCGAAAGGGATGATGTTATTGAATGGCACTAAGTCATAACATATTGGGGGTGATGGACGGTCGTTAGGTGGTATCCATCACTTGCATTAATTTCTTATGTTTCTCGTGCAAGTGGGAGATTGAAGGTATTTTGTATGCCCGAGAGACATATTAAATTAACGTGGCTAATATGTTTTGATCTAAGTCGGGTCATATCCGATAACAAGCTTACCGACACCTTATGCGTATTTAATCTTAACGATTGGATCATTGATTAATACGCGACACTTGAACTTTAAGAAAAATGGTTTTCTGAAATATTACTTGATGTGTACATATATAAATTATGGAATAATTTATATAATATGGATTTAATTATTTATAGGTTAAATAATTAATTAATTTATATTACATTTTATATAAATTGGTTTTATATAATAAAATGTATATATATATATAAAATGGAATGGAAGTTTTATAAAAGAGTTTTATAAAATTTAATTCTTTTATAAAACTTATTTTATAAAACAAATGGAAGTGGCATAGGGAATGAGACACACATGCTCTTAGATTCCTCCTTGATCAAAGACAATCCCCATTCCATATATATGCACTTGACTAGTTCTCTTGGGGACTTAACACACTTGCAAATACATCAAGTTTGAAGAAAAATTCTGCTCAATATTGAGCTGAAAATCGTGGGGTTTTAGGGAGCAAAAGGGGGTTCTAAACTTGATCTTTTAAGCTCATTTCAAGTGTAAACAAATCCTAACCAAAGTACAAGGTGTTGGTGATAAGCTTGGGGTATAACTACTTGAGGTTTCATCCATTTGAGGCTCCATTCATCATCATCATCTTCATCACTCACTACATAGCTTGGAGAAGGTATAAACTCCTTTCTTACTTCTAGTTTGTAAGTATGTTTCACAACTTGATCCTATTTGGGATTTAACTTTAATTGGTTAAAGATTTACAAGTTTTAAAATGGTAATTTATACGCTTCCGCTTTCTTAATTCTTAAAATGGTTTAAGTATATTATGAACTTGTTAAATCCCAACACTTGTTTACAACAAAATTAGAAGACCATAAGCTATAGAAACTTAGATCTTTCATAAGTATATGAAGTTATAACTAAAAAGTTATACTTCCATGTTCTTGAACTTATAAAGTTAACTTTAGTTTCAAGAAGTATGAGATCAAGATTAACTAGTAATACTTGACCATTTAAACAACAAACACGAATTCAAACATGTACAAAATAAGAAATAAACTAATCTACAAGTTAATAAGTTCATGGTTGTTCATACATTTAAAGATTCAAGCCAAGGCTTTGATCTTTAAGAAAGTAAACCTTAAGTTTACAACATGAACTCAAGTATGATTATAAATCATGAACTTTAAATCTTTTAAAACTTTAAGTGTAGAACCATAACTAGAAAGTTTAGGTTCTTGTATGTTCTTGTATGAACAAGATGATATGAAGAACAAACTAGAGAGTTTGATTCTTAATAACTAGTAAGTAAACAACAATAACAAAAGAACAAGTAATTAAACAAGAGAATGATGAAGATCAAGTGATATAATTCGGTTTTTAAGAAAAGAAAGAAGAAGAAAAAGCTCATGTTACTTACAAAGTAGAGAACAAATGAGAGAAAATGAGAAGTTGCAAGTAAGTGTGTGTGTGAGAAGAATGAAGTGTAATGAGAGAATACTAGTAGGTAAGTAACAAAAAAAGATTTAGAACCTCCCTTTTACCCACCCATAGCCGACGGCTCCAAGGTTTCCAAAAGAGTAGAGTGTCCACTAGTTTCTTGCATGTAATGTGAAGATGCTAGCTAAAAAAGGTAATAAAGCAAGTTAGCGTGGGAAAGATGTGTAAGTGTGCATGTAACTAGCCTCCACATGACACTAGCTAATCTAGTTAAGCCTTAATGTAATACTTACATGAAAGATGGGCTAAATAGTCCATTAAGTGTGTAGGGTGGGCTTCTAAGTCCATGTACATTTATAAAGCCCAAGTATGTAAGTAAGTAACAATTAAATAAACAAAGCCCAAGTAATTAACTAGTAACCTTAGTTAATTAAAAAAAATTGACTAATAATAATTAATCATGAATGTAAATAATATTCAAAAATATTATTCGTGAAAAGTATGTGTGTCACAAAGACGAGTCGGGCATGTAAAGTCAAGTACGGTAGCAAGTAAATGTATAAAAATACATTCATTAAACACAAGCATTAATAATAACTATTATTAATTAACGTTGGAAAATCCAGGGTCGTTACATTACCCACCTGTTAAAGAAAATTTCGTCCCAAAATTTTAAGCTGAGGTAGATGGAGGAATCGGGAAAAGGTGAGGATACTTCTGTATCATTTGATCCTCTCGTTCCCAGGTAAACTCAGGTCCTCATTTGGAATTCCATCGAACTCGGACGATCGGAATCTTCTTGTGTTTCAAAGTTTTGACCTTACGGTCCATAATTTCAACAGGCTCTTCCACAAAGTGGAGTTTGTCATCAATCGTAAATTCCTCCAAAGGTATGACATGTTCCAGTTCAGCAAGACACTTCTTCAAATTCGATACATGAAAGGTAGGATGAACGGAGCTCAATTTAGTTGGAAGATCCAAACGGTAAGTAACGGGTCCACCATGCTCCAAGATTTCAAAAGGACCAATGTATCGCGGGTTGAGCTTCCCACGTTTTCCAAAATGGATCACACCTTTCCAAGGTGCGACCTTCAACATTACATGGTCACCCACGTTGAATTCAAAGTCTTTACGTTTTAGGTCGGCATAACTCTTTTGACGATCACGGGCCGTCTTGGGACTCGCTTGAATCTGGACAACCTTCTCAGTGGTTTCATGGACTATCTTGGGTCCGGTGATTTGCATTTCGCCTACTTCGGCCCAACAAATAGGAGATCGACACTTGCGGCCATACAATGCTTCAAAATGTGCGGCATTAATACTCGAATGATAACTGTTGTTGTAAGAGAATTCGGCTAGCGGAAAATGCCTTTTCCAGGCCTTTCCAAAATCAATAGCACAAGAACGCAACATGTTCTCCAAGGTCTGAATGGTGCGTTCGCTTTGTCCGTAGATCTGTGGGTGATACGCAGTACTCATGTCGAGACGTGTTCCCAAGGCTTCTTGCAAAGAACACCAAAATCTGGAAGCAAAACGGGGATCGCGATCTGAGATGATCGATAAAGGTACACCATGACGAGATACAACCTCTTTAATGTATAGTTGAGCGAGTCTCTCCATCGTATCAGTTTCCTTCATGGTTAAGAAGTGTGCAGATTTGGTAAGACGGTCAACGATAACCCAAATGGTATCGTATCCGCCCACCGTTTTTGGTAGTTTAGTAATGAAATCCATTGTTATCCTTTCCCACTTCCATTGCGGGATTTACAGTTGTTGAAGTAACCCAGAGGGTCTCTGATGCTCGGCCTTAACTTTCGAGCAAGTCAAACACTTACCAACATAAGTTGCAATGTCCTTCTTAAGATTGGGCCACCAATACTGTTCCTTGAGATCGTGGTACATTTTACCGGCTCCTGGGTGAATCGAATATCTCAACTTGTGGGCTTCATATAGTATAAGGTTCCATAGATCTCCATAGCGGGGTACCCAAATTCTTCCGTCATAGCTTCGGAGTCCAGTCTCCTTAACTTCGAATCGAGAAACGAGAATGTTCAAGTATTCATGAGATATATTCCCCTCCTTGAGAGCCTCATCTTGGGCTGCTCGGATCTGGCTATTGAGGTTCGAATGAATGGTGATGTTTAGTGCCCGAAAATGAAGAGGTGTCATCCTCTCCTTTCAGCTCAAAGTGTCAGCTACAACATTGGCCTTGCCAGGATGATAACGAACTTCACAATCATAGTCATTCAGCGTCTCAATCCATCGATGCTGTCTCATATTTAGTTGCTTCTGATCAAAGATGTGTTGAAGGCTTTTATGATCGGTGAAAATAGTGCTCTTAGTTCCATAAAGATAGTGTCTCCACAGCTTTAATGCAAAGGCAACGGCTCCAAGATCGAGATCGTGCGTGGTGTAATTTCGTTCGTGAATCTTCAGTTGTCGGGAGGCGTAAGCGATAACCTTTGTGCGTTGCATCAGTACACAACCAAAACTACTTTTCGAAGCATCGCAATAAACTACGAAATCGTCACTGCCTTCAGGAAGTGATAAGATAGGTGCAGTGGTTAACTTCTTCTTCAAGGTTTGAAATGCAGATTCCTGTTCGGGTTCCCAAATGAACTTCTTCCCTTTGTGAGTCAGCGCGGTCAAAGGACGCAAAATCAGAGAGAAACCTTCAATAAATCTTCGGTAGTAACCTGCGAGAGCTAAAAATTGGCGGATGTGCGTCGGAGTAGTGGGGGTTTCCCACTTGCTGATGGCTTCGATCTTTGCGGGATCTACCTTGATACCTTAGTTGCTCACAACATGACCCAGAAACTGGACTTCCTTCAACCAAAATTCACACTTGGAGAATTTGGCATAAAGTTGCTCTTGTCTCAAGAGTTCCAACACTAGACGAAGATGTTGTTCATGTTCTTCTTCGCTCTTAGAGTAGATGAGGATATCATCTATGACGACGATAACGAACTTATCCAGGTATGGCTTGCATACACGATTCATGAGATCCATAAACATGGCAGGTGCATTTATTAAACCGAATGGCATTACGAGAAACTCATAATGTCCATAACGAGTCCTGAATGCAGTCTTCATCACGTCGCTCTCTTTCACCCTCAATTGGTGATAACCGGATCGCAAATCGATCTTAGAGTAAACGCTTAATCCTTGTAGTTGATCAAAAAGATCGTCAATTCGGGGAAGAGGATACCGATTCTTGATCGTCAATTTGTTGAGTTCGCGGTAGTCGATACACATGCGGAATGATCCATCCTTCTTCTTCACAAATAAAACATGTGCGCCCCAAGGCGAGAAACTTGGTTGAATAAATCCACAGTCTAGCAGTTCTTGTAATTGGCTCTGCAACTCTTGCATTTTGGAAGGTGCGAGTCGATAAGGTGCTCGAGCTACAGGTGCAGCTCCTGGCACTAAGTCAATCTGAAACTGTACTACTCTCGGTGGCAGTAATCCAGGAAAATTATCTGGAAAAACATTGGAAAATTCGTTCACAATTCGTACGTCATCCACGCTGTCCACCTCAGTTTCTAAGGTTTTCACATGTGCTAAAACAGCAAGGCGTCCTTTCCTCATGATATTTTGCGCTTTCATGCAACTAATGAGATTCAGTTTCGAGCTACATCTCTCTCCGTAAATAATTAGTGTCTCATCATTTCCGTGCGGTATACGAAGAGCTTTATCTCCATAGATAATGTCAGCCCTTATCTTGGTCAACCAGTCCATACCGACAATAACGTCAAAGCTTCCTAACTTAATGGGTATCAAGTCAATCTCGAAATCCACACCAGCTATATTGATAATAGCTCCTCGGCTAATTTGGTCAACTTTCTCAAGTTTTCCATTGGCTACCTCTACAAGCATACTCTCCTTTAAAAGAACTAACGACCAATTTATCTTATCGCAAAAGTGTCTACATACATAACTTCTATCGGCACCAGTATCAAATAGAAAAAAAGATAATAGATTGTTGATAGTGAATATACTTGTCACCAAGTCGAGGTTCTCACGAGCATCCCTTGCATTTACATTGAAAGCTCGTCCACGCGGTGTTCCGCCGTCCTTTCGCTTGTTGGGACACTCATTTCTGAAGTGGCCCGTCTCTAATGACCCGTCCTAATCCATCTGGACGAAGTCCATATCGATTACAAACGATTCACAATAGTTGATTACATCGCGAGGTACTTGACCTCTATATGATACATTTTACAAACATTGCATTCATTTTTGAAAAGACAATCTTTCATTACATCGAAAGCTGACGGCATGCATACCATATCATAATATATTCAACTATAATTGACTTAATAATAATCTTGATGAATTTGACGACTCGAATGCAACGTCTTTTGAAATATGTCATGAATGACTCCAAGTAATATCTCTAAGATGAGCAAATGCACAGCGGAAGATTTCTTTCGTACCTGAGAATAAACCTGCTTTAAAGTGTCAACCAAAAGGTTGGTGAGTTCATTAGTTTAACATAAATAATCATTTCATAATTTTAATAGACCACAAGATTTCATATTTCCATTTCTCATAAACATACGTCCCATGCATAGAGACAAAAATATCATTCATATAGATTGAACACCTGGTAACTGACATTCACAATATGCATATAAGAATATCCCCATCATTCTGGGATCCTCCTTCGGACATGATATTAATTTCGAAGTACTAAAGCATCCGGTACTTTGGATGGGGCTTGTTAAGCCTGATAGATCTATCTTTAGGATTCGCGTCAATTAGGGTGTCGGTTCCCTAATTCTTAGATTACCAGACTTAATAAAAAGGGGCATATTCGATTTCGATAATTCAACCATATAATGTAGTTTCGATTACTTGTGTCTATTTCGTAAAACATTTATAAAAATTGCGCTTGTATTCTCAGCCCAAAAAATATAAAGGGTAAAAAAGGTAAATGAAACTCACCTAATGTATTTTGTAGTAAAAATACATAGAACGACATTGAACAAGTATAGGGTTAATCTCGGATTCACGAACCAATATCATTTGTATATATATTAACATATTGTAATCGAATAGATTTATTTACTATAATTGTTATCTTCGTACATTATATGTTTCATTAATAATTTAAATATATCTATTTTACGTAGTCTAAATAAATAATTTATAGAATATAGTTTTATTAAATATATGTTTATATAACTAACTTTTATTGTAATAATAATAATAGTAATTTTGATAATAATAATAATATAGTTTTAATAATAATAATAATAATGATAAATGATAACGAATACTTATTAATAATAATAATAATAATAACAATTATAATATTTAGTACTAATAATAAGAATTAATAATAACAATAATAATTAGAATAATCATAATAATTACTACTAATAATGATGATAGAAATAAAATAAAAATGTATACCCTTTTTCAAGCTTTTTCTAAAATAGATATGACCCAGACCGGGTTCGAATCTGAGACCACTTGATCATCCGAATCACCTCATAACCATCTAACCATTTATGTTTTTCCAAGATTATACCCCGTAAAAGTATATATAACATATATCTTATGTATTTCCTTTATCTTCTTTTAATCGATTTTTAAGCCCAACCACCAAAATGGAAACGTGTCCCAACTCCATAACAGGCCCATTATCAGTTCACAAGTCCAAATATCTAGATTTTGGCCCAATTGCATAATCAAATAGACGTGGGGTTAATTCTTGATAACTGTCGGCCATAAGGAAAACCAAATAGAAGCCGCTATTCTTCATCATCACTATCATACACGTATCATCAAAATTATCCTCACGTTATTATCATTATCATTATCGACATCATATATCTCATCATTCTCGTCATCTTTCCATGATCATAAATATCATCTTCAATCGCTTTTACTTTCATCATCATAAACGTAATCGTATACATCGTCGCCATGATCATTCTTTTCCTAACCTAATCATGTATCATCACGATCATAATCATTATGATCTAATCTTCATCATAACCATTATCCTAACTTCAGCGTGGCATCAATTAACTTCAAACCCATCTCCATAATCTTTTTCATTTAATCCTAATTTCTATCCTAATCGTTATTATCATCCTTACAATAATAGTCGACCCAAAATGGATTTTAGGACACAGGATGGCCCAAGCTAGATTTTGTTAATCCAATAATGTCCTACATCACGGCCCATATTATATATTTAGATTCTATATGGTCCGATTATATAATCTGAAAAAAATATGTTCGGTGGCTTGTATACGGGTTAGCTTCTATCATCATGTCCCACATTGAGTAATTTAGTGACTACCAAAAACAAATGTCGGCCACAATTTATGCATCATATTCCACTTGCACTACTTTATATAAAAAAATAAAACACTGCATATTCAATTCCTATAATCCAAGTTGTATTTGAAGAAGTTCAAAATGTTTGTTTGTGTAGGTGGGGTTCGATTTGGAAAGGAACAATAACATCACTTATCATGTATACCTCACCTTTTTCTTTACAACTCATCATCCATTACCGGTTTATTATTATCATCATCATTAATTTTCGCTAAACAGGAGCATAAAACGGAAATGGTTATTGTTTTCTTGTTAGTCGAATAAAAAAGAAAGAAAATGATGTGGTGGTGAACCAAGGTTGACGGTTATAATTTTTACAGCAGTTGGTTGTGATGGTCCTCGTAGGAAACAAGAAGAAGGTGTGAGGGTGGTGATGGGTTGTATCGAATAGGAACTAGAAGGGCGATAGCCTGCAGCAGCAGGTTCTGTTTGGTGTATGTTGATTATGTTCGAATAGAAACAGAAAGAGCGAGCTGCAGTAGCGATTCTGAAATAAGAAAGATGGTTTGCATGGTGATAAGGTGGTGTTTCTTTGGGGTGGTTCATGGTCTTGAAGTGGGTGATTTGTTGTGGTCTTTGTTGTTCGTTCAAGCAATAAACAGGCATAGTAATATAAGCTATGGTAACCGTGGTATAAGGGGGTCAAGGTTTAATAACAGCTCGACAAGGTGGGTTTGGTAATAGTGTACCTTTTCAAGATGCTAAAAGTGATGAGGTGTTCAAAACATTAGCAACAACGAGATCGTTCGAGCAGCATTTTTGTGTCGACTTGATGATGGTTTCAGCCAACAGTGGTTGCCCGAAGATAGGCTGCAGCAAATGATCGAGTTTCTAGTTTGGGTTGTAAGATGGACTTGTTTGTGAAGTTGATGAGTTGCAGCACAAAAGAGAAGCACTAAATATTCAACATGGGGTGTTTTGTATGTGTGTTTGGATCGTGAAGCTCAAATAAAGAACAAGAGGGAGGAGACAAAATGTAATAGTTAGGTGAGATTCAATATAGGTGCATGTATGTGTGTATTATCCCATATTGTTTTGTAGTGTGGAGTTGTTGACACAATATCATCATGATCAAGAAAAAAATATAAAAATAATAAAAGTGATACAGACAGATAACCGATTCAAATGGAGCTGACTGATTATGTGAACAAGAGGAATCGATCAGTAGGAAAAACAACCAAGAAAAAAAACAAAATTTTAAAGTAGATTGAGATATGTATCATTCTGTCATCTGCCTTTGATTTGTAATAATTTGATCGACATGAATTCGTTTTCATCAGTACGAATATAAAAAATATATAAATAAAGTTAGATTGTGATTCTTCAAAAATTTGAACGATTGATTTATATGTTTAACGTTTTCAGAGATAGAAACAATTCTTGTTATTGTTTGATTATAACATACAACGGATTCTGATATACATCTGCTTATTTATAATTTGTATTAATAAGTAAATAGTATATGTTAATCCTAATAATAATTATATAAGTAATAATAATAATAATATTAGTAAAGATTCCAAATTAAATGTACTAAATTCCATATATATATATATATATATATATATATATATATATATATATATATATATGTTGAAAATAATAATATAACTCATACTGGCATTAATATTAATATTAATAGCAATACTGAAAATAATAATATTAGTGTAACAATTATATTTTTAACTTATGTTTACGTTTATTATGTTAATATTATAATTATATGATAACATATATTAAATATTAAATATTTATACATTTTATATATATTACAATTATATATATATATATATATATATATATATATATATATATATATATATATATATATATTTATATATATATACATATATATTTATTTACAGTAATTTGTTCGCGAATCGTCAGTAATGGTCGAAGGGTAATTAAATATATGAACATAGTTCCAAAATTTTCGAGACTCAACATTACAGACTTTGCTTATCGTGTCGAAATCAAATAAAGATTAAGTTTAAATTTGATCGGAAATTTTTGGGTCGTCACAGTACCTACCCGTTAAAGAAATTTCGTCCCGAAATTTGAGTGAGGTGGTCATGGCTAACAATAGAAATCTTTTCATGACGAATATGAGTTGGTAAATAGAGTCTTATCACTATAGAGTAATAAGGATAATTAATTCAATTCTTCGAAACGTACAAATGAAGCTATCACAAACAAATGAAAATGAGTAAATGCAGATCTGAATTAACCGGTGATATAGTCCTGGTTGAATTCCGGAATTCAAGGGATTTAAAGAAAATTTTCGAAATCTAAAAGATTTGATTCTTCGGCGAGTAAGGAAATTAATATCTCTATAATTAAATGCGGCCATCTGTCTCGATTACTCTGTCTGATATTTTCATTATAAATTAAACTCTTCCATTCCATTATTTCCCACCACTCCCATTTTCTATACTTTAATTCATTTTTCCAAATCATCAATCAATATGCTTCATCCAGTTTTAATTCTGGATATATTCCCGACTTTCATATTGATCATTCTCCTTTTTCATCTACCACCGGAGAAATTTGTTTACTTCTACTATGCTCTTGGGGTTATTGTTTTTATCATACTCCCGTGTCTTTATATTGCTATTCGTACTAATGTACACGGTTTGTGATTTCAGTGTTGTTGTCGAGTTTCATATCTACCTTTATGTTTCGAAGCTCTTTGCCTTTTTATTCTCTTCTAGACCTCTAGTAAAGCGAGTAATGGTTCAGAATTCGTAAGTATGGAGTTTCGAATGATTATAATGTTCTAAGCACGAAGGAATGTATTCTCACGATTTGACTTGTCAAATTACCAGAATTGCTGAGAGTAGAACTATCAAGAATATATTTTCTTGATATGTTTATAAGTTAAGCAGAATGAAAGAGTTATGTAACATGATACATGATAATGATATGATCTACTGTGAACCATCATCACGTTTCATTAGAAACTCAGCATGACTTACTGTAATATAATCACGTTGGCCACGCGTCATTATATTATACTAACTCATGCTTCAATTCCCAACACTTCTCCAGAAATCATTCATAATTTATTCTTAATTTAAACAGAATATTGAAAACTAAAATAGTTTTCAATATGATGTTATACAGATAACACGAAGAGATAGATAATTTCGGACAAGAATATTTATTAAAATATCCTCATAAATATCGAAGATATTTATGATGATATTTTGGAAATTCTAAGTTCGAGGGTTGATGAAGAAAGATTTTTCGCAAGATTTTAACATGAATAAGGAGCAAGATATTTGTTGAAGACTTCATTGGATCCAGAATTACCTGGATTCTTTGAATATAGGGTTTGATCCTTGTATATGTCCTTGGTCTCCTTCTCCTTCATGGTTAGTTCAATCCGTTTTTTAGTACCAGATTTTCTATCGACCGTTCCTAACACTCCCTTCTTTATCATCAATCTTTTGACCGTTTAGACAATCTACAATTTTACTATTTCTTCTGCATTTAATGCAGCCGTATTTGAATCGTCGGTTATCCATCCGAGGTGTTTTCAGGTGAATTGTGTTTTTAGATGATTAAACGCTGATGGTAGTATGGTGAAATATAAAAGGTTCGCAGGTAATAATAAATGAGCACGCATATATATCAAAGTTATAATAAAGTTGTTTCGAATGAAAAGTTGAAGTTGTCTTGCTGGAGCTGTGACAAAATTGGCTATTTTGAAAAAGAACTGCAGAGTTATTTTGGGTAATAATAACACTAAAGGAGCTAGCACAGATACATGTTAAATGTTTACTCAGGTTCTGAGTGTTTTCAGGCGCATACTATATGCATCAATCTTTTCTTTCGTAGATGAAGTTCGGTTGGTTCATTCTCTCGATTGAGGTGTTTTCAAGAATCATGAAAGGTTTGAACGCAGATTGTAATCGTTAAGATACAAATGAGGTTTAAGATGAAATCAAGTGGCAAACTTGAAGAATTGTTTAGTTTCATATGTTATAATCAATATTTTAATTCATTTTAATTGTCCAATGTTATTAGTCCACAGTCGATAGTCCACAGTTGACAGTTCAATAATTCATATATAGTTTAATATATAATATTTGAATTAATTAATACGTATCGTGACCCGTGTACATGTCTCAGACTCGATCACAACTCAAAATATATATATTATTGTAGAATCAACCTCAACCCTGTATAGCTACCTCAAGCATTACTGCATATAGAGTGTCCATGGCGATTCCAAATAATATATATATATATATATATATATATATATATATATATATATATATATATATATATATATATATATATATATATATATATATATATATATATATATATATATATATATATATATATATATATATATATATATATATATATATATATATATATATATATATATATATATATATATATATATGCGTCGATATGATATGTCAAAACCTTGTATACATGTCCCGATATTTAAAGTGCGTAAAGTAAATAACAGATATTAAATGACGATAAATAAAATTGCGAGAATGTAAATTGCGATAATTAAATTGCGATAAATAAAATATAATCAGTTAGCTGGGAACAATTAGCTAGGAACAGTTAGCGTGGATCCTTAACAAAATTTCTTATAGTTAATTTGTTTGTTTCTAACAAATTTTATTTTGTCAAATGTTTCCTTCATTATGCCACTTAATTTTTGATAAATCAAAATCTGAATATGAAATTGGATGAATATGGTTATTCTGTGGTGAACAGACTTGTATATCGTTGGACGTAAGTAAGATAGTAAACGACTGTTGAGTCAGCTTCGAAGAATGTACAGTGTAACTTATTAATGTGAAATCTGAATACTCCTCGGGTATTACCTACCCGTTAAAATATTTTCACCATTAACAGTTTGTACAAAAGAATTATTAATTACAATCTTTATGAAAACATATATACATATATATTTTCTTCAGATGTAATCATGGATTTAATGAGTTAATATGATATTAAACTCATTTGATTTAACGTTAGAATGAGAATATATAATCTCTAAAACGTTAGAGATTACATAATCGCCATGTCGAACGAAGATAACTGATGTAGAAAAATTCGTAGAACGATAATTATACTCGAGGTACAGAATGAGATGTTGAGGCATGCATTGTTGATAGTAATGGTGCTGTTACTGATGGTACTGTTGGCGCCGGTGATGTTGTTGAAGCTGGTACATTTTGCACCATATTTTCCAAATTGATTACTCGAGTGCGAAGTTCGTTGACTTCTTGTATTACTCCGGGATGATTTTCGGTCGGAACAAGTGGATGAATAAGGTTTAGAATTGTGGATAGAATATAATCGTGTCGATTACTCTGGAAATGAGGATGAAAATGGTGTTTCGGATAGATTCGCCAGTAAATGTTTCAGTTTCATTGTCAAGAGGTGAATTTGGTTGGTGGAAGGGATCGCCTTTTTCGCGTCTCCATTGATTAGGTCGACTACGAATTCATCAGATGAATTGGGGATGGATGATTGATTAATTCATTCTGGTGACACTGCTTTCGAAGCTTAGGTGAAACTCCATATCGGAATAGCTGTCAGAATCAGTGGAATTTGAACTGGTTGAGGGATTCATCTCGTACGATCAGATGAAGGATTTTCGATAAGAAATAGATTATAGGATATAGATTAGTACCCTGCAATACATAATTTACATATGTATATATAATACTAAAATCCCATAAGTTACAGAGGAATCTACGAAAGTTGTCAGGCAAAGTCTACAGTAACAGATATGCTAAGATATGAATTAGCAGATACGCTAAGATACGAATTTTGTCTATACACTATTCATGCAATCATTGCAGTAAGATGTGTCTAGACTAAGAATTATAAGCAGGTAATTTCCTAAGGATGAATAACAGATGATTTCCGACAAAAATGATAAGCAAAACTTTTGACATGCAGACACGGTCGAAGTCCAGACTTACTAATGCATCCTAATGACTATCAGTTAGGCATACTAATGCAAGACCTGGTTCACCAAGACCACTGCTCTGATACCAACTCTAATGACCCATCCTAATCCATCTGGACGAAGTCCATATCGATTACAAACATTACATTCGTTTTTGAAAAGACTATCTTTCATTACATCGAAAGCTGACGGCATGCATACCATTTCATAATATATTCAACTATAATTAACTTAATAATAATCTTGATGAACTTGACGACTCGAATGCAACGTCTTTTGAAATATGTCATGAATGACTCCAAGTAATATCTCTAAGATGAGAAAATGCACAGCGGAAGATTTCTTTCGTACCTGAGAATAAACATGCTTTAAAGTGTCAACCAAAAGGTTGGTGAGTTCATTAGTTTAACATACATAATCATTTCATAATTTTAATAGACCACAAGATTTCATATTTCTATTTCTCATAAACATACGTCCCATGCATAGAGACAAAAATATCATTCATATGGATTGAACACTTGGTAACCGACATTCACAATATGCATATAAGAATATCCCCATCATTCCGGGATCCTCCTTCGGACATGATATTAATTTCGAAGTACTAAAGCATCCGGTACTTTGGATGGGGCTTGTTGAGCCCGATAGATCTATCTTTAGGATTCGCGTCAATTAGGGTGTCCGTTCCCTAATTCTAAGATTACCAGACTTAATAAAAAGGGGCATATTCGATTTCGATAATTCAACCATATAATGTAGTTTCGATTACTTGTGTCTATTTCATAAAACATTTATAAAAATTGCGTATGTATTCTCAGCCCAAAAAATATAAAGGGTAAAAAAGGTAAATAAAATTCACCTAATGTATTTTGTATTAAAAATACATAGAACGACATTGAACAAGTATAGGGTTAGCCTCGGATTCATGAACCTATATCATTTGTATATATATTAACATATTGTAATCGAATAGATTTAATTACTATAATTGTTATCTTAGTACATTATATGTTTCATTAATAATTTAAATATATCTATTTTACGTAGTCTAAATAAATAATTTATAGAATATAGTTTTATTAAATATATGTTTATATAACTAACTTTTATTGTAATAATAATAATAGTAATTTTGATAATAATAATAATAATAATATAGTTTTAATAATAATAATAATGATAAATGATAACTAATACTTATTAATAATAATAATAATAACAATTATAATATTTAGTACTAATAATAAGAATTAATAATAACAATAATAATTAGAATAATCATAATAATTACTAATAAAAATAATGATAGAAATAAAATAAAAATGTATACCCTTTTCAAGCTTTTTCTAAAATAGATATGACCCAGACCGGGTTCGAACCTGAGACCTCTCGATCATCCGAATCACCTCATAACCATCTAACCATTTTTGTTTTTCTAAGATTATACCCCGTAAAAGTATATATAACATATATCTTATGTATTTCCTTTATCTTCTTTTAATCGATTTTTAAGTCCACCCACCAAAATGGAAACGTGTCCCAACTCCATAACAGGCCCATTATCAGTTCACAAGTCCAAATATCTAGATTTTGGCCCAATTGCATAATCAAATAGACGTGGGGTTAATTCTTGATAACTGTCGGCCATAAGGAAAACCAAATAGCAGCCGCTATTCTTCATCATCACTATCATACACGTATCATCAAAATTATCCTCACGTTATTATCATTATCATTATCGACATCATATATCTCATCATTCTCGTCATCTTTCCATGATCATAAATATCATCTTCAATCGCGTTTACTTTCATCATCATAAACGTAATCGTATACATCGTCGCCATGATCATTCTTTTCCTAATCTAATCGTGTATCATCACGATCATAATCATTATGATCTAATCTTCATCATAACCATTATCCTAACTTCATCGTGGCATCAATTAACTTCAAACCCGTCTCCATAATCTTTTTCATTTAATCCTAATTTCTATCCTAATCATTATTATCATCCTTACAATAATAGTCGACCCAAAATGGATTTTAGGACACAGGATGGCCCAAGCTAGATTTTATTAATCCAATAATGTCTTACATCATGACCCATGTTATATATTTAGATTCTATATGGTCCGATTATATAATCTGAAAAAAATATGTTCGGTGGCTTGTATACGGTTTAGCTTCTATCATCATGTCCCACATTGAGTAATTTAGTGACTACCAAAAACAAATGTCGGCCACAATTTATGCATCATATTCCACTTGCACTACTTTATATAAAAAAATAAAACACTGCATATTCAATTCCTATAATCCAAGTTGTATTTGAAGAAGTTTGAAATGTTTGTTTGTGTAGGCGGGGTTCGATTTGGAAAGGAACAATAACATCACTTATCATGTATACCTCACCTTTTTCTTTACAACTCATCATCCATTACCGGTTTATTATTATCATCATCATTAATTTTCGCTAAACAGGAGCATAAAACGAAAATGGTTATTGTTTTCTTGTTAGTCGAATAAAATAGAAAGAAAATGATGTGGTGGTGAACCAAGGTTGACGGTTATAATTTTTACAGCAGTTGGTTGTGATGGTCTTCGTAAGAAACAAGAAGAAGGTGTGAGGGTGGTGACGGGTTGTATGGAATAGGAAGTAGAAGGGCGATAGCCTGCAGCAGCAGGTTCTGTTTGGTGTATGTTGATTATGTTCGAATAGAAATAGAAATAGCGAGCTGCAGTAGCAACAGAAATCTGAAATAAGAAAGATGGTTTGCATGGTGATAAGGTGGTGTTTGTTTGAGGTGGTTCACGGTCTTGAAGTGGGTGATTTGTTGTGGTCCTTGTTGTTTGTTCAAGCAATAAACAGGCATAGTAATATAAGCTATGGTAACCATGGTATAAGGGGGGTCAAGGTTTAATAACAGCTCGACAAGGTGGGTTTGGTAATAGTGTACCTTTTCAAGATGCTAAAAGTGATGAGGTGTTCAAAACATAAGCAACAACGAGATCGTTCGAGCAGCAGTTTGGTGTCGACTTGATGATGGTTTCGGCCAACAGTGGTTGCCCGACGACAGGCTGCAGCAAATGATCGAGTTTCTAGTTTGGGTTGTAAGATGGACTTGTTTGTGAAGTTGATGAGTTGCAATACAAAAGAGAAGCACTAAATATTCAACATGGGGTGTTTTGTATGTGTGTTTGGATCGTGAAGCTCAAATAAAGAACAAGAGGGAGGAGACAAAATGTAATAGTTAGGTGAGATTCAATATAGGTGCATGTATGTGTGTATTATCCCATATTGTTTTGTAGTATGGAGTTGTTGACACAATATCATCATGATCAAGAAAAAAATATATAAAAATAATAAAAGTGATACAGACAGATAACCGATTCAATTGGAGCTGACTGATTATGTGAACAAGACGAATCGATCAGTAGGAAAAACAACCAAGAAAAAAAAAATTTAAAGTAGATTGAGATATGTATCATTCTGTCATCTGCCTTTGACTTTTAATAATTTGATCGACATGAATTCGTTTTCATCAGTACGAATATAAAAAAAATATAAATAAAGTTAGATTGTGATTCTTCAAAAATTTGAACGATTGATTTATATGTTTAACGTTTTCAGAGATAGAAACAATTCTTGTTATTGTTTGATTATAACATACAACGGATTCTGATATACATCTGCTTATTTATAATTTGTATTAATAAGTAAATAGTATATGTTAATCCTAATAATAATTATATAAGTAATAATAATAATATTAGTAAAGATACCAAATTAAATGTACTAAATTCCATATCTATATATATATATATATATATATATGTTGAAAATAATAATATAACTCATACTGGCATTAATATTAATATTAATAGCAATACTGAAAATAATAATATTAGTGTAACAATTATATTTTTAACTTATGGTTACGTTTATTATGTTAATATTATAATTATATGATAACATATATTAAATATTAAATATTTATACATTTTATATATATTACAATTATATATATATATATATATATATATATATATATATATATATATATATATATATATATATATATATATATATATATATATATATATATACATATTTATTTACAGTAATTTGTTCGCAAATCGTTGGTAATGGTTGAAGGGTAATTAAATATATGAACATAGTTCCAAAATTTTCGAGACTCAACATTACAGACTTTGCTTATCGTGTCGAAATCAAATAAAGATTAAGTGTAAATTTGATCGGAAATTTTCGGGTCGTCACACCGTCTGTCCGCATTCATAACACTTTCTCGGTCCATTGGGGTTCGGCTTCCCATTCATGGTGGTGATCTTGCAGTCCCTGCCAATATGCCCGGTCTTTTTGCATTTTTCACAAACAACGTTACAGTACCCGGTACAAGCACCTCTTGCACTGTGGTAGAGTACCCTTGTAGTTGGGGTTTGAGCCAGTGTTCGGGTTGGGGTTCCCACCGTTGTTGTTTCCTTTGAAACCCTCATGTCGCTTCGCTGGGTTTTGATCATAGGCTCTACCCTTGTTGTTATCCCACTTTCGCTTATCACTACCACCCGCTTCGAATTTTGCCTTTTTTGGTTCATCGATGATGATTTAGTTCATTAAGGTATGCGCCATGCGCATTGCTTCCGGGACATTGGGTGGCTTAGACGAGGTGACATTTCCCTTAATGGACTTAGGAAGTCCCCACAAATACCTTTCCATACGCTTAAACTCCGGGGTAACCATGGTAGGATACATCAGGGCTAATTCTAGATACCTATGGTTGTAACCATCGAGGTCGTTTTCCACAACCTTCAACTGCATAAACTCAATCTCCATTTTCTGGATCTCTGTCCTAGGGAAATATTCTTCAATCATGGCCCCCTTAAACTCTTCCCATGGAGTGGCATACGCCTCATCAATACCCTTTACTTGGGCCAGAGTGTTCCACCAAGTTAGTGTGCCGTCTGATAGCGTACATGAAGCATACTTGGTTTTGTTCGCCCCTGAGCAGTTACTAACTCGGAACACAGATTCTAATTTCTCAAACCACCTAGTGAGACCAAACAACCCCTCAGTTCTACTAAAGTTGTGGGGCTTGCAGATTTGAAACTCTTTGTATGTACACCCATTACGAATTGGCTAGATAACCGGTGGTGGTGGAGCTTGGGGGTTCATTTATGCTAAAGCTGCGTCGACTCGTTCATTGATCATTTTCTCGATTTGGGCTGCGGTGGGTGTTGATCTTCCGTTGGCCATTGATGCACTAAACAAAAATTTTGACTCAAGTCAAAATCTAGTATTCAATAAATAATAATACAGTATATGGTAACCAACATGGAATTAACACATCACATGTTTATTAAGTAACGTAACTAGATACAAGTACCACAAAACCATCATACAGTAACGTAAATAGAATACTTGTGCAAAAAGTAAACAACACAAAATTCCATTCATTAATAATAATAAGTTGCATACATTCGCATAGGATCGTACAATACATAAGTGAAACATGAAACTACAACTAGATTACATAATGAAATCTACTACAAAAGCCCTACGGTGACGGTGGGTGTAGGATGTCCAATACGTGGGACATCTGGTCCTCGAGCTCAGTTACCCGAGCACGGAGGATCTCCACCTCCCACATCAGTTCCTCGACTGAGGGAGATGGTAGGGCAGGCGGTGCAGTCGGTACGGGTGGTGCTGGTGGAGCTGGTGGTGCAGACGGTTCGGCTCCAGAAGTAGAGGCTGCAAAGCGGTAAGGCTTACGGATGAAGGGATCAGTAGGATACGGTACAAGCCACTTACGGGCGGTAACCCTACGACGCCGACCATGAGCGTCAACGAATGGTCGACCTCCATTAATCCCTGGAATGACGGTACTATCAAAACGGTACCGCTTCTTCGGCGGGGTGGAGGGTGGCTGTACTGGTGAATCATCAGGGTCCTCATCTGAATCCTCGTCACTAGAATCGTCAGAGGATGAGTCGTCGGATGAAGAATCGGCGGATGATGGGTCATCTAAATCGGCTGGGGGTGGCTGCATGGGTGGCTCTCCTCGGGCGGCCATCATCTATCGGTATCTGCCGGGTCCGATCGGCACGAGATGTCCATCAGGAAGGTGTCGGCACCAATGGTTATGCTCATTACGGACCGGACCTTCCCCAAGTTCCGCGGGAATCACAGCACCACCGGAATGGTGCTGTGGCTCCAGAGGTCCTGAGGCAAGTGGAGCTGGAATCTCCGGTGGGTCCTCGACTCTGTCTGAGGTAATCACTGGGCTGGGTGCATGGCTACTAGCTCCGGAGGACGAAGCGCCTGAGTCACTGGAGGGTGTCGACGACGGGATCTGAGAATCGGCAACGATGGCAGGTGAGGTGGCTGATGAGTCTGTGTCACTGTCCACAATGATAACAGGTGGAATATCCGACATCTGAACAAGGAAAAATAACTTTTTCCATGTCAGTAAGTCATAAAGCAAGCACGTATTAGGCAAAATAACTATGACAGTCTAAATCATGTATAGTAGTAAATAGCATGGCAATAATAACAATTCGTACGAAAGTAGCATGCAATCGAAAGCAGATAATAGCATGCAGTAGTGAAAGCAAGTAACAGTATACGACATATAGCAGTAAAAGTAAGCAACAACATGCAGTAAGTTCCGCAGAATCAAGTAAACTAGCAAGTTGTAGATTAGTCCTATTAGTGAATCCTACTCGGTCGGGTCTAGACTCACTAATGCAACCTAATTCCCTACAACGAATGCCCTGATTCCAAATGTGATACCCCGTACAAAACCATCGTGTACGAATCATCAACAACAGGATCATTACAAGGTCAAATACTATATGCGGTTTCAAAAGAAGTTTGCATTCGTGAATAAAGGAGATGTCTTAACCAACATCAAATGTCTTACAACAAAAGTATGCTTCAATGAACAGAAGCAATTAGTAATAGTACGTGACCCAATGGTCGTTACAAATCATTGTTTCAAAAGGTAACATAGTTTGAATGCAAATAAAACGTTTCATGCATGACAACTCTAACAAGCGCAGCGGGTGTCTACAAAGCATGACTAGTATAGCGGAAGCAAGCAACCTTAAGCACCTGAGAAAAACATGCTTAAAAACGTCAACACAAAGGTTGATGAGCTATAGTTTAAGTATAACAGTATGTAAGGTAGGCCACGAGATTTCAGTGCTTTAACAGCGTTTCAAAACAGTATGAAAAGTATATGTATAACCGTGGGCACTTGGTAACTAACTTAACGTTTATCATCCCCTAAAAGTACACTTGGCGAGTGTGTATGTTTACGAAGTATTAAACACCCGTTAAATGCTAGCGCTACTAGCCCGAGTGGGGATGTCAAACCCTATGGATCCATATCTAAGATTCACGTTTACCGGTTCAAAGACCAATGACTAAACGTTACCAAGCTAAGGGTGTAACGACCCGACCAAAACCGTTATTGACGGCGCCATTAACTTAGGTCCCGTTGCGTGGTCGTAGTCCCTATATGAGACTCGTTTGACCAAAATTATGTCGCATTCATTTGAAAGGTACAAGACTTGCAAGTTTAGTTTACAAAACCGTTCGACAACAAGTCTAAGTTTACAAAAGTCATAAAGTATAAATGAAATAACTTGCGACATAATATAAGTTGAAAAACGCAGTTGCTATAAATAGCGTAAGTATGTAAACAAAAGTTTGAATCCAAAAGTGCTATCCCTAGCATATGTATGTATGCTTGACCTCAAGCAAGAAATCAAAGTGTGCGGAAGCATGTATCAAGTAGCCAAGTATGAACCTGAGAAACATATAGAAAACTGTCAACGAAAAACGTTGGTGAGATCATAAATGTATTTGTAAAAGTATATTTTGAACCACAATAGTTTGTATAGATGATTATCCAAATCGTATTTATTCCGAAGAATGTAGTTTGTATTGCGAGCACCCAATTACCAAAGCTTAACTGAATCTTCCCTCTGAATTTTGAATATAGTGTTAGAACATACACTATGCACGTTGAAATTATATTTCATCCACTAACGGTAGCGAACCGTCTGAATGAGGGTTCGTTAAACCCGTATGGCCACACAACATAATCACTCGCTTACACTTACACCCTGCAAGTGGAACTAATGATAATTGGATTGAGGACTTTTGTTCTAACTCGTCTGTATCTTTGTATTCGTATTTGTGTTCAAAGTATAAAAGTATGAAAAGTATATATGCATGTGAAATGTATATAAGTATGTAATGTATATGTTTCTCAGCCCACGATTTAAAAGAATAAAAGTTGTTGAAAAGGTGGGACTATGATCTCACCTCGAGTGCACGAGTATAAAGGTACTTCAACAAGTAAACGTGTGCATGAAAGTTGCTTAGCCTTGACCTAAACAAGTAAGTTATATCAATTAACCGGTTACGACACAAGGTCGGGTGAAATGTGTTCAATTAGTCCTATGGCTCGTTACGACTCGAATAGTATAGCATGTGAATCACGTTGTCAAGTTTCATGCAAGAATCAAGTATAAAAACATGTTAGAACGATTGTAATAAAGTTTGAGTTGACATTTCAAAACCTTACCATTAGAAAGGAAATCTTATTACGTTTCCAACGATATTTGATTCATCGAAAACGGAGTTACGGTCAAAAAGTTATGGCCAAAACAAGTTTGCTGAAGTTCGGATGAAACAGGCAATTGTCACGGCGCGACAAATTGCTCCGCGGCGCGACAAATGCCTATGTTGAAGGTCAGAAAGCTTGAAAAACATGTTCTAAAATCACCCTTTGGGCCACGGCGCGACAAATTGCTCCGCGGCGCGACAATGGCCGTGGCCTGGTCCCTGGCCTGTTTCACTTGTTCAAGGCTTGGTAAAATTTCAAACAAACGCAAAACGCAAACCGCAAACAATTAGAAGACGTATCTTATACCGTTGGAAAGCTCTTTTGACAAGGAACACAACTAAACACAAATCATCACACAAAAACATCATTTACAATAACCGAAAACTCGTCAATTGATCAAGAAAGGTTTATTTTCAAAGTTTCAAGTTCGTAAAACGTATTTTATGATTCGGGAATCCAATTTACACATACGATATGCCGTTTTGAAGGTAATGAAGCATACATTACTACTAAACACTAACAATTAACATTCCATGGCATTTAAGCATCCAAAAGTTCATGTCAAGAACTATCAAACCCTAGTCAAACA
The DNA here is from genome assembly GCF_046630445.1 of Rutidosis leptorrhynchoides. NCBI lineage: Eukaryota > Viridiplantae > Streptophyta > Magnoliopsida > Asterales > Asteraceae > Rutidosis > Rutidosis leptorrhynchoides. The sequence goes on along the minus strand of NC_092336.1, from coordinate 290,628,386 downwards.
TCACAAAATCATTAATCGGGTTTTTGAAGTTTTCTTAATCAACCTACGCATCAAAACGAAGCTAGTGATACTAGTAACACAATTAAAACATGCACTTTAACAATCTAACAACATTAACTCATCCCAAAATCAAGGATTAAGCACACCCATTTCAAGTTCATGCTAGTTACTCCAAAAACAACAAATCGAGCAAACCAAACATATATTCATGTTAGACTTGAGCCATAGACACTAACTAACACCATTTCAAATTAAAAACACGAATTTAGAGAAATCTAGAGTTTTAGAAATGTTACCCAAACGAGATGAAGTTGGTATCAAATTGTAGAGGATGAAGAGAGGATTCCAAATATGTAATTTGTTTTGAAGTTTGCTTCCAATCCCGAATTTAGATGATGATTCTATGAAGTTGGGGTTTGTGTGTGTTCTTGCTAGAGAGAAAAAGAGAGAGATGGAGGGATTGAATGGTGGTGAAATGGGTTGACTAGTTGACCTAGTCAACTAGTTTGCCCATTTGGCAACTCCGGTCCCTCGAGTTTCAAAGCGGGTGCGGGATTTAACCGATCGAATATTTTTAAAACGCTCGAGTAAATGTGTGATGTCAAAATTAAATAGCGGAAATATAATGAACGTTACTCACGGAAACTATTAATTTAAATACGAAAGATTATGTTTTTTAAAAAAAAGACGGTGTTAAAATTAAATTTAACGGAAAAACGCGGGATGTTACATTATCCACACCTCAAAAGAAATTTCGTCCCGAAATTTAGTTGGAAGTAGTAGTTGTTGAATCTTCCTCGAGATTTTGTGTTGCCAATTCTACGAATGAGGGAGAAGTACGTTCTAGGGTATTTCAACGAATTTTGACTGTCGGGATCATATGTTGTTTTAAGGTTTGGCTTCACGATTTATGGTTTCAACCGGTCCTCCTAGGAAGTGAGGGTTATCGTCGATAGTGAGTTCATCAAAGGAGATAACAAGTTCTCGTTTCGCAAAACACGTCTTTGAGTTGATACATCGAATGTAGGATAAACGGAGACCCAAAATGAGTCGGAAAAGTCTAAACGGCTAGCGACGGGTCCAAAACACCCCAAGAATTTAAAGGATCAAAATATCGCGGATTTAGCTTCCTACGTTTTCCCGAAACGGATTGCACCTTTCCAAGGTGCGACTCTTAACGTGACGCGGTTTCCCACGTGGAATTTGAAATGTTTACGTCTAACATCGGCGTAGCTCTTGGTGATTACGAGTCGCGTAGGGTTTTACCTGAATATGAATAAATTTTCTCGGTTGCTCATGAATAACCTCGGCCCCGGTGAATTGATCATCGTTTACTTGGTTCGACAAAGGAGAATGACGTTTCCGGTCACATGTGGTTTCAAAAGGAGTGACGTTAAAACTCGAATGAAAATCATTGTAGTACGAGGATTCGGTTAAAGGAAAATACTTTTCTCAAGTAAATTTGAAGTTGGTAATACAAACTTGTATTATGGTTTCCAAGGTTTAAATCGCATGTTTGTTCGGTCCGTCGGGTTGTGGATGGTACGCGGTACTCATGTCTAAACGCGGTCCCGAGGCTTTTTGTAAGGTACTCCAAAATCTAGAAGTGAAACGAGGATCTCAATCCGAAACGGGGTACATTTCCCTAAGGCATAGTGAACAAGTTTGCTAGGAATTGAAAACGTTAGCTAGGACAAGTTTCTCAAGAAAATTCGCGTCGCGGAAGATTTATCGGTTTCCAAAAACGTTCGTCGGGGCAAGTTCTCCTCGGTTTCTGAAAGAAAAACGTTCGTCGGAACTATTCACCCTCGAGGTGAATACTAGTATAACGTGGAGAGTCTCTCTCCATTGGGAATTTAGAATAAGGACCTCTTGAACCGGAAGTACGAGGGTGATGCAAAAGAAGTTTCCGCCCCGATGTAAGCATAACGAGTAAATTGTAGTTAATCAATAAGACTGTGCGAGGACGAGATAGTATACACGTGTAACCTACGGTTGAAGTCGAGAGGAATCAGTAATTCATTCGAAAGCATAAGTATAGTTCGACAAAAGTCGAAGGGGTGTCCCCGGTATGGCTGTTATCAATATTCTCGGAGTTTTCGGATGTCCAAACATGAAAGGATGAAGTCATGTACATGGCACATGGTGGTGTTTAGGTTGATCGAGTCTAACCACCATCACGCGTCACTAGAACTTTGGTATGTCTTACCGTAATATAACCACGTTGATCGAGTGTCGCTATATTACGCTAACTCATACCTCCATTCCCACATCACTCTATAGATTCAAGTTCGTGTCATCGCGAAAATCTAAAATGAACAAAATGTAACGACGTCTCAAACGTGACTCGTATTAAATCGAAATAGTTTCTACAACTCTAAAGAAGCGTTTCCCCGCGGGAAGTGTATAAACGATTGTTAACGTCAAATCAGTTCGATTCAAACAATAATGTATTTAGGTATGAAAAGAGTAACGAGTCATGATAACGAGTAGCACGCAACCGTAGTGATAAATGTTGATGACGATACTCACCTAGAGTAGTGATGGTAGTAACACCAAAAAGTAGATAGTAAGAAACACCAGGGGGAAACCGATAGTAAGTTGAAACGGTGGCAAATAACAATCCGGGAGACAGAGTTCCCGAACAAGTGTGACTAATGAAGTCGTCGTCTTCCATACGTGTATGAATCATGAATTTACGTGTGTTACCAAAAAGTGGCGGAATACGAGTTCGTATGATGAAGGTTGGGTACCATTAAAAAGTTTGCCTAAGAATGATTCAAGTATAATGCACAAGTAGTCAAGTAAGTGCTATCTATAGCAAATGTATGTCAGAATGCAATGGCTAACTATCCGGTTGTAGTCTAGACTCACTAATGCGTCCTAACGACTCTGTTAGACACACTAATGCACATCCTAGTTCCCTACAACCAACGCTCTGATACCACTTGTAACGACCCGACCAAAACCGTTATTGACGGCGCCGTTAACTTAGGTCCCGTTGCGTGGTCGTAGTCCCTATATGAGACTCGTTTGACCAAAATTATGTCGCATTCATTTGAAAGGTACAAGACTTGCAAGTTTAGTTTACAAAACCGTTCGACAACAAGTCTAAGTTTACAAAAGTCATAAAGTATAAATGAAATAACTTGCGACATAATATAAGTTGAAAAACGCAGTTGCTATAAATAGCGTAAGTATGTAAACAAAAGTTTGAATCCAAAAGTGCTATCCCTAGCATATGTATGTATGCTTGACCTCAAGCAAGAAATCAAAGTGTGCGGAAGCATGTATCAAGTAGCCAAGTATGAACCTGAGAAACATATAGAAAACTGTCAACGAAAAACGTTGGTGAGATCATAAATGTATTTGTAAAAGTATATTTTGAACCACAATAGTTTGTATAGATGATTATCCAAATCGTATTTATTCCGAAGAATGTAGTTTGTATTGCGAGCACCCAATTACCAAAGCTTAACTGAATCTTCCCTCTGAATTTTGAATATAGTGTTAGAACATACACTATGCACGTTGAAATTATATTTCATCCACTAACGGTAGCGAACCGTCTGAATGAGGGTTCGTTAAACCCGTATGGCCACACAACATAATCACTCGCTTACACTTACACCCTGCAAGTGGAACTAATGATAATTGGATTGAGGACTTTTGTTCTAACTCGTCTGTATCTTTGTATTCGTATTTGTGTTCAAAGTATAAAAGTATGAAAAGTATATATGCATGTGAAATGTATATAAGTATGTAATGTATATGTTTCTCAGCCCACGATTTAAAAGAATAAAAGTTGTTGAAAAGGTGGGACTATGATCTCACCTCGAGTGCACGAGTATAAAGGTACTTCAACAAGTAAATGTGTGCATGAAAGTTGCTTAGCCTTGACCTAAACAAGTAAGTTATATCAATTAACCGGTTACGACACAAGGTCGGGTGAAATGTGTTCAATTAGTCCTATGGCTCGTTACGACTCGAATAGTATAGCATGTGAATCACGTTGTCAAGTTTCATGCAAGAATCAAGTATAAAAACATGTTAGAACGATTGTAATAAAGTTTGAGTTGACATTTCAAAACCTTACCATTAGAAAGGAAATCTTATTACGTTTCCAACGATATTTGATTCATCGAAAACGGAGTTACGGTCAAAAAGTTATGGCCAAAACAAGTTTGCTGAAGTTCGGATGAAACAGGCAATTGTCACGGCGCGACAAATTGCTCCGCGGCGCGACAAATGCCTATGTTGAAGGTCAGAAAGCTTGAAAAATATGTTCTAAAATCACCCTTTGGGCCACGGCGCGACAAATTGCTCCGCGGCGCGACAATGGCCGTGGCCTGGTCCCTGGCCTGTTTCACTTGTTCAAGGCTTGGTAAAATTTCAAACAAACGCAAAACGCAAACCGCAAACAATTAGAAGACGTATCTTATACCGTTGGAAAGCTCTTTTGACAAGGAACACAACTAAACACAAATCATCACACAAAAACATCATTTACAATAACCGAAAACTCGTCAATTGATCAAGAAAGGTTTATTTTCAAAGTTTCAAGTTCGTAAAACGTATTTTATGATTCGGGAATCCAATTTACACATACGATATGCCGTTTTGAAGGTAATGAAGCATACATTACTACTAAACACTAACAATTAACATTCCATGGCATTTAAGCATCCAAAAGTTCATGTCAAGAACTATCAAACCCTAGTCAAACATCACAAAATCATTAATCGGGTTTTTGAAGTTTTCTTAATCAACCTACGCATCAAAACGAAGCTAGTGATACTAGTAACACAATTAAAACATGCACTTTAACAATCTAACAACATTAACTCATCCCAAAATCAAGGATTAAGCACACCCATTTCAAGTTCATGCTAGTTACTCCAAAAACAACAAATCGAGCAAACCAAACATATATTCATGTTAGACTTGAGCCATAGACACTAACTAACACCATTTCAAATTAAAAACACGAATTTAGAGAAATCTAGAGTTTTAGAAATGTTACCCAAACGAGATGAAGTTGGTATCAAATTGTAGAGGATGAAGAGAGGATTCCAAATATGTAATTTGTTTTGAAGTTTGCTTCCAATCCCGAATTTAGATGATGATTCTATGAAGTTGGGGTTTGTGTGTGTTCTTGCTAGAGAGAAAAAGAGAGAGATGGAGGGATTGAATGGTGGTGAAATGGGTTGACTAGTTGACCTAGTCAACTAGTTTGCCCATTTGGCAACTCCGGTCCCTCGAGTTTCAAAGCGGGTGCGGGATTTAACCGATCGAATATTTTTAAAACGCTCGAGTAAATGTGTGATGTCAAAATTAAATAGCGGAAATATAATGAACGTTACTCACGGAAACTATTAATTTAAATACGAAAGATTATGTTTTTTAAAAAAAAGACGGTGTTAAAATTAAATTTAACGGAAAAACGCGGGATGTTACAAAGGGGAAAGTTTATGCCGTTGTATAACCCACACATATACAAAATTTAAGTACTCGTGCCTAGTATGTAAAATATAAAATGCGTATGTATTCTCAGTTCCCAAGATAGTTAAAGTAAAAAGGGATGCTATAACTCACAGTGATAAAGTAGTAGTAAAGTTGACACGGGAAAAGTAAGCAAGTATGTTTGTCCGGAAGGGTCCTCAACCTAAGTCAAAAGTTACTAAGTTAGTAAATCATTCCCAAAGGTTTAAATTTATGTAAATTAGGTCTTAAGTATTATCATCATTCATCAACAAACAAAAAGTATAAAGTAAGTTTCATTCTAGAAAAGAGTTTAAAACAAAGGCTGATTTCGATCAGTCGCCACGGCCTCTATACAAACTGAATTGAGGTGGGACCAGTGGCCATGGATCCATATATGAGTCCTTTAGTTTCTGTAAAAATTCCAGAACCAAACTCGTCTTCGTTTGACCGTGGCGATGGTTTAAGTGCGAGTAGGTCAGAATTTTCAGCACAACGTTAAAAGGACATAGTGACGTTCGGAGGGCCATATATCCTAAACCGTAACTCGTATTAAGACGAGTCTTAAACAAAAAATTATCTACTCGAACAGATATAACTGAATCAACTTTATAGTAGCCCAGGTATTCTGATCAGACCCGAAAAAAAGTAGGTTTAGTGTTCTGTTGGGTTCTTGGTGCTCGATGCTCATCACGGTTCTCATCCTTGATGCATATAGCTTCAAGTGTACAATTCGTTGATATGTTTGCATCATCTTTACCAAGTTTTGACCATCATAACACAAGTGTAAGTCTAAGATAAGTAGCACAACTCAATTAAGTGTTGCAAGTAGTTTGATTAACCAAAGTTACATCAAGATCTTAGATCCGACACATACATGAGAATGATGAAGATCAAGTGATATAATTCGGTTTTTAAGAAAAGAAAGAAGAAGAAAAAGCTCATGTTACTTACAAAGTAGAGAGCAAATGAGAGAAAATGAGAAGTTGCAAGTAAGTGTGTGTGAGAAGAATGAAGTGTAATGAGAGAATACTAGTAGGTAAGTAACAAAAAAAGATTTGGAACCTCCCTTTTACCCACCCATAGCCGACGGCTCCAAGGGTGCCAAAAGAGGAGAGTGTCCACTAGTTTCTTGCATGTAATGGTAAAGATGCTAGCTAAAAAAGGTAATAAAGTAAGTTAGCATGGGAAAGATGTGTAAGTGTGCATGTAACTAGCCTCTACATGACACTAACTAATCTAGTTAAGCCTTAATGTAATACTTACATGAAAGATGGGCTAAATAGTCCATTAAGTGTATAGGATAGGCTTCTAAGTCCACGTACATTTATAAAGCCCAAGTATGTAAGTAAGTAACAATTAAATAAACAAAGCCTAAGTAATTAACTAGTAACCTTAGTTAATTAAAAAAAATTGACTAATAATAATTAATCATGAAAGTAAATAATATTCAAAAATATTATTCGTGAAAAGTACGTGTGTCACAAAGACGAGTCGGGCATGTAAAGTCAAGTACGGTAGCAAGTAAATGTATAAAAATACATTCATTAAACACTAGCATTAATAATAACTATTATTAATTAACGTTGAAAAATCCAGGGTCGTTACACATAGTACAAAATTCAAGTAAACATGAAAAACTCCAGATCATAAATATACTAAAAATCGATTCCAAAAAGTCTGGCCAGGGACTCATACGACAATTAAAAGTCAGGAATCAGAAGGGATACATTTGGGGTTTGCCAAGTTAGTTTCTGACCGCGCACAGATTTCATTTTGGCTATAACCGGAGTTAGGAACATGAAATTGATACAAGACCAGTGGCCATAGTTCAAAGACAAATCAATGTAACACATATCAAAAATCTAGCAACTTTTGTTTAGCCAATTTGTACAGTTTATTCGTACAAGTTGAACATTCAGTTTTCAGCTCAAATCAGAATTCACATAAAGTATGGCTCTATTGTGCCCAATGCATAACGTTTCAGAGATTGATATAAACTAACAATAAGTCAGATATCATGTTAAGTTTCATTTTCCAGAAGCATACATGCTCATCAAATACACACAATCCACAGAGTACAAAACAGTGGGCAATTTGCAGATTCGATTCTCATTTAGTTAGTCACATTCGCACGCGATTATCCGAAGATCTAGATACAATTAGCCTATGATATCCATATGAAAAGTTAAGTGATTTTTATCTACATTTCAAATATGCAAAGATTTAATCACAGAAGTTAACACATTTTATCATACAAGGTTATTTTCATGCAAGTGCTGTATAAAACTACTTTTACACTAATTCAAGCATATCTCGGGCTATACATAAGCAAACAACATGATATCCTAGTCTAAATTGAGTGTTTTTAAATTATATTTCTAGTGGTATAAGTTTCACATGCCAATTCGTTGTCTAACAATTCCAGATTTCCGATCAAGCAACAAAAACACAACGATAATTCAAATTGACATAACTTAATTATACGGAAACGAAATCAAGCGAATCCAAAGCCTAAACTTAATAGTTTTTCGCAAGGAATCTGATTATAACATAATAATTAACATTTGAAAAACTTAATTTTTCTGATCATGCAAAAACAAATTCGTTTTTAAACCCTAGCGCATCAAACAATCAAAATAACGATAACGATTAACACGTACGCGTATAGACTTGAGCAATTGACAACATAACTATGAAACTCACATAAAAATCAGATTTTTAAGAATTAGGGTTCATGTAAATATACCTTAGATCGCTAAAAGAATTATACCAACGCGTAGAGGAGATCGAGAATTGCAACTTTCGTGTTCAAGGTTTTATCAAAAAATTAAAATTGAGTGTGTGTGTGTGGGTGATGGTCGACGGCAGCAGAGGAGGGAGAGGGAGCCAAAAAAAGTCGACCAAAATAAATGGGGAAGATTACATAGTTTAGGTTTATACATGCCCTTAAATATTTAGCCCTAAAATCGATAAATACACTTAAGTCCCTCAACTAAACCAACATTTAACAAAATAAAGGGGAGAGTGGAGGGGGTCGGCTGAATATGGCCCATGGGGTATTCCCGGGCTCGTGTTTTGCAATTCCGTGTAATCGTGGTCCGTTTTAAGTGTCGTTTTGTCGTACCGAATGCCCGAAACGCTAACCCAATCGTTAAACGCAACCAATCGCTTAATTTATTAAAAACCCAATAAATTAAATATTTTAAAAAGTTAATAATTAATAAAATTAATTATTAAAATAAACCCGAGCGTTTCGTTGCTCAAAAAGCTATTATCAAAATCGTATCGTTTTTATCGTATTTCATTATCCGAAATATTTATTTGAATTAATATCAACCCGTATTAATTATTGTAACCCTCCGAAGATCAAGTATGCATTTATTACACATAAACACATAAAAGTTAAATAATCGCCGTTAAATAAACTAACGGAAGGTTAACGGAAGTAACGGAAAAATCAAGGTTGTTAGATTACCCACCTGTTATTGAAAATTTCATCCCGAAATTTTAGTGATCGTCCGCTGAAGTAGTTTCCTCGGGAAACAATTGCAGATATTTCAGCCTCATCTGGTCTTCACACTCCCACGTGAACTCTGGTCCTCTTCTCGCGTTCCACCGAACTTTAACGATAGGAATTCTGCTTTGCTTCAACTGTTTGACCTCACGGCCCAAGATTTCAACAGGTTCCTCAGTGAAATGAAGTTTGTCGTCGATACGTAGTTTCTCTAAAGGAATAATCAAATTATCATGAATACCGCTGAGTGCTTGTGGCAGTTCTAATCTGTAAGCTACCGGTCCAACTCTTTCAGTTATCTCAAATGGTCCAACATATCTAGGACTCAGTTTACCTCGTTTCCCAAATCGTACAACACCCTTCCAAGGTGATACCTTAAGCATAACCTTGTCACCAACTTGGAACTCTATGTCCTTCCGTCTAACATCGACGTAACTCTTTTGATGACTTCGAGCCGTTCTCATTCTTTCCTGAATCTGTAGGATTTTCTCAGTTATCTCCTGAATAATCTCAGGACCTGTCAACTGACTATCTTCCAATTCGCTCCAACAAACGGGAGATCTACACTTCCTTCCATACAACGCTTCGAAAGGTGCAGTTTTAATGCTCGCATGGTAGCTGTTATTGTATGAGAACTCAGCCAGTGGTAAATACTTATCCCATCTGTTTCCGAAATCAATGACACACGCTCTCAACATGTCCTCAAAAGTCTGAATAGTTCATTCGCTCTAGCCATTCGTCTGGGGGTGATATGCTGTACTCATATCTAGACGGGTCCCCATTGCTTTCTGTAATGATTGCTAAAACCTGTAAGTAAATCTACTGTCGCGGTCGGATATAATAGATATAGGCACTCCATGCCTAGAGACGACTTCCTTAATGTAGATCTGAGCCAACTTGTGATGACCCGAGAATTTCCGACCAAATTTAAACTTAATCTTTATATGATTTCGATACGATAAGCAAAGTATGTAATGTCGAGTCTAGAAAGCATTGGAACGATGTTCATATATTCAATTAACCTTCGACTGCTCTCGACGATTCACGAACAATTAATTGTAAATAGATATGTGTGTATGTATGTATAAATAATAATTCGAAATATAATTTGAAGTATTATATGTTGTTGTTATTAATAATTAATAAAATAAAAATAGGGTATTATAATAATAATTATTTAAAATATATCTATATATATAAATAATGTATGTTGAAAATAAATATTTAATGATTGTAATACTCATTTGATGTCCCGATTGATATTAAGCAAGTTTAATTCAAACTTATATGATTTTAAAAGTATATTTAGGATCTAATTATTTAATTTTAACACTTTTTATATTTTACTCATAAATGAGAGGGACAGTTGATGTACTTTTTATTTATTAAATTAATGACTAAATTTTATACCATAATGACAAAAATAAATAAATATAGGTAATCTAAAAAGTTGGGATTTTTCTAAAAACTTTTATCCGCCACTGATTTTACAACGGAGTACGAAATTCAGTCCGCGAGTGACGACGGCTAATTTATTAGCACGTTTATATTCTTATTATTATTATAATTATTATTATATTATTATTATTAATTATTTCGGTCACTTTACAGATATATATATCACATATATGTTAGGTGAATTTGGACCACTTGCACAACTCTTTTTCTTTTACTGTTTTGTTTATGACAAACCATATACATATTACATATTCAGATCAACCAAACTCACCATTTATTTTTTTCTATCTCCTATCATGAACCTACAAACTAACGTAAACCACCAAAACAGCCTACTAGTGCTCGATCTTTTTGCTGCTGCTACTTTGCTCCTACTACTATTACACTTATACCTTTTCTGTTTTAGTACCAAGATCAAAATATCATCCACCATCTTCTATGTGTTGTCTACAGTCAAGAGAACCAACACCCACTTCAACAATTAACCACCATCGCCGGTATCTTCACCATGTTCGATATCCTCCATGATAGCTATAGCTACCTGCTTGATATATATATTTTTTTCTGTTTTAATCACTATCGAACACTATAACAACACCATCGTGCACCACTAGTCTTTTCTCCTGTTTCTGTCCTTCTCTTGATCGAACAAGACCCCAAAATAAACGAGCACTTTAAACCCGAACCATAAACTAAACGAACCTGTGATTGCTACTCAACCCACAACATCACCACCATCGTTGTTGTCGAGTATCTATCCGTTTCTGCTCAACAGTAACAGCTTAAAAGCAAGGATTGTTGTTGCTATTTTGTGCTGTAAACAGCCGAAGACTCTCACCCATTTAACCAACATCACCGTCACTATACATCTATTGTTAAAACACAACAGAAACCTAAAACATACTTGTTGTTTTCAAACAAAACCCTAATATTTTCTTTCACTAATATTGCACTCTTATTGCCTTCGCTTTCGTGTTTCTACTATTTACATTCGATCAACCACAAACCACCTGCAAATAATGATGATGATGGTTATGATGTTAGGATGTTGAAGATGATGGGATGATAATGATTACATGAAACATGAAGATGATTAGGTATTACGATGATGATAATAGAAGTCGTTAGTGATTATGATGAATATGAGATGAAGCAGAGGTAACGAGGAAGTGATGAATCGAAACTCTATTATTGTTGCTCGATCGGTTTTAATAAAAGAGGGGAAACCGACGACCTCTCCTGTTATTCCTGGCACGATTACCTTAATCCACCTATTACCCAAATCAGTTAATGGACCTTAAATCGATTTTGGTCTTGAGTGAAATTGTTCATGGGCTTAATTAATGGGCCGAGATTTAAATAAAGGTTGGGCCGTTTTTCTGTTTATAGTATTGGGCCGAATTATGATGCTTGTAACAAGTCATGACATCAAATGACAATGAGATTATGAAACAGAAAGAATTTCGAGATATATATAATTAGCGGTTGATTTAAATTAAAAAAACAAGGCAGACGAAATGGTTTAGAGGTGTTTTATATTAGCGAGAGGTCGCGAGTTCAAGCCCGGGCTGGGGCATTTCTTTTTTGGAAACTTGTTACTTTAAGGTAGTCTCATATTATTATTATTATTATTATTATTATTATTATTATTATTATTATTATTATTATTATTATTATTATTATTATTATTATTATTATTATTATTATTATTATTATTATTATTATTATTATTATTATTATTATTATTATAAACAATATTGTTATGATTATTATCATTATTATTACAAACATCATTATTTCCAAAACTATCATTATTAGCCTTATTATAAAAAAAATATCATTTTAGTAAAAATATTATTTTTATATAAAAAAAATTAAATTATTATTATCAATATTAATAAAATAACATTTTTAGTAAAATTATCATTTTTATTACTAGTAGGATTATCATTATTATCACTATTATTATTATCAGTATTATTTTTAGAGACATTATTATTATTTTTATCACTATTATTATTATTACTACTATAATTAATATTTTTATCAGTATTATTACTATTAATATTATCATTATAATTGAATACAACCTTTGTTACTATTATTGATATAAAAATATACTTATAGTAATATTACATATAAGGATGTACTAATCATATTAACATTTTTAACAAATTAAGTATTATTAAAATATACATATATATTGATATAACTATATAAATATTAAACATTTTAAGTATATATACAAATTAAATATATGTAATACATAAAGTAAGATATAATATATAAAATCTGTTCGATTACGATTACATGTGTTAATATATATATATATATATATAAATGATATAGGTTCGTGAATCCGAGACCAACCTTGCATTGTTTAGTTGTCCAATGTCGTTATATGTATTTTTACTACAAAATACAATACGGTGAGTTCGTTTGCTCCCTTTTACTCTTTACATTTTTGGGACTGAGAATACATGCGCTAGTTTTACAACTGCTTTATTAAATGCTTTTGAAATACATTTTGAACTGCGAATACATGAAATGCTTTTACAAATGTTTGACGAGATAGACACAAGCAAAACATTCCTCGAATGAATTATGTGGACGTGATAATTGCCACCATTGAATTATGTGGACGTGATAATTGCCACAATTGATATGAATATTTTTTCCCTGATTATTATTGTTTGGTAACCTAAGAATTAGGGAACATCACTAATTTTGAGAATTAGTGCACGCCTAATTGACGCGAATCCTAAAGGTAGCTACCGGGTTTAACACCCCCACCCAGAATGTTCACTAGACGGAAGAGCTAGTGGGTGTGGTGTTTAGTACTTCGAAGTTTATATGATTATTATATAGACGAGATGTTCTGTTTTGGGGATATTATTATGCGCATTATATGTTAAGGTCGGTTACCAAGCCAAGCTATGAAAGAAATGAAAAGTGAATGTTATGTATCGAGAGAATGATTTTATACACAGGTTATGTGTATTTTATTTTTGTGCACGAGATATGTGTACGGTTACTAAGATTTATGAAAGATGATTTCGTACACAAGAAAGGTGTATTGTATTTAAAAGATATCGCATGTACATTACAGGTGGGTATAGGATTCGGGCCCATTTGTACCATGCAGGATTTAAATCTTGTGGTCTATCAAAATAATAAATTTTATTGTTTTATGCTAAACCTATGAACTCACCAACCTTTTGGTTAACACTTGAAAGCATGTTTATTCTCAGGTATGAAAGAAATCTTCCGCTGTGCATTTGCTCATTGTAAAGACATTATTTGGAGTCGATCATCGCAATGGAACCAGATGTTGGTGACTTCGTCCAGATGGATTAGGACTGGTTATGACACAACTTCTCCATTTTATCAGTTTCCCTTATCGGTAAGAAGTGTGCGGACATAGTGAGACGATCCACGATAACCCAAATAGTATCGTGACCACCCGCCGTTCTTGGTAGTTTCGTAATGAAGTCCATAGAAATACCTTCCCACTTCCACTGGGGAATCTCTGGTTGAGTTAATAATCCTGATGGCTTCTGATGTTCAGCCTTGACTTTAGCGCAAGTCAAGCACTTCCCGACATAGGTAGCAATGTTAGCTTTCAAATTTGGCCACCAATAAAACGCCTTCAAATCTTGGTACATTTTATCTGATCCCGGATGAATTGAGTATCTCGACTTGTGTGCTTCTTCCAACACTAGTTCTCTCAATCCACCAAACTTTGGTACCCAAATTCGGTTAGCAAAGTGCCGTGTTCAACATTGACATTTTATTGTTTCATGGCTTCTTGTTGTGCTTCGCGGACTTGTGATGTGAGATTCGTACGGACAACTATGTTAAGAGCTTTAACCCTAAGATGTTTCTCTCGCTCCTTTCTGCTTAAGGCATCCGCCACAACATTCGCCTTGCCCGGATGGTATTGAAGTTCGCAGCTATAATCGTTAAGTAGTTCCATCCAACATCGTTGTCCCATGTTGAGCTATTTCTGATCAAATATGTGCTGTAAACTCTTATGGTCAGTGAAGATAGTGAACTTGGTTCCAAACAGGTAGTGTCTCCACATTTTAAGTGCAAAGACAACAGCTCCTAACTCAAGGTCATGCGTAGTGTAGTTCTGCTCGTGAATCTTTAACTGACGCGATCCATAAGCAATAACATTGTTTCGTTGCATAAGCACGCAACCCATTCCTTGATGTGAGGCATCAAAATAAACAACAAAATCTTCACTTCCCTCAGGTAGAGACAATACTGGTGCAGTTGTTAACTTATCTTTTAACAACTGAAATGCAGTCTCTTGCGGTTCTGACCACTCAAACTTCTTGCCCTAATGAGTCAACGCGGTCAATGGTCAGGCGATCTTAGAGAATCCTTCAATGAATCTTTTGTAGTAACCAGCTAGACCTAAAAATTGCCCTAATCTGCGTTGGCGTCTTTGGAGTTTCCCAATTCTTAACTGACTCAATCTTTGCTGGATCGACCTGTATTCCATTTGCACCTACAACATGGCCAAGAAATTGTACTTCTGGTAACTAAAAGCCACACTTAGAGAACTTTGCATACAACTGCTCTTCTCTAAGCATAGTCAATATCGAACGTAGATGCTGCTCGTGCTCTTCTCTGTTCTTAGAGTGCACCAATATATCATCAATAAACACAATGATGAATTTGTCTAGGTATGGCTTACACACACGGTTCATGAGGTCCATGAACACTACTGGTGCGTTCGTCAAACCAAATGACATCACTTAAACTCATAATGTTCATAACGTGTTCTAAACGCTGTCTTCGGGACATCAGCTTCTTTGACTCTCAATTAGTGATACCCGAATCTCAAATCAATCTTCGAATAACAACTGGATCCCTACAGCTGATCAAATAAGTCATCAATCTCGGTAGCGGATACCGATTCTTGATTGTCAACTTGTTCAATTCTCTGTAGTCGATACACAATCTCATCGACCTATCCTTCTTCTTAACAAACAAGACCGGAGCTCCCCAAGGCGAAGAACTCGGTCGAATAAATCCCTTGTCTAACAACTCTTGCAATTGACTAGACAACTCTTGAACCTCTGGGGTGCGAGTCTGTACAGTGCGCGAGCCACCGGTGCCGCTCCTGGCACTAAGTCTATATGAAACTCAATTTTTCGGTGCGGTGGGAGACTAGGTAATTCCTCCAGAAAAACTTCAAGAAATTCCTTAACTATAGGAACGTCTTCGAGTCTCCTTTCTTCTGGTACAATTTGGCTTACATGAGCTAAGAACGCGATACATCCATTTCTCACATACTTCTGGACTTTCAAGCAGTTAATGAGATGTAATTGTGAACCATTCTTTTTACCATAAATCATCATAGGTTTACCGTCAGCAATAGGAATACGAATAGCCTTTAGGTCACAGACCACCTCGGCTTTGTTATCAGCTAAACAGTCCATTCCAACCACAAGGTCAAAACTTCCCAGTTTAATAGGCATCACATCAATGTTAAAAGGCTTACTTTCTAACGTCAAAGTACAATCACGATAAATCTTATCAGCTCTCATCAAGTTACCATTTCCTAGTTCTATGGAATACACGTTATCTAAGGAAGAAACAAGTTTCTTAACATGGTAACAAATATCCTTAGATATAAAACTTCTATCAGCGCCAGTATCAAACAAAACGTAAATATTAAGATAACTGGGCAAAAACGTACCTTTAACTGAGTTAATGCCATTGCATGTCCCACGTGGGTGATGGGTGGTTGCAGTTCCCTGAGTGGATCCATCTTTCCTCTTTCTCGGGCAGTCCTTCGCGTAATGGCCTGCTTCACCACACATAAGACACCTATTCTTATTGGTGTTGACCTTACAATCTAGGGCCAGGTGACCCTTCTTTTGACACTTGATGCAAACCATCATTTTAAATCCCCTACGATGGTGCTTTCCACATTTTCCGCACAATGGTAGTTTTCCCTTGTAATTCGTGTTGGATGAAGATCCTTTCTCGAAGTTACGGGGCATCTCTTGCTTCTCACCTCGGTTCTGTACGAGACTTCCAACATAATTCTCACATCGTTTCCATTTCCCATTAACTTCATTTCCTGTAACAGGCATCCCTTTTTCCTTCCAACAGGCTAACTTGCTTCATCCTGTTAATCACCATGTTGATGACTCCGAGTATTGTCTTTGGTTAATGGGAAAGGACAAAACCAAACACTTCCATCGGCAATCCCGACATGTACCTCTCGATTGCTCTTTATGCTGATGGGACCAAATATGGGCAAAGCAACGATAGCTCCCAGAATCGGTTAGTGTAACTAGCAATGTCAGTTCCAATGACCTTTAAGTTCAGAAGTTCATTTTCCCACCTTATCCGCTCTCGTCTGGGACAGTATTTCTCAATCGTTCAATCAAAACCTGCAGCTATAAGAGCTTCCGTCACACGTTGGTTAACGAGTTCTTCAACTTGAGCCTCGAGCATTTCTGAAGTAAACATGGTCTCCTTCTACACAAACGATACATTGAAGTAAGATCAATGAAAAACAGAGTTATTAAAAATATACTAGCAACGAGTGTTGAAGACTAGTAAATAATAGTACGAAAAGATTCGTTAGTAGTGAGAAGTAGTGTAAGTAGTGATAGTAGTGATAATAGTGTTAGTAGTAACACTAGTGGTAGTAGTAGTAGTACTAGTGTTATGTTGTGATAGTAGTGGTAGTAGCACTAAGTAGTAACATTAATGGCAATAGTAGTAGTATAACATAACACAAGTATTATGATCATACAAAGTTACTAAATATAGAATATTACCGCATGCAATAAAAGATAATAGTTACTAATAGCATAAACCACCATTATTATAAATAAAATCCGAAAGTGATAAACCAAATTCCAAAGTAGTAAACCAAACAATAAACATAATGTACTAGTAGCCCGGTTTATAACACCCGGTAAGTCTTATATAATCAATTAAAGAAAGTATGGCGGATGAAAAAGGAAAAGAAGCTCATGGTCAACGAACCTTCACTTCCTCTTCTGTCGGGTACGGGAGGCAGGTCCATCATTCCTCGGCCTATTACGTTCCGCCTCTAATGCAGCAACCCTGGCAGTCAAGGCTGCTATCAATCCCGCCATCTCAACGAACCTCGCTTCAGCCTCGTACGTATAAGTATTTATACATGTGACCCTTTCGTCCAACCTATCAAGATCATCGGGGTGCGGATATGTCCTAGAAATATCGCTCAAAGTGTTAACATGATCAACAATATCCCTGTTACGGTTAGTATGAACCAAATCCAATGCATAAAGGTTCACGGGATGGTTAGGTATCTGGTGCGAAGCAGGTGCTGGTGCTGGAGCAGGAGCATTTACCTCAGCCACACTGGAGTCGCTGCCACTGTTTCCTGAATCCTGTGACATCTAACTCATAGTACAAGAACAGATACGAAACAGATTAGTCAAGTAAATAACGTTAGTCACAAAGTACTCATGTAATGACTAAGTCCCAGTCGTAGTCTAGACTCATCAAGGTGTCCTAATGACCAAATCAGACACACTAATACAAGTCATAGTTTCCCTACGAACCGTTAGATCTGATACCAACTATAACACCCCACCAAATTACCATCTGACGACGTGTTAATCCAGGTCCCACAGTTAACAGTTACGCCCTCTATATGAGACGTTTAAAGCAATAGCATTTAATTTTATTAAAAATTAACTTTCAAAAACACAAGTCAATAATCCCAAAATAGAAACACTGTTGTGATTGTAACCACAAGCCAACAGTATTTAAACAGTATAAAAGTTTTAAATGCGAAGGTAAATAATGTTCTTTAAAATCAAATGCTGACTCCACGACCAGTCATGCAACAAACATAGCGGAAGCCTACCTCTTAAGGACCTGAGAATAACAACACGCAAAAATAGGTCAACAAATAATGTTGGTGAATCAACAGGTTTAAAAGTATAACAGTATCTGAAAAGCAGTTATCAGAAAAATAGTTTAATTTCCTTGACCACGAGATTTTACAAGTACAACACAAAGTCGTAAAACGTTTGCATAATATGAGCACCTGAATACTAGCAATGACCCAAGTATAGAAGCCACTATACCCGCCTTAACCTCCTAAAATGTTATACACTTGTTCAAATGTATTTAATGTTCAAAGTAAATGCACCACAGTTTTTATAGTGGGTGAGGTTGTCAACCTAACGGATCCGTCCATCTAAATTGTGCTTACACTGATGGTATTAAAAGTATTCAAGCTAGAGGCTTTTTGAACAAACTCAATATGCATATACAGTACTCATGTCAATACAAAAGCATTTGAAAATGTAAGTATAACAGCGTGTATTCTCATCCCTGAAAACATGTAAAAAGCGGGACTGTAGACTCACCTTTGAATAAAGCTCGGATTAAAAAGTGAACAATTAACTTGTACGGTTTATAGCCGAGTAATGCAACCTAAGTATACGTATTTAGGTTGGTCAATATATATATCTTAAATAAGTGTGGTTTCATAGTGTACGTTGTCTTATTGCTCGACTCGACGCGTTTCAAAGTAAAAGTAAACTATATCATGCAAGTTAAATAAAGTCAACCGAAGTCAAACCGAAAGTCAAACTTGTCAATGTGGTCAAATAAAGTCAACATCAGTAGGTTCATGTCAAATATTGGTCAACATGTCAAACCTAAGTCAAACAATACGTTTTAGGTCATGAATGATCATTTTTACAATTTCAGTTTATCGTTATGCACAAAGTTCATGAACACGTAGCATACTTAGCACATTATCTCATAGTAAAAAATTCAAGTAAACATGAAAAACTCCAGATCATAAATATACTTAAAATAGATTCCAAAAAGTCCGGTCAGGGACTCATACGACAATTAAAAGTCAGGAATCAGAAGGGATACATTTGGGGTTTGCCAAATCAGTTTCTGACCGTGCACTGATTTCATTTTGGCTATAATCGGAGTTAGGAACATGAAATTGATACAAGACCAGTGGCCATAGTTCAAAGACAAATCAAAGTAACACATATAAAAAATCTAGCAACTTTTGTTTAGCTAATTTGTACAGTTTATTCGTGCAATTTGAACATTCAGTTTTCATCTCAAATCAGAATTCACATAAAATATGGCTCTATTGTGCACAATGCATAAGGTTTCAGAGATTGACATAAACTAACAATAAGTCACATATGATGTTAAGTTTCATTTTCCGGAAGCATACATGCTCATGCAATACACACAATCCACAGAGTACAAATAAGTGAGCAATTTGCAGATTCGATTCTCATTTAGTTAGTCACATTCGCACACGATTATCCGAAGATCTAGATACAATTAGCCTATGATATCCACATGAAAAGTGAAGTAATTTTTGTGTAAATTTCAAATATGCAAAGCTTTAATCACAGAAGTTAACACATTTTATCATACAAGGTTATTTTCATGCAAGTGTTGTATAAAACTACTTTTACATTAATTCAAGTATATCTCGGGCTATACATAAGCAAACGACATGATATCCTAGTCTAAATTGAGTGTTTTTAAATTATATTTCAAGTGGTATAAGTTTCACATGCCAATTCGTTGTCTAACAATTCCAGATTTCTGATCAAGCAACAAAAACACAACGATAATTCAAATTGACATAACTTAATCATACGGAAACGAAATCAAGCGAATCCAAAGCCTAAAATCAATAGTTTTTTGCAAGGAATCTGATTATAACATAATAATTAACATTTGAAAAACTTAATTTTTCTGATCATGCAAAAACAAATTCGTTTTTAAACCTAGCCCATCAAACAATCAAAATAACGATAACGATTAACACGTACGCGTATAGACCTGAGAAATTGACAACATAACTATGAAACTCTCATAAAAATAAAATTTTTAAGAATTAGGGTTCATGTAAATATACCTTAGATCGCTAAAAGAATTATACCAACGCGTAGAGGATATCAAGAATTGTAACTTTCGTGTTCAAGGTTTTATCAAAAAATTAAAATTGAGCGTGTGTGGGTGATGGTCGACGGAAGCAGAGGAGGGAGAGGGAGCCAAAAAAGTCGACCAAAATAAATGGGGAAGATTACACAGTTTAGGTTTATACATGCCCTTAAATATTTAGCCCTAAAATCGATAAATACACTTAAGTCCCTTAACTAAACCAACATTTAACAAAATAAAGGGGAGAGGGGAGGGGGGCCGGCCGAATATGACCCATGGGGTATTCCCGGGCTCGTGTTTTGCAATTTCGTGTAATCGTGGTCCATTTTAAGTGTCGTTTAGTCGTACCGAAGGCCCGGAATGCTAACCCGATCGTTAAACGCAACCAATCGCTTAATTTATTAAAAACCCAATAAATTAAATATTTTAAAAAGATAATAATTAATAAAATTAATTATTAAAATAAACCCGAGCGTTTCATTGCTCAAAAAGCTATTATCAAAATCGTATCGTTTTTATCGTATTTCATTATCCGAAATATTTATTTGAATTAATATCAACCCATATTAATTATTGTAACCCTCCGAAGATCAAGTATACATTTATTACACATAAACACATAAAAGTTAAATAATCGCCGTTAAATAAACTAACGGAAGGTTAACGGAAGTAACGGAAAAATCAGGGTTGTTACAGTATGACAGTATATTAGTACACCGTATTTGATTTTGAATTCAAACTTAGTTGGAGTATCAGTGACTCTATAAATTTTAATTGGAGAGGCATGGAAGTTGTGGAGCTCGAGAAGGTGAAGCGTGTCAGATAAACTAATTCTATTTTATTTTCTATTCTATGTACCGGCTTTTTATTTTTCAGTATCTTATTTATTTATTTTTATTAAATTTATCAAATGGTTAAATAAAATTGTAAAATAAAATCCTTTATGACATCAGCATCATGGCCTCACCTTTTTTCTTTTCTTTTTTGATTTTTTTTTTGGTAAGTGGAAGGCTTTTTTATGACATCACTTTTTTAGAGAAATATAATAGTAGAATAGATTTGTTATTTGTTACTCCCTCGTCCCAAATCTCAAATCTATAGTCTAATATTCTATTTTGTGATGTCCCAAATTAACTGTCCACTTTCAGAAATTAATTAGAATAATGTGATAAAAATCTTTTGTAACCATACTTTATTCATATAGGACAAAAAATAGGTAAAAGGTAAGGGCAAGAGACTGAAAAGTTAACAAAAAGGTACATGTGGCATGTACTTTTTCTTAAATTGTATGTTTTTTGCTGGGGACAATAGATTTGGGACGAAGGAAGTACTATAATTAACAAACTAGCGAATTTTTTACAGGTCAAACATCCAGTTTCGATGACTTCTTATGAATGTTATTCCGTGTTGATACCTATTTTCGGCCTATGTCTAACAAGTATCAGTACAGTACTAAAACTACTTAGCGTGATGAGGTGGATTGCCGATTGATATTTACTCTCGGGACAGATCCCTGCAAACTCAGTTCACGGCCAGAATATTGTGAGGTGGCTTTTATCAATCTCGTGGAGCCAAACTATGGGTTGGTCCGTCTAGCGCTATGCGGCTAAGTGTTAATGTTCCAGGGAGAGAAAGTACCGTGTGAGAGAAAAAGTGTGTTCTCTGCCACAAGTTACTGACTTGTGTAAAATGATAACCCAAGGGGTCTATTTATAGACACAAGTCCTCTGTGATGTTCGGAGGCACGTGTCATGCTATGATTGATTAATTTTATGCGAAGATTGTGTAACCAATTTTATGCTAAGTAGTGACATAGCATGTGTACTGCTGGCGTGCTTACTTAAGGGCTTAAGCATTGAAACTTGCCTTCAGAGTTTACGCAAAATGCTGGGCGACCTAATCTGTGACTTACTCCGTATTTTTTATTCTTGACGGAAAATACTGAACGGATAAATATTAAAAAATGATTTTAATACTACTTTCATATGTTTCAAGTGCTTCTTCCACATAGAAATGATGATTGTGTAAACCATATGATACATCATTAAGTCCTCCCAATCTGATGTTTTCGTTTTGCAAAAATGAAGACATTAAACTATAATAAAGATATAAAATTCCTTTTTACCTTGGGAAGATATATCTGCTATCGTTGCTTCTTACTGACTTGATTTGATGGATGACTGTTGGCGGTTGATAAGACCATTTGAAATGTTTCCTTTTAAATAAAATGATTTGAATTTTAAACTGTTTTTCATGAAACTTCCTTTGTTAATCTTCTCCTGACACGTGTCTTCACTTGAACCGTTCGTGTATTTTCACCGAGCCTATAAATATCACATATTTTTTTCTTCATAATCTTTTAACAACTTCGATGCATTGTTTATTCACATACACTTGCAAAAAACATTGTACGAATCTTTCTAGGGTTCCTCCGTCGCCATTTTAAGGTTAGTTTTATGCGGTTCCATTGTTTGTTGTTTTTTTGAAATTCTATCATGGCTGAATCATCTACTACTGCGAATGTGAAGAATTTAAAAGATGTCAGTACGATTTGTAGTTCGATGACTCAGGAGAGATTAGATTCTTTACAAACAACTTTTAGGAATTTAATCAATTTTCACCCAACCTTTCCTTCTCCTTCCGATAGAGCAAACGGTCCTCCAGAGAATAAGATTACTATGTACGCTCTTCATCTTACCATTTTCCTATTTCTCCATTTCTTTTAAATCTTCTTGCACATTATAACGCTGGTTTAAGTCAAATACTGTAATAACCCGACTTTTTTCGTTAACTTTTCGTTGAAAACTTAACAACCGGTACTTAAAATTTACAATTTTGTATGTTTTTTTTAAATATACTATTATTAATATTGATTAGTTTTTTTTTAAAAAAAAAAACACTAAGGTTAGAGAAAACGAGAAAAATATATTTTAAGACAACAAAAAGTATGATTATTAATTTTAATAATTATTATGTTAATAATTGAGTTTTGAAAAATCAATTTTATTAATTAGGATATTCTTAAACTAAACCCGAGAAAATTAGTTTAAACATTCATGTTTTCAGTATCTAATTTAAAAATATAATAAATAAGTATTTTATGAAACTCACAAACAAGGTATGACGTCAAGAGTTTAAAAGGTTTCAAACAATATATATATATATATATATATATATATATATATATATATATATATATATATATATATATATATATATATATATATATATATAATTTTTTTATAAATATAAAATTAACCAGTCATTGAATCATATTAAGATAAAATACATTGGATCTTAGCTAAAGGATAAAAATTTAATTATAACATGTGACTATACAGTAATACCCGTGTTTACCTAATTATTATACCCGTGATATATCTATTTACCTGTGACTACACATTAATACCCGTGTATATTAATTATTACATCCGTGATATCTATTATTGAGATAGAAATATACCCGTGACATATCTATCTATTTATAACCCTAATTCATTTCATCAAACACACACATACGTACACATTCTTCCCCTCCTCAAGAACACCCACTACTATTCATCATCATCATCAATCTTTCATCCTCAAGAACACCTTCAATAATCACTTGATCATAA
Organism: Rutidosis leptorrhynchoides; assembly: GCF_046630445.1. Classification (NCBI taxonomy): domain Eukaryota; kingdom Viridiplantae; phylum Streptophyta; class Magnoliopsida; order Asterales; family Asteraceae; genus Rutidosis; species Rutidosis leptorrhynchoides. The sequence continues at coordinate 290,604,350 of NC_092336.1, read as the reverse complement.
AATCGTTTACATATTCGGACTCCTCTCAAAGAGCTCTACACATCTATACCAACAATTTCTTGATTAGGGTAAGTTTTAAAAACTCTAATTTTTGGGTTTTCATGTTTTTGTTACATTTTAGGGTAGATATAGTGTCTAGTGCTCAAGTCCTTGTATGTATGCATGATAGTATTCGTTAAGTTGATTGTTTGATGACTTTTTGATGAATCACGAATTTGATTTGTGTGAGGTCAGAAACTTGAACTTGTTAAATGTATAATATTATGAGATAATCAGAATCCTCTTGAAAAACTAATAATTTTGGACTATGGAATTTCGAATTTTCGTTACCGTATGCTCATTTTATGCTTAATTGAAGTTTTAACTCGTTTTTATGAATGATCACGTTTTTGATTAATATGATACTGATATGAACATGATATTTTCAGTTTATGAAATAATTATAAATGAAATCCTTGTGAAAAATTAATAAGTTTGCTCTTTTGAATCGCATATTTTCGTTATGTATAGCTCAAGATATGATCAATTGAATTATCGTTGTGTTTTATGCATTAATCTGAAAACTGGTATTGATTGGTGACGAATTGGTTTATGTATGTTACATGGTTGGAAAGACAAGTGAAAAACACTCGAGATAGACTCGTATATCATGTTAATTGGATTTTTAAAACTCCCGTTATGCTTAATTGATTATTAGACCCGACTTTTGTTGATCAACGTTTTAAACAGATGAAAAACGCCATTTAAATTGATTTCTGGATTATGAGCTGAGGATTTTTGAAAAGTATATGATTAGTACTTCACTTTTTATGTAGATTATGCATGCTAATTGTTCCTAGATGTCCGGCTATATGCGTTCGAATATGACCTCCTGAAACGAACTGAATCTGTTCAAAAATTTGCAGCGAATGACATAACTTGATTTTTAGATGGACTTAGGACTTGTGCTTCTGGTATGTGGTTATTTACATGTTGGTGCACATATGTCATTTATATGTTAGCTTCTGAAACCGTTGTTTGCTATGCGTTATATGTGTTACAATACAACATGTCTAAATTCTATCCAAATCAGGAAGTCCGTAGTATTTTGTAAAACTGTACGAATTAGCTATATGAATTGCTTAGATTTATTTACCAGTGATTATTTGAGATGTTTATGGCCATCTTCAATTGGCCGTTCGTCGTTTTCATTCTTCTAGAATAAATGGCAGAATTTACAAAACTGGCGCGCGCTGAAAATTTTCTGAAAAACTGTCGGGCGCATTTGAGACTGCTGCGATTTTTCTATTAGGACTTAGAGTCTGATCTCCAGATATATTTTAGGACTTTGAGTTATGGAGATTTTGACGCGTATTTCAAGTCAAACGGACCTGTACTTATTTTTATAAAAATTCTGGAAGTTGACTACATTATTTAAGCTAAATATTATGTGCAATTGACTTTGTTTGACCAAATGGGTTTAATGGGTCAAAATGAGTAACGGTCAGTGTAGAAAAGTCCCAAACGTCGATTTAAGTAAATTTAATGGTTGTGGTGTTTAAAAAAAATAAGTTGTGGCATGTTTTGGTCAAAATGGGTGTTTATGACCCATTTGGGTCATACGAGCCTACTTTGACCCATATGCGAAATTTTGTGAACCAAAAGTATGTAACACATCCCGTATATTGATTTAAGTATGTTTGCAAGTTTCGGTGCTTTAAAAATGAGTTTGGGTCAAATTTGGTTTAAAGAAAGTTTTATGACTCATTCGGGTCAAACGTGCATAAATTGACCCATATGCATAATTTTGGAAAACGAAAGTCACCAACACATCTAAAATGTCATTTTTGAGCTGTGATAAAAATTTGGTTAAGTCAGGTCAGCCGGATTCAAATTTGGATCGTCAACCGAAAATTTTAGTATTTTAACAAAATTGTCAAAATGACTCTCGGACCTACTTTGAGGACTCGCAAGTTGAAATCAGTTAAGTTTAGATAAAAACTATTATTTGGTATTGAAAGTATTTGCGACATGCTTTAAAACGATATATTATTTGTATAATTTTGTTGAGTCTAAACTGGTATAAAACAAGCGAGAAAATGGGCAATTGTTGCTGATTTTGAACACTTAAAACAAATTTTATCAGCATTTTATGTTTCGGGAGACTGTTTTCGCGAGGTCATAACTTTAAAACCGTAACTCCGTTTTTGTCAAATAAACTGTCTATAGCAAGGTGGGATGACATACTTTCCAATGGTCACGACCTAAAGTATTATATCAAATTTGGTGGGACCTGGAATCAGCTGCAAAATACTAAAAAATACATATATGTAAATAATATAAATTTTTTCTAAGTAAAAATGAATAACTTAAGTTTGACCTATGTTTGACTACTTGACCAACTTGTGTAATTTTATGTGGTTGTTGACTTGTGTTAACCATGTTGACTTGCGTTTAACTTGCGTTTGACTTACATTTGACTTACTTTGACTTGCGTTGACTTTTGTTGACTTTTGCTAAATTTTGCTAAATTTATGAGTCGGACTTGAGCAATAGGACTATACGAACGCTATGACCTGACCTAGCTTATTAGATATTTATTAACCAACATATATTCTTTAGGATGAGGTCTACTGTTACTTGCATTCCGAGTATTGGTTACATCTACGTGAATTGTTTATTGGGCTACAAAGGTGAGTTTCATTTGCTCCCTTTTTAATTGCTTTTGCAATATATATTTTTGGGCTGAGAATACATGCGCTGTTTTATAAATATTTTACGAAATAGGCACAAGTACTAAAACTAATTCTACGTGGGTTTAAACCAGAAATATACCCTTAGCTTGGTAACATTAAACTACTTGTCTATGTACGGTAGGCGCGAATCCTAAAGATAGATCTATTGGGCCTGACAAACCCCTTCCTGACTATGGGATGCTTTAGTACTTCGACATTATTTTAAACACACCTGATCTGGTGTACTTCAGAGGGTAAAACATGAACGTTAAGGCTTGTTACCGGGTGCCTACAACTTATAGAATACTTTTATACATTTGCGAGTGTACATATATTTATAGACGAAAATCTTGTGGTCTATTAAAATAATGAAAATGATTGTTTATGATAAACTAATGAACTCACCAACTTTTTGGTTGACACTTTTAGCATGTTTATTCTCAGGTTTTTCAAAAGTGCTTCCGCTGTCTGCTTGCTATTTGCTCAAGGTGCTGCATGGAGTCTTTTATGCCATATTTTCAAAAAGACATTGCATTCAAATATTATTGTTATAATCTGTTATTAAATAAATTGATGATTTAGTCATTTTGTATAAGTTGTCATATATATTTGGGATATGTCTATATTTTGGTAAACTTTCTATGTATAGAAAGTATTAAAAAAAAATGAAAGCAATATTTTATCAAAACGTATCATATAGAGGTCGAAACCTCGCTGTGGGACCGTAGATAACGTACCGCGTCAATAGCGATTTTGGCGGGTCGTTATAAGTGGTATCAGAGCGTTGGTTCTAGGGAATTAGGTGCATTAATGTGTCTGACCTGGACCGTTAGGATACATTAGTGATCTAGTCTAGAACCGTGTCGTTACACTTATATGTGATTATGTGCATATTCTGATATTAATATAATATTATTATTACTATCGGTGAGAAAGTATTTCTCAATTTGATTACAAGCCTTCTCATGCTCAAACGAGTTCATTTTCAACACCCCGGTCATTGAAAAACCAGGAAGCGTCATTCAGGACTTTCGAAATTTCCGACATTCCTACGTGAGTTATTACTGGTATATTTTTATAGATATCATATGTGTTATATTATGTGCTTATATGCTTCGATTCAGAAACTCCTGACATCTCGAATTGTAAATCGGAAGAAGTCTTATCCGACTCACGAAGATTCTCAATAGTTCCAAAGACATTCTTACGTCATTACCCTTTCAATATTATTAATTAAAATAAATATTATATTCTCGTACTATTTTTAGTACACCCATTTTTGAAATCATTTTGATTTATAAATTCTGGAAAACGACACTTGTTTTATATCCATAAATATTTTAGAGTAATGTTGGAACGGAAGTATGAGTTAGTGTAACATAATTACGCTTGATCAACGTGGTTATATTACGGTAAGTCATGCAGAAGTTCTAATGGAACGTGATGGTGGTAATGCTTGATCAACCTTATCTTCACCACGTACCATGTTACATGACTCTGTTTTCTGTGCTGATATCTGAATATACCAAGACTCTATATGTGACATCATTTGAGTCACGTGTGGTTCCTTCTCATCTTTGTCATATCACACTTGCACTCCGAGCAGTTTATTCAAAGGTATTCGTATCAAAGGACTATGATCTCATTTTACCTAACTTTCATATTTAACTACAAGATGCTCGATCTTTCTACGTCAAGACGAACATTCTATCCTCACTTGTTTCTTAAATGCCGTTTAATCACACCAACCAAAATTTCGGGACGAAATTTTCTTTAAGGGGTAGGTCATGTAATAACCCGACTTTTTTCGTTAACTTTTCGTTGAAAACTTAACAACCGGTACTTAAAATTTACAATTTTGTATGTTTTTTTTAAATATACTATTATTAATATTGATTAGATTTTTTTTTTAAAAAAAAACACTAAGGTTAGAGAAAACGAGAAAAATATATTTTAAGACAACAAAAAGTATGATTATTAATTTTAATAATTATTATGTTATATAATAATTGAGTTTTGAAAAATCAATTTTATTAATTAGGATATTCTTAAACTAAACCCGAGAAAATTAGTTTAAACATTCATGTTTTCAGTATCTAATTTAAAAATATAATAAATAAGTATTTTATGAAACACACAAACCAGGTATGACGTCAAGAGTTTAAAAGGTTTCAAACAATATATATATATATATATATATATATATATATATATATATATATATATATATATATATATATATATATATATATATATATATTTTTTATAAATATAAAATTAACCAGTCATTGAATCATATTAAGATAAAATACATTGGATCTTAGCTAAAGGATAAAAATTTAATTATAACATGTGACTATACAGTAATACCCGTGTTTACCTAATTATTATACCCGTGATATATCTATTTACTTGTGACTACACATTAATACCCGTGTATATTAATTATTACATCCGTGATATCTATTATTGAGATAGAAATATACCCGTGACATATCTATCTATTTATAACCTTAATTCATTTCATCAAACACACACATACGTACACATTCTTCCCCTCCTCAAGAACATCCACTACTATTCATCATCATCATCAATCTTTCATCCTCAAGAACACCTTCAATAATCACTTGATCATAAAATCGTTTACATATTCGGACTCCTCTCGAAGAGCTCTACACATCTATACCAACAATTTCTTGATTAGGGTAAGTTTTAAAAACTCTAATTTTTGGGTTTTCATGTTTTTGTTACATTTTAGGGTAGATATAATGTCTAGTGCTCAAGTCCTTGTATGTATGCATGATAGTATTCGTTAAGTTGATTGTTTGATGACTTTTTGATGAATCACGAATTTATTTTGTGTGAGGTCAGAAACTTGAACTTGGTAAATGTATAATATTATGAGATAATCAGAATCCTCTTGAAAAACTAATAATTTTGGACTTTGGAATTTCGAATTTTCGTTACCGTATGCTCATGTTATGCTTAATTGAAGTTTTAACTCGTTTTTATGAATGATCACATTTTTGATTAATATGCTACTGATATGAACATGATATTTTCAGTTTATGAAATAATTGTAAATGAAATCCTTGTGAAAAATTAATAAGTTTTCTCTTTTGGATCGCATATTTTCGTTATGTATAGCTCAAGATATGATCAATTGAATTATCGTTGTGTTTTATGCATTAATCTGAAAATTGGTATTGATTGGTGACGAATTGGTTTATGTATGTTACATGGTTGGAAAGACAAGTGAAAAACACTCGAGATAGACTCGTATATCATGTTAATTGGATTTTTAAAACTCCCGTTATGCTTAATTGATTATTAGACCCGACTTTTGTTGATCAACGTTTTAAACAGATGAAAAACGCCATTTAAATTGATTTCTGGATTATGAGATGAGGATTTTTGAAAAGTATATGATTAGTACTTCACTTTTTATGTAGATTATGCATGCTAATTGTTCCTAGATGTCCGGCTATATGAGTTCGAATATGACCTCCTGAAACGAACTGAATCTGTTCAAAAATTTGCAGCGAATGACATAACTTGATTTGTAGATGGACTTAGGACTTGTGCTTCTGGTATGTGGTTATTTACATGTTGGTGCACATATGTCATTTATATGTTAGCTTCTGAAATCGTTGTTTGCTATGCGTTATATGTGTTACAAAACAACATGTCTAAATTCTATCCAAATCAGGAAGTCCGTAGTATTTTGTAAAACTGTACGAATTAGCTATATGAATTGCTTAGCTTTATTTACCAGTGATTATTTGAGATGTTTATGGCCATCTTCAATTGGCCGTTCGTCGTTTTCATTCTTCTAGAATAAATGGCAGAATTTACAAAACTGGCGCGCGCTGAAAAGTTTCTGAAAAACTGTCGGGCGCATTTGAGACTGCTGCGATTTTTCTATTAGGACTTAGAGTCTGATCTCCAGATATATTTTAGGACTTTGAGTTATGGAGATTTTGACGCGTATTTCAAGTCAAACGGACCTGTACTTATTTTTATAAAAATTCTGGAAGTTGACTACATTATTTAAGCTAAATATTATGTGCAATTGACTTTGTTTGACCAAATGGGTTTAATGGGTCAAAATGAGTAACGGTCAGTGTAGAAAAGTCCCAAACGTCGATTTAAGTAAATTTAATGGTTGTGGTGTTTAAAAAAAATAAGTTGTGGCATGTTTTGGTCAAAATGGGTGTTTATGACCCATTTGGGTCATACGAGCCTACTTTGACCCATATGCGAAATTTTGAGAACCAAAAGTATGTAACACATCCCGTATATTGATTTAAGTATGTTTGCAAGTTTCGGTGCTTTAAAAATGAGTTTGGGTCAAATTTGGTTTAAAGAAAGTTTTATGACTCATTCGGGTCAAACGTGCATAAATTGACCCATATGCATAATTTTGGAAAACGAAAGTCACCAACACATGTAAAATGTCATTTTTGAGCTGTGATAAAAATTTGGTTAAGTCAGGTCAGCCGGATTCAAATTTGGATCGTCAACCGAAAATTTTAGTATTTTAACAAAATTGTCAAAATGACTCTCGGACCTACTTTGAGGACTCGCAAGTTGAAATCAGTTTTAGATAAAAACTATTATTTGGTATTGAAAGTATTTGCGACATGCTTTAAAACGATATATTATTTGTATAATTTTGTTGAGTCTAAATAGGTATAAAACAAGCGAGAAAATGGGCAATCGTTGCTGATTTTGAACACTTAAAACAAATTTTATCAGCATTTTATGTTTCGGGAGACTGTTTTCGCGAGGTCATAACTTTAAAACCGTAACTCCGTTTTTGTCAAATAAACTGTCTATAGAAAGGTGGGATGACATACTTTCCAATGGTCACGACCTAAAGTATTATATCAAATTTGGTGGGACCTGGAATCAGCAGCAAAATACTAAAAAATACATATATGTAAATAATATAAATTTTTCTAAGTAAAAATGAATAACTTAAGTTTGACCTATGTTTGACTACTTGACCAACTTGTGTAATTTTATGCGGTTGTTGACTTGTGTTAACCATGTTGACTTGCGTTTAACTTGTGTTTGACTTACATTTGACTTACTTTGACTTGCGTTGACTTTGTTGACTTTTGCTAAATTTTGCTAAATTTATGAGTCGGACTTGAGCAATAGGACTATACGAACCCTATGATCTGACCTAGCTTGTTAGATATTTATTAACCAACATATATTCTTTAGGATGAGGTCTACTGTTACTTGCATTCCGAGTATTGGTTACATCTACGTGAATTGTTTATTGGGCTACAAAGGTGAGTTTCATTTGCTCCCCTTTTAATTGCTTTTGCAATATATATATTTTTGGGCTGAGAATACATGCGCTGTTTTATAAATATTTTACGAAATAGGCACAAGTACTAAAACTAATTCTACGTGGGTTTAAACCAGAAATATACCCTTAGCTTGGTAACATTAAACTACTTGTCTATGTACGGTAGGCGCGAATCCTAAAGATAGATCTATTGGGCCTGACAAACCCCATCCTGACTATGGGATGCTTTAGTACTTCGACGTTATTTTAAACACACCTGATCTGGTGTTCTTCAGAGGGTAAAACATGAACGTTAAGGCTTGTTACCGGGTGCCTACAACTTATAGAATACTTTTATACATTTGCGAGTGTACATATATTTATAGACGAAAATCTTGTGGTCTATTAAAATAATGAAAATGATTGTTTATGATAAACTAATGAACTCACCAACTTTTTGGTTGACACTTTTAGCATGTTTATTCTCAGGTTTTTCAAAAGTGCTTCCACTGTCTGCTTGCTATTTGCTCAAGGTGCTGCATGGAGTCTTTTATGCCATATTTTCAAAAAGACATTGCATTCAAATATTATTGTTATAATCTGTTATTAAATAAATTGATGATTTAGTCATTTTGTATAAGTTGTCATATATATTTGGGATATGTCTATATTTTGGTAAACTTTCTATGTATAGAAAGTATTAAAAAAAAAAATGAAAGCAATATTTTATCAAAACGTATCATATAGAGGTCGAAACCTCGCTGTGGGACCGTAGATAACGTACCGCGTCAATAGCTATTTTGGCGGGTCGTTATAAATACATCCTCATGGTCTTCAGAAAGTAATTATTTTTGAAATGTCTTTCAATAGCCATAAACAAATTCCAGAAATTAAAATTTCCAATGCCTTGTTTCGCATACGTTGTATCAGCAAATATTGGTACACATTTGATTGTAAAAAGGGGAAAACTTTCGTTGGAGAGAAGGAATCTTCTCTTCATGACTGGAAAGAACCCTTCTTCTTTGTCGATGAGAATATTATTGATTCTCAATGGGTAAAAGTTTGTAAGTGGTCAACCGTTGGTGTTGGTTCCAGCAAAGCAAAACGCCTCGGAAAGAGAGATTGCAGGCTTGTTGATGCTACTAGTGAATTAAAAATTTCACAAAGACCTTATCCAGAAGGTGTTCTTGCTGGTGTTAGTAGTGAATGGCCATCATCCACAGTTTCAGTACTTTGATTGAGAGTCCATGGTAGGATTTTTGTTTTTAATTTTAATGTTTGCAAATGTATTTTTATTTTTCCTTATGCACATGCATATTCTTTGTTTGTGTTTTTTTCTATTTACAGAAGAAGATATGAGGGTTGTTGATACATTCAACACTCATGCTATTACGCATATAATTGTTACTTATCATCCAAAAACTGCTAAAGATATTGAAGCAAAAAGGATAAGTGTCGCAGCTTTGGAGAATGCTGAGAAGACTCCAGAATGCAATACGAAATCTTCATCTAGTCCTACTCCGGATATGGATGAGTGATTCTCCCACTCCTCCGTCCAAAAAGCTGTCCAGGAAGTCAAAAAGGATGGCAAGCATCTAAAAAATTCTCCAAAGAATTCAAAAACCAAGAAGCGTTCAAATAGTATGTATTTCCTTTTTTCGTCTAGTTCGTGTAATTACTCCTTGAGTGCGTTTGGTAACAATTATACCATTTTTATTTTTATGTTTAGTGATTGTTATTACCGGTGAAGATACTGAAGATGAAAACAAGAATGATGATGAAAATGATGATGATGATGATGATGACATATCTCCTCCTTCTCCTTTCAACATGTCTTCGAAGCCTATAAACACAACTTCTTCAACTTCTTCACATCCTCCACCATCTATTCCTCTTGACACAATGTGTGCATTTAATGAAAATCCTCTCAACAAGTATGATAATGTTTTGGATTTTCTGAAGGTATAATGTTATTATATATATTTTAAGTTATATATTGCTTGTCTATTTATAAAGACTTTATTATTGATACTTGTCTTTAAATGCTTGCAGTTGAGCCCTGTTGATGAACTTATGCCGACTTTGGCTAGTTTATCTTCCACCAACAACCTTCAATCCAGTGCAGCTTCTTTAATTCTGCACACTCGACACGTGTTGCACAGTTTGAAGATGCAGCAAGCGCAGAGCTATGTGTTGATCCAGGCTCAAGAAAACATGAAAAGATTGGCTAAGTTTGAACGAAAAGTGAAGGAGTTGGAAGATGAAACAATGAAGATGGGAGAGGCTAGGCGGATGAAGGAAAGTGCACTTAAAGTTGCTGAAACTCTTGGGTTAAAAATAAAAAAATGAAAATGAAGAGTTGAAGAAGCAACTTGAAGATACCCGTGCTGAACTTGAAACTAGTTCTAAAAGAGCTTATATTGCTGAATGAAGTTTTAATAGGTTCAAGGATGGCCTTCCAGGACTGGTCCCAAGATTGCTCGATTCGGGCACAGTAAACAACCCATTCCAAGCCTACTTGTTTGCTTCTGTGGATCAAGCCATTTCTAGTGCTGTGGAGATGGTTTTGAAGCTTCTTCTGAATGTTCCTGAACCATTACCAGAGGGTGTTGACAAATTTATTATGGTTGGTGCTGACGAGAAGTTTGAGGAGACCGAGAATGTGGTGGCAGGGTTGAAGATTAAAGTGTTGAATGAGTTGTGTGAGAAGGTGGATGCTACTATTGATGAAGTATCTAATGTTTCACTTTGAACAATATGTTTTGAAAACAATTTATTTTTTTGTAATAATGTCCTTAATGAATAAAGACCTTCAAGGTGCAATGGCGGTGATATCGGCTAAAAAGTCATGTTTTTATCCCCGATATTAAGCCCTAAATAAAGTTTCAAACTTTATCGCCAAAATAATCTCTTTGTCGGTTAATTTTGAAGATTTAGTAATTACTGAGGCGATGCAAAAAGAATCAAGTAAATCGTAGCTAAAATGAAGAGTCTAGAGCGAAAATGGTAAAAGATAAGTTACGACCCCGAAAACCAAGTTAAGATCCCGGGAATGAGCAAAACGATCCAAGAAAACAGCAGACCAGAGCACAAAAATGTCCTGTCACATCGGCTTACCACACCGGCTTGCCAGTGTGGCACCGGTCTGCCACATGACTCAGCCACGGGGCATGGGAAACGGCTAGCTTAAATGGGCTGCCAGGCACCGGCCTCTGGCACTGGCCTCTGGCACTGGCCTGTGACGCCCGCCAGCCACGCTGGCTTGCCAGCCGACCCCAACCATTTTTTCTTCTATAAAAGGAGGCATTTGGGCTAATTTTTACACACACTCAACTTTGTACTTCAAATTAGAATTAAATATCTTTAGTTAGTTTTTAGTAGTAGCTAGCTTAGCTTTTATTTTCCGGATGATATCCCGGTGCGACATTATGATCTCGGGCAGATTTCTTCGGCCTTTTTAGGTTTTTATCCGTTGGGCTTGTCTTATAAATTAAACATGTATTGTTATCATTTATGTTTAATGACGCGTTCTGATATTGCCATGTTAGCTTAATTAATCTGTATGTTACCATGATAGAAGTTTGGGTTAGCTTAGTGATGTTAAATTAGTATGGTTACTATTGTTATACTGAATCTATGACCCTGATAGATTTGTATGCTAGCATCTTAAGGATTGACCAACCTAGGTTGTGATCAAGACTTATCCATCTATATGAACTTAGCTACTTCATATGATTAAGACCCGTGGTTATACTGTACCTGAAGATTCTATGAACTCGGTATGGCCAGAGTTCCCGAGAGGCATTTAACGCGCTTTTAGGACATAGAACTTAGGAATGTAGACATGAATGACCTAATATGCCTATTGATTATTCCAATGAGACCTCTTAGGAGCTATTAAGATCTAGTTAGTGCCTTAACTGTGTGACCCAAACCTATTGCATGTTCTTGTTTGATTGTTGTTCTAGGATTAAGTCATATCAACTTATCAGGTATCTATTAGGTTTCTATCTGCTTTACTTTCAGTATATCAACTGTAATGCTGTATAATGTTTAGATTAGTATGATCTCATTAGTATAATGAAATGGTTGTTAGTTTACATTAATGTTTTATCAACTTGACCTAACAGACTCCTTCCGTTTGTGATCAGTGTTACTCAACACGGCACATTGTTATTCAGTTACCTAAACTGATAATGAGGGTTAGGATTAGAACTAAACTCAATGATAAACCTAGTGCTTTGCTAAGGATAACCTCTGAGGTTTAGTTACCTTTCAATTATACAACCAGGTGACATACTTTTCACTGCTCAACGAGAACTATGATAGTTTAGAGATAAGTAGGTCTGTGTAATTGGCTCGTCTAACCAGATCTACACTACTCTAATCATAGCCTTAACATAAACATAATTACCTTTTCCTAACCCAAAATGATATCTTGGTTAACATTTTCCTGATCTGCATACTCCAGATATCCCTCCATAACCTTTACCTTTTCGTAATTAGGATTATTAGCTTAAAACCACTACCATCTTTTATCTAGGTAATTTAACCAAAGACAATTATCCCCTTGATTTTCAATCCCTTAAACCATTCATAAACACGACCCTAGGGTAACTCACACCTTCTACCTTAGAAAGTTAAAAGTGAATTTAAGTCCCGTAAAATATAAAAGAATAAACCATTGCTTCTCTTCTGATAACTAATCCCGACGTTTGTGACCTAACAATACCACATAAATAAAACCGTCCGTTTTGGTCATATCGTAAGGGTAAGTAGATTTATTGGTGCCGCTGCCGGGGATCGAATATTTTAATTGAGAAAGGTTTTAAACAGACAAAAGTGCTATTTGGTGGTGTCTAAGAAAGACAATTATACACGGACTTGGTTGTTGAATTTTCCGAACAGTCTCCAAATTTATTGGAACCAAAAGGATCCTGCCTCTCCGTAATCTATCTGGCCACCTAGATACGAATTAATCTGAAAGAAACCCTATTAATTTGGAATATCCGATAAGGTTAGCGACCAAATTTCAAGAATAATTATTTTAATTAAATTATCGATACTTTTAGTTAATTAATATTTTCTGAAAGTTACTTTTTCAGTTTTAAAACATAAAATAAAAAAAAAAAAAATGGAGCAACAAATCACCCTCGCTTCTACACAAAAGCCATGCTTAGAAGAAAGAGGAGGACCAATCACCTTAGAGACCGAAGGGATCCCAGAAATTAGTTCACATATGATCAAAATGGTCAGTATGATCTGTAAATTTCAAGGATTTCCAACTGACGATCCAAACTTTCACCTAAACAAATTTATCAGTCTGGTTGACTCTTTTAAGAAGGAAGAAAACGAAAAAAACATTTTGAAACTTCACCTTTTCTAATATTCTTTGTCTACACACGCTTTAACATGGTTTGATAAGCTTAAAGCTAATTCAATACATTCATGGGAAGATTTAGCCACAAAATTTTTGAACAAATTTTATCCACCTTCCCCGCAAACCTGTTTAAGAAATGACATAAAAAAATTTTCTCAAAAAGAAAAGAAGTCATTGTGTCTAGCTTGGTATAGATTAAAAATGATGCTTAAAAGATGTCTGAATCATTCGTTAAGTCGGGCAGACATAATCTGCATAGTTTACAATGGTTTGACCAAGGATGATAAGTCTCACCTATACATGGTCTCGCAAGGCTATTTCATGTCACGAACGACAGATAAAGCATGGAATCTCTTAGAAACGATAGCTACACAACAGGAAGATTGGAGCTATGAAGCTGCTGAGAAGGATGACATCTTCACTCACACGATAAAAGTGCTAGAAAGCATGTTACAAGATCTCACCCTCACTCTTCAAACTTTATCAATTTCTAAAAGTCCCGATACTACTAGAACAAGTCTAAGGTATCCTTACCCTAGATGGGCATATAAACAGAAAAATAGCTCGGACTCTAATATCATCTTTCCCTTACACCAAACTACTCTCCACTCTAAGAAAACTTTAGTTGACTTTATGACAAAGCATATATGATAAATCTTCAAGTAATAGAATGCCATAATAAATTTGATGCTTTGATAAAGACTTTTGAAGAACTAATAACAAATTTTCAGCTTACTCTTAAAGGATTAACCACTAAAGTTGAAATAGAGTGTATTGAGTTTGATGCCCTAGTAGTAACTAGAGGTGGGAAGGAGATAACTGTTAACATACCCATACAAAATTTTTTTGATACGGAACCCGTGCCAAGTTGTCAATCCACCGGAACCTATATCTCCTAAAGCCCCGAAAGTTACTCCGCGAGCCCACATACCTTTTCCAGTTAGGCTTAGGAAGGAAACGCAAGAAGCGCAATTTGCTAAGTAATGTGATATTATTAAAAACCTTCATTTGAATGTACGACTAGTAGATGCCTTAGTAGAAATGCCAAACTGCGCTAAAATTTTATAACAATTACTTTCAAACAAAGAGAGATTAAGATAGATAGTGAGCTTACCCTTAAGTGAGGAATGTTTGTTAGTGTTACAACATGGTATTCCCCTTAAATTAGGAGATATATGAAGATTCATTGTACCTTGCTACCTGCAAGATGTCCAAATCAGCAATGCGTTAGCAGATCTGGGAGCCAATGTAAACCTAATGCCCTATTCATTATTCAAAAAGCTTGGACTTACCGATCTAAGACCCACCAGAATGAATAGCTAACTCGGGGATAGATCAGTTAAGATTACTAGAGGAGTAGCTGAGGATGTCCTAGTCAGAGTGGATAAGTTGCATTCCCCGTTGATTTCGTCATTATGGATATTGAAGAAGACATGAAGGTCCCACTCATACTCGGCAGACCATTCTTGAATACTGCCAAATCAATAATTGACGTACATAAGAAATCACTGAAACTAAGAGTTGGAAATGAAGAAGTCACATTCATTGTCGACCGAATCATGATCAACCCTCGCGAGGAAGATCTCAATCGCGCTTATTCTTTTCAAGAACTCGTCAACGAATATTTGGAAGATACCATGGCTATATGCAGTCAAGATAAAATTTCTAATGATCTGTTCTTTACACCTCCTTATGAAAATCTCGTCAACCATTCAGCCATAGATCTTGGTCAATATAAATCTCCCCTCTCCGAAAGTAACTTTCTCGGCAAAACTTTCCGTATAGCACCGCTAGGTCAAAGCATTCCGTTACTTCTGTTAGGGAGAAGACCGAATGAAGAAACATATTACATTCCGATATTCCAGGAACCACAGTTAAAAGAGAACTGTGACAAAATTCATGAGACAATATTTAAAACTAAAGAAGAAGTTTCTGAAGATGAAGCGTTAAGAAAGACAATTTCCAGAACCAAAGAACAGATAGCATCAGTGATCGCTATTAAGGATGAAGAATCAGAATTGCAGGAGAGGTATGACTCATTAGATAGAAAGGAAATAGCAAGAATGAAGCCTCTATCGAGGAACATCCGGAATTGGAGCTAACGAAGTTACCCTAACATCTAGAGTATGCATTCTTAGAAGGATAATCGCAACTCCCTGTAATCATTTCTAACGATCTCACGCCACATGAAAAGGCAGAATTGATTAAGGTTTTGAAGTCACATAAGAATGCAATTGCTTGGAAGATTTCTGACATCAAAGGGATCAGTCCAAACTATTGCACCTACAAGATTTTCATGGAAGACGATTTCAAACTATCAGTTCAGAGGCAAAGAAGGGTCAATCCAATGATTCAAGCAGTTGTCAAGAAAGAAGTAATCAAACTTTTGGAGGCCAGTCCGATCTATCCTATTTTCGATTCGCCATGGGTAAGTCCTGTTCAAGTGGTACCCAAGAAAGGAAGAATGACCGTAATGAAAAATGAGAATAATGAGCTTATTCCAACACGGGAGGTTACCTGTTGGAGAGTTTGCATAGATTATCATAAGTTAAATGATGCAACTCGGAAAGATCATTTTCTACTTCCGTTCATTAATAAATGTTGGAATGACTATCAGGAAATGAGTTCTATTGTTTCCTTAACGGTTTTTCTGGCTACTTTCAGATTCCCCTCGAACCAAAGGACCAAGAAAAGACAACCTTCACCTCTCCTTATGGTGCATACCAATGTATGCCCTTTGGGTTGTGCAATGCACCTACTACATTTCAGAGGTGTATGGTTGCTATATTCCATGATATGATCGAACGTTGTATGCAAGTCTTCATGGATGACTTCTCTGTCTTCGGCAGTACCTTTGAGACGTACCTTTCTAACCTTAACAAGAAGCTCACTCGATGCGAAGATTTGAATTTAGTTCTAAACTGGGAAAAATATCACTTCATGGTAAAAGAAGGAATAGTTTTGGGACATAAGATATCAAAGTCGGGAATAGAAGTCGACAAGGCTAAAATAGAAACCATAACCAAGCTGCCAGAACCTACCACAGTAAAAGCTGTGAGGAGTTTCCTTGGACACGCCGAATTCCACCGACGTTTTATCAAAGATTTTTCGAAGGTCACAAGACCTATTACTCATCTCCTCGGAAAGGAAGTTCCATTTGTTTTCAATGAAGAATATATTCAAGCATTCAACTATCTGAAGGAACAGCTCACACATGCACCCATCATAATAGCTCCTGATTGGAGTTTACCCTTCGAAATCATGTGTGACGTTAGTCACTTCGTAGTTGGAGCTGTACTAGGACAACAGAAAGATAAGCATTTCCATCCAAACTATTACGCCAGTAAAACCCTGATCGGAGCTTAAGAGAATTATACCACTATGGAAAAGGAGCTGCTAGCAGTAGTTTTTGCCTTCGAAAAATTCTGTTCCTATTTCATCATGTCCAAAACTACGGTTTACACAGATCATTCTGCCCTGAAATATATGTTTACTAAGCAAGATTCTAAACCAAGACTCCTACGATGGATCTTACTCCTTTAAGAATTCAATATCGAGATTAAAGCTAAGAAAGGAGCAGAGAATGTCACAGCAGATCATCTTAGTCGCTTGGAACAACTTGTTCAGAAAGATATTATAGACAAATTTTCGAAAGAACAGCTTATGATCTTAGGACAAGCAAACATAGGATCACAATTCACTGATACCCCTTGGTATACTGACATAGCCAACTACCTAGTTACCAGAGTAGAGAAAAAAGGAATGAGTACATCCCGAAGAAGGAAATTCTTCAGGGATCCTAAGTTTTACTACTGGGAAGATCCATACCTGTTTAGAATTTTCCCTGATCAGATAATCAGGAGATGCGTAGATGAGAAACAAGCAACAAGGATTCTTCACCAATGTCATCATAGACCAACTGGAGGTTATCATGGAGCTAACTTAACCACAAGAAAAGTCTACGATTTAGGATTTTATTGGCCTACTATATTTCGAGATGCGCAAGAGCTTGCAAAGCGTTGCGATGCTTGCCAAAGACAATGGATTATCTCTTTGAAGAATGAGATACCTCAGACTAATATCCAAGCTTGCAAAATCTTCGATATATGGGGATTAGATTTTATGTAGCCGTTCCCCAAGTCTAATGGAAATAATATGTCCTCGTAGTAGTAGATTACCTCTCCAGATGTGTCGAAGTTTAAGCATTTTCAACCAATGATGCCAAGGTCGTTAACAATTTCCTAAAAAGACTCTTCTACCGATTCGGAGCTACCCGTGCTATAATAAGTGATAGAGGCACACACTTCTACAACACTCAATTCATGAAGGTGATGCAACAATACGGACTTACTCACAAGTTGTCCACTGCCTATCATTCGCAGACCAATGGGCAGGAAGACGTCACTAATAGAGCACTCAAAAGAATTCTATAATGATCCGTTGGCCATCATGGAAATTAATGGGCCGATGATATGACTAAAATGGATGGGTTTATTTATGCGGTGTCGTTAGGTCACAAAACGTAAGGATTAGTTATCAAAAGGGAGTAATGGTTTTATTATTTATATTTATCTGGGTTTTTCTAGCTATATTTCACATACTTGTCTTCCTTTTAACGAGTAAGTGGTAAGTATAAATTACGTTCGTATTTTTGTATGTTTGTTCAGTAATGTGGGATAAAAGTTTCTAAATAGTTAACCCTAGTGACAAGTGGTGATATATTAAACTTAACTAAGGTGATATAAACTACAAAGATAAAAAGGGATAGGTATGGAGAATAGGATACTGATGGAGAGCTAATAAAAGAGTTTAACTTCCTAGAATGAACACTAAAACTCAATCAATTGGGTTAAGAACCTAATCAATTTGTCATTAAGAGTTTAGGCTTTGAAGATTCTAGCTAAGATGGATATACCTACTCCCAACATTAACCTTAAGGGGTTTAAACGACCTTAAGGATGGAATCCTCTGTACATGAATAAAGTGGTATATCCCTAAAGGAAAGTCTCAACTTTTCTTAATCCTATTTGTTTTAACTACAGTAACATTCCTCCACTTAATGCTAAGCTATGCCTTAAGATTAACAGATGTGCAATCTTAGATATTCTAAGGTACTGCTAATTGGATTAGAGGTCTCTCCTTTGCGATCACTTACTCGACCCAGGATTATCTTACAACATCTCAAGAACACTGCTTCTAACATGAATCATGCTTTTGAGCAAGCCAGTGTTCACTGAACTCTATATTGCCTACTCTAATCACAACCTTAATGGGCAGCTCTTCTCTGACGAATAAATGATTATTCTTACGCAGGTACTATAACCCTATTGTGACGTTAAGCACACATAATTACTTACCTCGTATCCTAGGGTTGATCAGGTCCTAATTCTAGGTTATAGCCACGTGAATAAGCGGAAAGGGTGATCCGTAAATTAGACTTCTAAACCATCAAGGTTTCAACATAACAATAACATATGTTTCAGATAAGATATTCAACATATAATAAACATTTGCAACAGATAGATATGCATGCAAAATGAAAGCAACTCAAAGTAACAAGATAACTTTATTAAATTAAGGAAAGCGGTCACCGTTTATAGATGAGATCTGGACCATTACAAGTGCTGATATCCTCTAGACCGCTCCTAGTACAATCTTCGGTGTTCGCCTCCGGGTACTTAATTTTCCTCTCAGAGGTGAGAAGTCCTTGAAAGCGCTAGTGAGAGAAAGTGTATTGTAGTGAGAGAGGTGTGTTAAAAATGGATGACAAAAAGCCTTTAAATAGAAGTGAAAAATGCCTGCAAACGTTTGGCAGGCCGTTTGGCAAGCCGTTTTCAAGGCCCGTTTGCTGAGGGAGCCCGTTTTTGATGCCCATTTGTCTAGGCTGTTTTCCATAGTGGTAGGCCATTTTACCTGCCCTGGTCAGCTTGTTTCCTGGACCGTAACTTGATTTCTTGTCTTTCACTGTTTTCGTTATAGAATATTTGTTTTAGCTCCGATTCTCGTGTTTCTTTTTGCATCATCTTCGTAATTATTTAATCTTCAAATTTAACCAAAAAGCGATTATTTTACTGACAAAGTTTGGGACTTATGCAATATCGAGGGTAAAAACGTGACTTTTTAGCCGATATCAAATATCTCACACTTAGACTTTGCTTGTCCTCGAGCAAACTTTCGAGCTTTTAGCACCAAAGATTTTTATTCGTAGTGATCAAGCGATCTCTGTTTTGCAAGACGTAGGAGCGAAAACTTGGTTTTACTCTTTTTGTTATTCCCGAACCCTTTTCCGCAAGCATGAGAGGAGGTTACATAACTGAGGCTATCTCACTCGGGTCACTTAATTCACTAAAGTGTTTCAGGTGTCCTATAGTTCTAAGAAATGAAATTGCTCATAGCCAGTCATGTTTGCATTCCTCGTCATAGGCTTGATCAAGACTCAAATCTCCATCACTTATTTGAGAGAATTTTCAGTTATAGACTCAACTTATATTGTGAAGAGATGGTGATTTTGGAGGTTAAAGGGTGTAAAGGGTTGGATAGATAGGAGTTCTTTTAAGGATTAATTTTTAATAATCCTTTCAGCTTTTTGTCAGGAGTTTCAGGTTGAGCATCCTTCTTTTTAAGTGCCAGGAGTTCTTTTCTCGAATCTTTTTGGTTCCGCTCCTTTTCTCAGAATCAATATATATATTTTGGCAAGCATCTTTTGCTTTTCTCTTCGAGGTCTCCTTTTATTAGCGATCTCTTTGATATTTGACTTGGATGCTCGCATTTTTTCTAATGCGGTTTTATAGAGGAATTCCCGGAATTTAAGACTTTGTTGGGATTTTATTTCTTTGTGAATGAAACGAATAAGTAGTGATTGTTGGAATTTTGTGTGGCTTGGAGCGAAAATGGAAATGAAGGTATTTTGATGGAGGTGTTTTGTCTTCATGTAAAGCCGAGGTTTCTAACTTAGTAGTTCTTATCTAAAGGTGTGATTCTGAAATGTAGATCAAGAGCAAGTTCTGATTCAGAGATGCTAGCATCGGCACACTCAACAGAAATATAGTGAAGCACTAAAATGAGTGCTTGTTAGACCTTATTTGGGGTGCCTCACAACAATTATAATGGGTCGAATTGCGCCTTTCGTTATGAAATGCTCTTTTGGAAAATTTGGTTTGGTTTTCGCAAAAAGTTTTGACTTTGTTTTACTCTTTTGTCTTCTATGTAACAAAAACTTTTTGATCATTTATAGAATTTTTGTAATCCTAAATGTTTTATAGCTCGAAAAGTTTTAAATTTTGTGAACAATTTAGTTTTATAAACACTTGAGGATTTTGCGAGAATCATAATGTGAAATATTTGCTATCCCACACTTAAAAATAACATTTTCCTCAATGTAAAAGATACGGCTTATCCCACACTTAGGTTTTGAAAGAGATGTTCTGTTATTAAAAGTTTATGTTGATGGGGTTGCTAATCCCATACTTAGTGTTTAAAGTGGTCTTAGTATATTGCGTATATTCTATTGAAAAAGTGGTGAAGATGTAGTACTCTCCTATGGTCACAAGGCGTGTATGGATGGTTTGCCGATTATAGTTTCTTCTAATCTCGTGCTGGCGCCATTCTCGTTCAGAGCATCCTTGCTCCAAGTCATGCTTCCACCTTGTATGGTCTCGATCATCGTTTGTTTGTGACGTTTATTCATGCAATATTATTCTACCATATTGATATGACCGAAACAGACGGTTTTATTCGTGCGCTGTCGTTAGGTCGCAATACGTCAGAATCAGTCACCAAAAGGGGGGGGGGGGGTATTGTTTTAAATTTATATTTAGCGGGGCCTAAATCGTACTACTCTTTATTATGAGTAAGGGAAGTATGACCTAGGGTCGTATTTTTAAGATATCAGTAGAATCGAACCTATATTTAAAGCTTAAGATAATTATAAGGAGAAGGAGTAGTAATTACCTAATTTTGGGTTTTTCTAATTTATAAGATAGATAAAGTAAATGCAATAAAATTCATAATTTAGATAAGGTTAAAACAAGTGCATACTATGATTTCACCAGTTATTCTGCCGGGATTATGGAATGCTGGCTCATAAATAGGTAGGGACCTTGTATGAAATGTCCCGTTTATATTGATTATAAACGTTCCATATTAATTGATTTCGTTGCGAGGTTTTGACCTCTATATGAGACGTTTTTCAAAGACTGCATTCATTTTTAAAACAACCATAACCTTTATTTTATCTATAAAGGTTTAAAAAGCATTACGTAGATTATCAAATATTGATAATCTAAAATATACTGTTTATACACGACCATTACATAATAGTTTACAATAAGAATATATTACATCAAAAATAAGTTTCTTGAATGCAGTTTTACATAATATCATACAAGCATGGACTCTAAATCTTGTCCTTATTTAAGTATGCAACAGCGGAAGCTCTTAGTATTCACCTGAGAATAAACATGCTTTAAACGTCAACAAAAATGTTGGTGAGTTATAGGTTTAACCTATATATATCAAATCGAAACAATAGACCACAAGATTTCATATTTCAATACACATTCCATACATAGAGATAAAAATCATTCATATGGTG
Organism: Rutidosis leptorrhynchoides; assembly: GCF_046630445.1. Classification (NCBI taxonomy): domain Eukaryota; kingdom Viridiplantae; phylum Streptophyta; class Magnoliopsida; order Asterales; family Asteraceae; genus Rutidosis; species Rutidosis leptorrhynchoides. The sequence continues at coordinate 290,582,358 of NC_092336.1, read as the reverse complement.
AACACCTGGTAACCGACATTAACAAGATGCATATATAAGAATATCCCCATCATTCCAGGACACCCTTCGGATATGATATAAATTTTGAAGTACTAAAGCATCCGGTACTTTGGATGGGGTTTGTTAGGCCCAATAGATCTATCTTTAGGATTCGCGTCAATTAGGGTGTCTGTTCCCTAATTCTAAGATTACCAGACTTAATAAAAAGGGGCATATTCGATTTCGATAATTCAACAATAGAAAGTAGTTTCACGTACTTGTGTCTATTTTGTAAATCATTTATAAAACCTGCATGTATTCTCATCCCAAAAATATTAGATTTTAAAAGTGGTACTATAACTCACTTTCACAGATTTTTACTTCGTCGAGAAGTAAGACTTGGCCACTGGTCGATTCACGAACCTATAACAAATATGTACATATATATCAAAGTATGTTCAAACTATATTTACAACACTTTTAATACATTTTGATGTTTTAAGTTTATTAAGTCAGCTGTCCTCGTTAGTAACCTACAACTAGTTGTCCACAGTTAGATGTACAGAAATAAATCGATATATATATTATCTTGAATCAATCCACGACCCAGTGTATACATGTCTCAAGCTAGATCACAACTCAAAGTATATATATTTTTGGAATCAACCTCAACCCTGTATAGCTAACTCCAACATTACTGCATATAGAGTGTCTATGGTTGTTCCAAATAATATATATACATGGGTCGATATGATATGTCAAAACATTTGGATACGTGTCTATGGTATCCCAAGATTACATAATATATTAGAATACATGTATAATACAATATAAGTTAGCTAGGATATGATTTGTATAGAATTGTTAATATTTCCCGTAGCTACAAAAATAAAAAATATCCAATCTTGTTTTACCCATAACTTCTTCATTTTAAATCCGTTTTGAGTGAATCAAATTGCTATGGTTTCATATTGAACTCTATTTTATGAATCTAAACAGAAAAAGTATAGGTTTATAGTCAGAAATATAAGTTACAAGTCATTTTTGTAAGAGGTAGTCATTTCAGTCGAAAGAACGACGTCTTGATGACCATTTTGAAAAACATACTTCCACTTTGGGTTTAACCATGATTTTTGGATATAGTTTCATGTTCATAAGAAAAATCATTTTCCCAGAAGAACAACTTTTAAATCAAAGGTTATCATAGTTTTTAATTATCAAACCCAAAACAGCCCGCGGTGTTACTACGACGGCGTATGTCCAGTTTTACGGTGTTTTTTGTGTTTCCAGGTTTTAAATCATTAAGTTAGCATATCATATAGATATAGAACATGTATTTAGTTTATTTTAAAAGTCAAGTTAGAAGGATTAACTGTTGTTTGCGAACAAGTTTAGAATTAACTAAACTATGTTCTAGTGATTTCAAGTTTAAACCTTCGAATAAGATAGCTTTATATGTATGAATCGAATGATGTTATGAATATCATTACTACCTCAAGTTTTGTGGATAAACCTACTAGAAAAGAGACAAATGTATCTAGCTTCAAAGGATCTTTGATGGCTTGAAAGTTCTTGAAGTAGAATCATGACACGAAAACAAGTTCAAGTAAGATTTCCACTCGAAATAAGATTGTTATAGTTATAGAAATTGAATCAAAGTTTGAATATGAGTATTACCTTATATTAGAAAGATATCTTAATGTAAATAAGAAAGATTTCTTGAGGTTGGATGATCACTCTACAAGATTGGAAGTAAGCTAGCAAACTTGGAAGTATTCCTGATTTTATGAAACTAGAACTTGTAGAATTTATGAAGAACACTTAGAACTTGAAGATAGAACTTGAGAGAGATCAATTAGATGAATAAAATTGAAGAATGAAAGTATTTGTAGGTGTTTTTGGTCGTTGGTGTATGGATTAGATATAAAGGATATGTAATTTTGTTTTCATGTAAATAAGTCATGAATGATTACTCATATTTTTGTAATTTTATGAGATATTTCATGCTAGTTGCCAAATGATGGTTCCCACATGTGTTAGGTGACTCACATGGGCTGCTAAGAGCTGATCATTGGAGTGTATATACCAATAGTACATACATCTAAAAGCTGTGTATTGTACGAGTACGAATACGGGTGCATACGAGTAGAATTGTTGATGAAACTGAACGAGGATGTAATTGTAAGCATTTTTGTTAAGTAGAAGTATTTTGATAAATTTATTGAAGTCTATCAAAAGTGTATGAATACATATTAAAACACTACATGTATATACATTTTAACTGAGTCGTTAAGTCATCGTTAGTCGTTACATGTAAGTGTTGTTTTGAAACCTTTAGGTTAACGATCTTGTTAAATGTTGTTAACCCAATATTTATAATATCAAATGAGATTTTAAATTATTATATTATCATGATATTATGATGTACGAATATCTCTTAATATGATATATATACATTAAATGTCGTTACAACGATAATCGTTACATATATGTCTCGTTTCAAAATCATTAAGTTAGTAGTCTTGTTTTTACAAATGAAGTTCATTGTTAATATACTTAATGATATGTTTACTTATCATAATATCATGTTAACTATATATATAACCATATATATGTCATCATATAGTTTTTACAAGTTTTAACGTTCATGAATCATCGGTCAACTTGGGTGGTCAATTGTCTATATGAAACCTATTTCAATTAATCAAGTCTTAACAAGTTTGATTGCTTAACATGTTGGAAACACTTAATCTTGTAAATAACAATTTCATTTAATAAATATATAAACATGGAAAAGTTCGGGTCACTACAGTACCTACCTGTTAAATAAATTTCGTCCCGAAATTTTAAGCAGTTGGAGGTGTTGACGTATCTTCTGGAAATAAATGCGGGTATTTTTTCTTCATCTGATCTTCTCGTTTCCAGGTGAACTCGGGTCCTCTACGAGCATTCCATCGAACCTTAACAATTGGTATCTTGTTTTGCTTAAGTCTTTTAACCTCACGATCCATTATTTCGATGGGTTCTTCGATGAATTGAAGTTTTTCGTTGATTTGGATTTCATCTAACAGAATAGTGAGATCTTCTTTAGCAAAACATTTCTTCAAATTCGAGACGTGGAAAGTGTTATGTACAGCCGCGAGTTGTTGAGGTAACTCAAGTCGGTAAGCTACTGGTCCGACACGATCAATAATCTTGAATGGTCCGATATACCTTGGATTTAATTTCCCTCGTTTACCAAATCGAACAACACCTTTCCAAGGTGCAACTTTAAGCATAACCATCTTTTCAATTTCAAATTCTATATCTTTTCTTTTAATATCAGCGTATCTCTTTTGTCTTTTGGGCTGTTTTCAACCGTTGTTGAATTTGGATGATCTTCTCGGTAGTTTCTTGTATTATCTCCGGACCCGTAATCTGTCTATCCCCCACTTCACTCCAACAAATTAGAGACCTGCACTTTCTACCATAAAATGCTTCAAACAACGCCATCTCAATGCTTGAATGGTAGCTGTTGTTGTAGAAAAATTATGCTAACGGTAGATGTCGATCCCAACTGTTTTCGAAATCAATAACACATGCTCGTAGCATGTCTTCAAGCGTTTGTATTGTCCTTTCACTCTGCCCATCAGTTTGTGGATGATAGGCAGTACTCATCTCTAGACGAGTTCCTAATGCTTGCTGTAATGTCTGCCAGAATCTTGAAATAAATCTGCCATCCCTATCAGAGATAATAGAGATTGGTGTTCCATGTCTGGAGATGACTTCCTTCAAATACAGTCGTGCTAACTTCCCCATCTTGTTATCTTCTCTTATTGGCAGAAAGTGTGCTGATTTGGTGAGACGATCAACTATTACCCAAATAGTATCAAAACCACTTGCAATCCTTGGCAATTTAGTGATGAAATTCATGGTAATGTTTTCCCATTTCCATTCCGAGATTTCGGGTTGTTGAAATAGACCTGATGGTTTTTGATGCTCAGCTTTGACCTTAGAACACGTCAAACATTCTACTACGTATTTAGCAACATCGGCTTTCATACCCGGCCACCAAAAATGTTTCTTGAGATCCTTGTACATCTTCCCCGTTCCAGGATGTATTGAGTATCTGGTTTTATGAGCTTCTCTAAGTACCATTTCTCTCATATCTCCAAATTTTGGTACCCAAATCCATTCAGCCCTATACCGGGTTCCGTCTTCCCGAATATTAAGATGCTTCTCCGATCCTTTGGGTATTTCATCCTTTAAATTTCCCTCTTTTAAAAACTCCTTGTTGCGCCTCCTTTATTTGAGTAGTAAGGTTATTGTGAATCATTATATTAATAGATTTTACGCGAATGGGTTCTCTGTCCTTCCTGCTCAAGGCGTCAGCTACCACATTTTCTTTCCCCGGGTGGTAACGAATCTCAAAGTTGTAATCATTCAACAATTCAATCCACCTACGCTGCCTCATATTCAGTTGTTTCTGATTAAATATGTGTTGAAGACTTTTGTGGTCGGTATATATAATACTTTTGACCCCATATAAGTAGTGCCTCCAAGTCTTTAATGCAAAAACAACCGCGCCTAATTCCAAATCATGCGTCGTATAATTTTGTTCGTGAATCTTCAATTGTCTAGATGCATAAGCAATCACCTTCGTTCGTTGCATTAATACACAACCGAGACCTTGCTTTGATGCATCACAATTAATCACAAAATCATCATTCCCTTCAGGCAATGACAATATAGGTGCCGTAGTTATCTTTTTCTTCAATAACTGAAACACTTTCTCTTGTTCATCCTTCCATTCAAATTTCTTCCCTTTATGCGTTAATGCAGTCAAGGGTTTTGCTATTCTGGAAAAGTCTTGGATGAACCTTCTGTAGTAACCAGCTAGTCCTAAAAACTGGCGTATGTGTTTCAGAGTTTTCGGGGTTTCCCACTTTTCAACAGTTTCTATCTTTGCCAGATCCACCTTAATACCTTCTTTTTTCACTATGTGACCGAGGAATTGAACTTCTTCCAACCAAAATGCACACTTTGAAAACTTAGCGTACAATTCTTCCTTCCTCAATACTTCTAACACCTTTCTCAAATGTTCACCGTGTTCTTGGTCATTCTTTGAGTAAATAAGTATGTCATCAATGAAAACAATGACAAACTTGTCAAGGTATGGTCCACACACTCGGTTCATAAGGTCCATGAACACAGCTGGTGCATTAGTTAAACCAAACGGCATGACCATAAACTCGTAATGACCGTAACGTATTCTGAAAGCAGTCTTTGGAATATCATCTTCTTTCACCCGCATTTGATGATACCCGGAACGTAAGTTAATCTTTGAATAAATAGACGAGCCTTGTAGTTGATCAAATAAGTCGTCGATTCTCGGTAGTGGGTAGCGGTTCTTGATGGTAAGTTTGTTCAACTCTCGGTAGTCGATACAAAACCTGAATGTACTATCTTTCTTCTTGACAAACAAAATAGGAGCTCCCCACGGTGATGTGCTTGGTCGAATGAAACCACGTTCTAAAAGTTCTTGTAATTGGCTTTGCAGTTCTTTCATCTTGCTGGGTGTGAGTCTGTAAGGAGCACGAGCTATTGGTGCAGCTCCTGGTACAAGATCTATTTGAAATTCAACGGATCGATGTGGGGGTAATCCCGGTAATTCTTTCGGAAATACATCGGGAAATTCTTTTGCGACGGGAACATCATTGATTTTTCTTCAGTTTGTACTTTCTCGACGTGTGCTAGAACAGCATAGCAACCTTTTCTTATTAGTTTTTGTGCCTTCAAATTACTAATAAGATGTAGCTTCGTGTTGCCCTTTTCTCCGTACACTATTAAGGGTTTTCCTTTTTCTCGTATAATGCGAATTGCATTTTTGTAACAAACAATCTCTGCTTTCACTTCTTTCAACCAGTCCATACCGAATATCACATCAAAACTCCCTAACTCTACTGGTATCAAGTCAATCTTAAATGTTTCGCTAACCAGTTTAATTTCTCGATTTCGACATATATTATCTGCTGAAATTAATTTACCATTTGCTAATTCGAGTAAAAATTTACAATCCAAAGGCGTCAATGGACAACTTAATTTAGCACAAAAATCTCTACTCATATAGCTTCTATCCGCACCCGAATCAAATAAAACGTAAGCAGATTTATTGTCAATAAGAAACGTACCCGTAACAAGCTCCGGGTCTTTCTGTGCCTCTGCCGCATTAATATTGAAAACTCTTCCGCGGCCTTGTCCATTCGTATTCTCCTGGTTCGGTCAATTTCTAATAATGTGGCCCGGTTTTCCACATTTATAACAAACTACATTGGCATAACTTGCTCCGACACTACTTGCTCCGCCATTACTCGTTCCGACACCATTTGTTCCTTTCGTTCTGTTAACCCCTGGTCCGTAGACCTCACACTTCGCCGCGCTATGACCATTTCTTTTACACTTGTTGCAAAATTTGGTGCAGAACCCGAGTGATACTTTTCACACCTTTGTCATAGATGCTTCTGATTGTTGTTGTTGTTGCGGTTGTTATTGTTGTTGAAATGATTGTTGTAGTAGTTGTTGTTGTTGTTGTTGTTTTGCCGTTTGTTGTAGTTGCGATTGATGTTGCGATTGTTAGGATAGTTGTTGTTGTTTTGGTGACTCTTATCACCGTTTTCCTCCCACTTTCTTTTGACTAGCTTCACGTTGGCCTCTTCGGCTGCCTGTTCTTTAATTCTTCCCTCAATCTGGTTCACTAGTTTGTGAACCATTCTACATACCTTTTGTATGGAGGCAGGCTCGTGTGAACTTATATCTTCTTGGATTCTCTCCGGTAACCCTTTCACAAACGCGTCGATCTTCTCTTCCTCATCTTCGAACGCTCTCGGACACAATAGGCACAATTCTATGAATCGTCTTTCGTACGAAGTAATATCAAATCCCTGTGTTCGTAACCCTCTAAGTTCTGACTTGAGCTTATTAACCTCGGTTCTAGGACGGTACTTCTCGTTCATCAAGTGCTTGAATGCTGACCACGGTAGCGCGTAAGCAGCATCTTGTCCCACTTGCTCTAGATAGGTATTCCACCATGTTATCGCAATACCCTTGAAGGTATGCGTAGCGTACTTCACTTTGTCTCCTTCAGCACTCTTACTTATGGCAAAGACCGATTCAACTTTCTCGGTCCACCATTTCAATCCGATTGGTCCTTCGGTCCCATCAAATTCTGAAGGTTTGCAGGTAGTGAATTCCTTGTAGGAGCATCCTACACGATTTCTTGCGCCGTTAGCTGTATTGCTAGATTCAGAGTTATTGTTGGTATGTAGTGCGGCCTGTACTGCGGCTATGTTTGAAGCAAGAAAGGCACGAAATTCCTCTTCGCTCATATTCAAGGTGTGTCAAGTAGTCGGTGCCATTTCCTTCAAAATAGTCAAATGAAACGAGTTAATCATATAGAATATCAAGAGTAGTCAATAGTATTTCGTAGCGTAATATGAACTTATTTATAAAAGCTCTTTCTTCATATTAGCGTTTTATACTCTTTAATTCGGGTAGTACCTACCCGTTAAGTTCATACTTAGTAGCTAACATACCATTTCAACTACTACAATTCTATATGAAAAACTAATCACAATAAAAAAAAAATATATCATATTCAAACCTTTATACAATAACTTGCAAACTTACAATACTGCTATTTTACATATAGCATGAAATATAGCACATAAAACTTTGATAGAAAGTAGTTGCGAAAATAATTCTAGTTAATAAATAAGGCGTTCAGCAAAGGCAATAAAGACACGTAATTCATACGTCCAGAAACAAGTCATGCATTCTGGTTTTACTAATACCACTTCCCATCCTTGGTTTTGTGGAACATAACCGTTGTGACCGATAGTAAGACAATTTGTTGTAACGTCGTCAAAAGGATGAAGGTTACGTAATGACCAACAGTCTCGTAATACCCTAAAAATCTCATTTCTTACCCCAATTACCGACTCCGTCACTTGTGGGAACGTTTTGTTTAATAGTTGTAGCCCGATGTTCTTGTTCTCACTTTGGTGAGAAGCGAACATTACTAACCCGTAAGCATAACATGCTTCTTTATGTTGCATGTTAGCCGCTTTTTCTAAATCACGAAGTCCTATATTCGGATATATTGAGTCAAAATAATTTCTTAACCCGTTGCGTAAAATAGCATTTGGGTTCCCCGCAATATATGCGTCAAAGTAAACACATTTTAACTTATGGATTTCCCAATGTGATATCCCCCATCTTTCGAACGAAAGCCTTTTATAAACCAAGGCATTCTTGGAACGTTCTTCGAATGTCTTACAAACTGATCTCGACTTAAATAGTTGTGCTGAGGAATTCTGACCGACTCTAGACAAGATTTCATCAATCATGTCTCCGGGTAGGTCTCTTAAAATATTGGGTTGTCTATCCATTTGGTATTTTTATACTGTAAAATAGACAAGAGTTAGATTCATAAAAAAATACTTATTAATACAAGCAATTTTTACATATATCATAAAGCATAAGCACACTATATTACATATATTACACCACACGAATACAACTATCTTATTCCGACTCGCTCGTTTCTTCTTCTTCTTCTTCTTCGGTTTTGGTTCGTTTTGCCAAGTTTCTAGGGATATATGATGTTCCCCTAATACGAGCCGTCGTTTTCCACATTGGTTTAGAAAAACCTGGTGGTTTAGAGGTTCCCGGGTTATTGTCACAACTTAAGAAATACGGGTGTTGACGATACATATAAAGTTCATCGGGTTTGGAATTAAATTTCTCTATTTTTATGCCCTTTCCCTTATTATTCTCTTTTGCCTTATTAAATTGTGTTGGAGTAATTTCTATAACATCATCGGAATCCTTGTCGGGATTCGATTCAACAGAGAATTGGTAATCCTCCCAATACTTTGCTTCCTTGGCGGAAACACCATTGACCATAATTAACTTTGGTCGGTTGGTTGAGGATTTTCTTATACTTAACCGTTTTATTATTTCCCCCACTGGTTCTATTTCTTCTTCCGGTTCCGATTCTTCTTCCGGTTCCGACTCTTCTTCCGGTTCCTCTTCGAGAACTTGTGAATCAGTCCACGAATCATTCCAATTTACATTTGACTCTTCATTATTATTAGGTGAGTCAATGGGACTTGTTCTAGAGGTAGACATCTATCACATAATATCAAACACGTTAAGAGATTAATATATCACATAATATTCACATGTTAAAAATATATAGTTTCCAATAAAATTTGTTAAGCAATCATTTTTCAAGTAAACACGGTCGAAGTCCAGACTCACTAATGCATCCTAACAAACTCGATAAGACACACTAATGCAAAATTCTAGTTCTCTAAGACCAACGCTCAGATACCAACTGAAATGTCCCGTTCATATTGATTATAAACGTTCCATATTAATTGATTTCGTTGCGAGGTTTTGACCTCTATATGAGACGTTTTTCAAAGACTGCATTCATTTTTAAAACAACCATAACCTTTATTTTATCTATAAAGGTTTAAAAAGCATTACGTAGATTATCAAATAATGATAATCTAAAATATACCATTTATACACGACCATTACATAATGGTTTACAATAAGAATATATTACATCAAAAATAAGTTTCTTGAATGCAGTTTTACATAATATCATACAAGCATGGACTCCAAATCTTGTCCTTATTTAAGTATGCAACAGCGGAAGCTCTTAGTATTCACCTGAGAATAAACATGCTTTAAACGTCAACAAAAATGTTGGTGAGTTATAGGTTTAACCTATATATATCGAATCGTAATAATAGACCACAAGATTTCATATTTCAATACACATTCCATACATAGAGATAAAAATCATTCATATGGTGAACACCTAGTAACCGACATTAACAAGATGCATATATAAGAATATCCCCATCATTCCGGGATACCCTTCGGATATGATATAAATTTCGAAGTGGGACTATAACTCACTTTCACAGATTTTTACTTCGTCGGGAAGTAAGACTTGGCCACTGGTCAATTCACGAACCTATAACAAATATGTACATATATATCAAAGTATGTTCAAACTATATTTACAACACTTTTAATACATTTTGATGTTTTAAGTTTATTAAGTCAGCTGTCCTCGTTAGTAACCTACAACTACTTGTTCACAGTTAGATGTACAGAAATAAATCGATATATATTATCTTGAATCAATCCACGACCCAGTGTATACACGTCTTAGGCTAGATCACAAATCAAAGTATATATATTTTTCGAATCAACCTCAACCCTGTATAGCTAACTCCAACATTACTGCATATAGAGTGTCTATGGTTGTTCCAAAAAATATATATACATGGGTCGATATGATATGTCAAAACATTTGCATACGTGTCTATGGTATCCCAAGATTACATAATACATTAGAATACATGTATAATACAATATAAGTTAGCTAGGATATGATTTGTATAGAATTGTTAATATTTCCTGTAGCTACAAAAATAAAAAATATCCAATCTTGTTTTAGCCATAACTTCTTCATTTTAAATCCGTTTTGAGTGAATCAAATTGCTATGGTTTTATATTGAACTCTATTTTATGAATATAAACAGAAAAAGTATAGGTTTATAGTCAGAAATATAAGTTACAAGTCTTTTTTGTAAGAGGTAGTCATTTCAGTCGAAAGAACGACGTCTTGATGACCATTTTGAAAAACATACTTCCACTTTGGGTTTAACCATGATTTTTGGATATAGTTTCATGTTCATAAGAAAAACCATGTTCCCAGAAGAACAACTTTTAAATCAAAGTTTATCATAGTTTTTAATTATCAAACCAAAAACAGCCCACAGTGTTACTACAACGGCGTATGTCCAGTTTTACGGTGTTTTTCGTGTTTTCAGGTTTTAAATCATTAAGTTAGCATATCATATAGATATAGAACATGGTTTAGTTGATTTTAAAAGTCAAGTTAGAAGGATTAACTTTTGTTTGCGAATAAGTTTAGAATTAACTAAACTATGTTCTAGTGATTTCAAGTTTAAACCTTCGAATAAGATAGCTTTATATGTATGAATCGAATGATGTTATGAACATCATTACTACCTAAAATTTTGTGGATAAACCTACTGGAAAAGTGACAAATGGATCTAGCTTCAAAGGATCTTGGATGGCTTGAAAGTTCTTGAAGTAGAATCATGACACGAAAACAAGTTCAAGTAAGATTTCCACTCGAAATAAGATTGTTATAGTTATAGAAATTGAATCAAAGTTTGAATATGAGTATTAACTTATATTAGAAAGATATCTTACTGTAAATAAAAAAGATTTCTTGAGATTGGATGATCACTCTACAAGATTGGAAGTAAGCTAGCAAACTTGGAAGTATTCCAGATTTTATGAAACTAGAACTTGTAGAATTTATGAAGAACACTTAGAACGTGAAGATAGAACTTGAGAGAGATCAATTAGATGAATAAAATTGAAGAATGAAAGTGTTTGTTGGTGTTTTTGGTCGTTGGTGTATGGATTAGATATAAAGGATATGTAATTTTGTTTTCATGTAAATAAGTCATGAATGATTACTCATATTTTTGTAATTTTATGAGATATTTCATGCTAGTTGCCAAATGATGGTTCCCACTTGTGTTAGGTAACTCACATGGGCTGCTAAGAGCTGATCATTGGAGTGTACATACATCTAAAAGCCGTGTATTGTACGAGTACGAATACGGGTGCATACAAGTAGAATTGTTGATGAAACTGAACGAGGATGTAATTGTAAGCATTTTTGTTAAGTAGAAGTATTTTGATAAATGTATTGAAGTCTTTCAAAAGTGTATGAATACATATTAAAACACTACATGTATATACATTTTAACTGAGTCGTTAAGTCATCGTTAGTCGTTACATGTAAGTGTTGTTTTGAAACCTTTAGGTTAACGATCTTGTTAAATGTTGTTAACCCAATATTTATAATATCAAATGAGATTTTAAATTATTATATTATCATGATATTATGATGTACGAATATCTCTTAATATGATATATATACATTAAATGTCGTTACAATGATAATCGTTACATATATGTCTCTTTTCAAAATCATTAAGTTAGTAGTCTTGTTTTTACGAATGAAGTTCATTGTTAATATACTTAATGATATGTTTACTTATCATAATATCATGTTAACTATATATATAACCATATATATATGTCATCATATAGTTTTTACAAGTTTTAATGTTCATGAATCATCGGTCAACTTGGGTGGTCAATTGTCTATATGAAACCTATTTCAATTAATCAAGTCTTAACAAGTTTGATTGTTTAACATGTTGGAAACACTTAATCATGTAAATAACAATTTCATTTAATATATATATATATATAAACATGAAAAAGTTCGGGTCACTACATTGTATTCATTATACTGGTCATAAACGCCCATGTCGTAAGACATTCACTGGGTAATGCGATAGGCTTGAAGATTCTGAATAGACAGCAACATCCCTTACCCCCGACACCCGTGCAATCTGACTACAGGCATACACTTTTAGACGGCTCATCCAATTGACCGACTCGGTTGGGTGACGTATTAATATTCCACAAAGGTCTAAACTTTCTTAAGCATAATAGAATACAGGGTTTACCGTATTTGAGAGACGTGATGTGTTTTAATACTTTCGTTAATGATTGGGTTTAAAAGATAGTTAGATCCTTAAAAAGAGTTCAACCATAAAGAACACCATGACCAAGTCGGGTTGACTTTCATGAACACGTTCGGTTATCCTAATGGTCCAATCCTTTATGTGTTTAAACAAACCGTTCCTTAATTAACCAAGAATCCCTCAAGCAGGGTGCAATGCTTGAGACCGCGTTATGGTGAAGTGTACTAATCAGCACTGACTGGGTTCTGTGGCCTTACTTAGCAGAGTTACAGCTTACAATAACTGTTGTGCTTCAGCATGCACGTATGAAGTTTATATGCTTGGTGACTACACTAGCATGGTCTGGGATCGACAATGTACTAAGGGTCTAATTAGGTGTTTCACTACGAAAGATTCCTTAGTCGGAACCCAAAGCTTGATAGACTTACTTCAACCGGTGTGCCTCAGTCGATCTTGCATTATATCCGATAGACTCCTCTTACCAAGGGGTGACACAGATAGTGTACTCTGAATTGGGGTTCGTGACTTCCCAATAATAGAGCCAATAACTACGTTCTATTAGTTGGAAAAGTGATTGAGTTTAAAGCAGGAAAGCATTTCGACAACATACACAAACCATAATATTATTTCGGCATTATAACTGATTACATCATAGCATACACTAAAGATAACTACTCGCTAATCATGGCAACAACATCCCAAAACATAATGATAGAAGACATTATATAAAGATAAAGGATAGAAGTACCAGTATATTAAACGAGTTCTGAATATAAAAGTGACAACAAACTCCAGATCGAGCCTAATACAATCTTCAGCGTTCTTCTCCGGGTACTAGATTTCCCGCACGTAATCGAAGACCTTGAAAGTATGACTAATATTATATAACAGAGAGAAAGAAGTGAATTGAAGTGTGTGTTGGAATGAATGACAAAGACCCTTTAAATAAGCTTGATTTTTGCCTGCAAAAGGCTGTCAGGCCATTTGACAGGCCGTTTGCAGGGGCCGTTTGACAGGCCAGCCCATTTACCATGCCCGTTTGATTTGGACGTATGGAAGGCCTTTTGCCATACTGGAAAGCTGTTTGACAGACCGTTTGGCAAGCTGTTTGGCTTGCTGATTCACTGGATCGTAACTTGATTTGTTGTCTTTCACCATTTTCGCTCTAGAATCTTCATTTTAGCTCCGATTCTCTTGATTCTTTTTGCACAGTCTTCGTAATCACTTGTTCTTCAATTTTAACCGACGAAGCGGGTATTTTGGCGATAAAGTTTAGAACTTTATTGTTTTTGGGCCTTAATCCCGAGGTGAAAACATAACCTTTTAGCCGATATCACATATCATACAAAATTGAAACATAAAAAGTAGTTATGCCCAAGATTGGGCGTACATAAATAGTGTAATAATGTATTATAACATCATAGGTTATCGTAAAATGAAATAGAGATAGGGAGAATTGTAACAACCCAACCCGATAACCGACCATAAACAGTCCCAAAAAAAATTTAAAAGCTGCTGGACAGGGGAGTGCGCGGCGCGCATCCCCTGTAGTGCGCGGCGCGCACAGAGCATTCCAGCTTCTGTCCGAACTGTTTTTAACACACAAAAAGATGGACCACTTCCCGACATTTTTAGACCGAACGCTTTTCACAACAAACTTATATATGTAAAACTAACACGAATCAAACATAAAAATGATGTTTTACAAGCGGGGCCTACGCGACCCAAAATACAAGTTTAATACAAGTTTAGAGTTTCGACCACCAAAAAGTTTAAGTTCCAAACTACACAATGAGCATGGCGTTTGGGATTAAACTACCCAACTACCGGTCAAACTCCAAGAGCTACTAAAGCCAAAAGCGTCCCCTAGCATCAAGCGGGATCTCTAGTCCAATACGATACCCTTACCCTTGTCCAAAACCGAACCTATAAAATGGTAAACAACGAGAGGGTAAGCAAAGCTTAGTGAATGCAATAATTATACGAATATATATAATTATACCTACTTGCATACACTTACACAAACCGCAAACATGCTAGCAACACAATTAGCTTATCGTCACATTAACAAGCTATAATCTCCAATACCACAAGCTAGCAACAATCGCATAATAATATAAATCGAAATGATATAATATGCTTACAACACAAGTAACCATGGTCGACCAATAGTACAAGGGAATGGCGCTCGCGAAAATGCCATCGGTGTTCATAACATCCATTAGGGCACTTAACACCTCGCACAACTAACCCCTAGGGTGACACCTTAACACCTCGGCACATCACCCCGAGTGGCATCTTAACACGTCGATGCAACACTCATTATTTTACGGAGTGGTGTCTTAACACCTCGACACTACACTCCTAGGTGGCATCTTAACACCTCGATGCTACACCCGAGTGGCATCTTAACACCTCGATGCTACACCCATCACGTGAAACGTGGTGTCTTAACACCTCGACACTACACCTATCATGCTACAACAAATAGATACATTATATACATACGCATATAATTATTCCACTCACCTTAACAATTAGATGACGATTTCAACCTCCACAAGCTTCAAAGCAAAGTACCTAATATAATAAGTACTTGATCAACACACAAGCTAAGTGGACTCAATACTAACACTTACACATGAGCATTTAATGACTTAATGTATTAAATCTCCCATTTATACCAAAACCGCCCAATTAAAGTCAAGACCACCACTAATCACTTAAAAGCTAGTGATTAAGGTCCAACAACACCAACTAATACATAATTAGGGTAATTCATACCCATCTTTCCAAACTAGGTCAATTTATTACCCAAATAACTATTTTAAGACAACACACCCATTTCGAGTCATCCACTAACTAACCAACACCCATTTACTAAATAACTAGGTGTGTTAGCAATTAACTCACCAATTAGGGTTCATAAACATCATTTAATACTTTAAAACCCTAGACTAGTCACCAATTAGTATTCAAGACTCAATTTTACCCAAGAACACCCAAAATCACCAATAATGGGTTTTGTGTTCATCATTTACTCAAACCCTAACCCTTACACTAAATCAAAGTAAGGAAAATAAAATTAGAACATACCACAACGAAACTAGAGATAAGATGAACGACTTTAATGCTTGAACTTTAACCCAAAACAAGCTCCTTCCTCTTGGATTTAAGCTTTCTCTCTCAAAAATCATAATCTCTCTCTAGAATTAAAGTTAAAGTGATAAGGTTGTTGATAATAGAGTAATGGTGCTCCACAAACTGACCTATCTGTCTTTAACCCGTCCATAAGTGAATTTACCAAAATGCCCATCAAAATATCTGATTTAAAAAGATGGAACCCGGCTACAGTAAGGGGTGCGCGGCGCGCTCCCTTTAGTGTGCGCGGCGCGCACTAGGCTCAGCTCACTCAGTGACTTCTGTTTAACTGCACAACATTACCCACACTCTATGTAACATATTTACACTGCTGTACAAACTGATTAGGGTCTTACAACTCTCCCCTACTTATTCGGAGCGCGTCCGCGCGATCCAAGCCGCATGACAAGAGGGAAGATAAACCAACACGAATTCTTCGGGCTCCCAAGTAAACTCGGAACCCTTACTACGACGCCATTGAACTTTAAAAGTCCTAACCTCTTTATGCCTCAACCTTTTGACCTTCTCATCGAGTATGGCAATCGGCTCCCCAATATACTCTAACTTATTGTTTAGCTCAATTTCGTCTAACGGCACCCATGATGAATCATCCGCAAGACACTTACGGAGATGGGAAACATGAAATGTATTATGAATCCCCACAAGCTCATCGGGTAATTCCAAACGATACGCGACTTCACCAACACGAGCTAAAACTTTAAAGGGACCAATAAACCGAGGAGCTAACTTTCCCCATTTTCGAAATCGAATAATACCCTTCCATGGCGAAACCTTAAGCATCACCATATCGCCTTCTTGAAATTCGATCGTTCGTCTACGTTTGTCGGCATACGACTTTTGTCTATCTTGAGCCTTTCTCAAATGTTCCCGAATAATATCAATCTTGTTATTCGTCTCTAAAACCAAATCGGTACTCCCGATTTCTCTTTGACCCACTTCTCCCCAACAAATTGGAGTTCGACACCTCCACCCGTAAAGCATCTCATAAGGTGGCATCCCGATACTAGTATGATAACTATTATTGTACGAGAATTCCACCAAAGGCAAATGCTCATCCCAACTACCACCGAAATCAATAACGCACGCCCGTAACATATCTTTCAAAGTTTGGTTCGTACGTTCGGTTTGACCGTCCGTTTGAGGATGATACGCCGTGCTCAACTTCAATTGTGTACCCATATCCTCATGAAACTTTTCCCAAAATCGAGATGCAAAACGGGTATCTCGATCCGAAATAATAGATATAGCAACCCCATGTCGAGCGACCACTTCCTTGATAAACAACTTAGCCAAAGTCTCCGACGATATCGCTTCTTTAATGGGAAGAAACAAAGCACTTTTCGTCAACCGGTCAACTATCACCCAAATCGTATCAAATTGGGTTCTCGCCGTCTTAGGTAACTTTGTTATGAAATCCATGGTAATGTGCTCCCATTTCCATTTCGGAATTTCTAACGGTTGCAACTTACCATACGGCTTTTGGTGTTCGGCTTTTACTTGTAAACACGTGACACATTGCTCAACAAACTTCACAATATCACGTTTCATGCCCGGCCACCAATAATCTTTCTTCAAGTCATGGTACATTTTTGTCGCGCCCGGATGAATGGAATATTTTGACTTATGTGCTTCATCAAGTAGCACCCGTCGGTAATCACCCATCTTAGGCACCCACACCCTTCCTTGAAAAGACAACAAACCACGCGGGCCCATAGTAATGAACTCCGATTGGCCCACGATTCGTTCCACATGCTTATTGTGAATGTAAGCCTCTATTTGAATCTCGCCAAGCTTCTCAAGAAAATCTTTGGAAATAATCAAATGTAACGACCCCACTTTTATCGCCAGATGTTGACTCTTTCGACTCAACGCATCCGCGACCACATTCGCCTTACCCGGATGATAAAGCATTTCACAATCGTAATCTTTCACCACATCCATCCACCTACGTTGGCGATAATCAAAATCTCGTTGATTAAAGAGATGTTTCAACCTCTTATGATCCGAATAAATCGTACACTTGACACCATACAAGTAATGGCGCCGAATTTTCAACGCATGCACTACCGCCGCCAACTCAAGATCATGAGTCGGATACCTCGTTTCATGTTCCTTTAATTGTCGAGAGGCATAAGCGATGACTTTACCTCTTTGCATTAGAACACACCTGAGACCATTTAAGGAAGCATCACAATAAACCACCATGTCTTCAACACCTTCCGGTAACACTAACACCGGAGCTTGACACAACTTCTCTTTTAACAATTGAAAAGCAATTTCTTGCTCGTTCTCCCAAACAAACCTCGCATTCTTCCTTGTCAATTTCGTCAACAAAGAAGCGATCTTAGAAAAATCTTGGATAAACCGACGATAATAACCGGCCAATCCGAGAAAACTTCGGATTTCCGTAGGCGTAGTCGGTCGTCCCCAACTCTTCACCGTCTCGATCTTCCCCGGATCTACTTGAATACCGTTTTCGTTCACAATATGACCAAGGAATTGAACTTCCCTTAGCCAAAATTCACATTTGGAGAACTTTGCATACAACTTCTCCTTTCGTAGCATCTTCAATACTTCACGCAAATGATGTTCATGTTCGTTCATACTTTTCGAGTGTTCGTTCATACTTTTCGAGTAGACTAGTATGTCGTCAATGAACACTATTACCGACTTGTCCAACATAGGTTGGCACACTCGGTTCATAAGATCCATTAATGCTGCCGGTGCATTCGTAAGACCGAAAGGCATCACAACAAACTTAAAATGCCCATAACGCGTTCGAAAGGCCGTTTTCTCAATGTCTTCCTCACGGACCCGCATTTGGTGATAGCCGGACCGTAGGTCGATCTTAGAGAAATACGTTGCACCTTGAAGTTGATCAAATAAATCATCAATCCTAGGTAATGGATAACAATTCTTAATCGTCACTTTATTCAACTCACGATAATCAATGCACATACGCATACTACCATCTTTCTTCTTCACAAATAACACCGGAGCGCCCCATGGCGAAGCACTCGGTCGAATAAAACCCTTCTCGAGCAACTCTTGGGTTTGATTTAACAACTCTAGCATTTCCGTTGGTGCTAAACGATAAGGAGTTTTAGCAATGGGAGTAGCTCCCGGAACCAACTCAATACGAAACTCAACTTGTCTTTCCGCCGGAACACCCGGTAATTCGTCCGGAAAAACGTCTTCGAATTCATTAACAACCGGAATTTCACGAATAGGTGGTGGCTCATTGCGAGTATCAACAACATGAGCAAGGAAAGCCATGCCACCGGTAACAACAAAACGATGTGCCCGTGCGAAAGTGCATATCGGCACCGGTCTCCTTCGCTTATCACCATGAATAATTAACTCTCCCCCACTTAGGGTCTTCACACGAATAAACTTATCATGGCATGCAATATCGGCTCTATAACGATCGAGCCAATCCATACCAACGACAATATCAAAGTCGCCCAAGGTCATTGGAATAAGATCAATTTTAAAGGTTTCGGCACCAAAAACAACATCACAATTTTCACACACATCAACCACTAGCACCGTCTTGCCGTCCGCTATTTCGACTTCTATCGGACAACTTAACTTAGCTAACGGTCTATTAAGTTTAGGCACAAATTTAGGAGACACAAACGACAAATTTGCACCGCTATCGAAAAGAATCCTCGCCGGATTAGAAATAACCATGAAAGTACCTGAGACAACTTCGTTCGATTGTTTGGTTTCATCATTAGTCATCAAGTAGTTGCGACCCCTAGCCGTACCTGCCTCCCTCTCTAACCGCTTCACATTGTCGTTTCGCAAGTCGGGACACTCCGGCTTCTTATGCCCTTCTTTGCCGCAATTAAAACAAGTGACTTTGTTTCCGGAAGATGGTTTCGGACACTCACGAGCCATATGACCCAGTTGCCCACAATTGTAGCACGTATAAGAAAACCCACCGGTAGTGCCCTTCTTTGCACTATTGACACTTTCGGCCCCCCTCTTGCTCTTGCTCTTCTTGCTTGAGGCGTTAGAGTAACTAAAACATTCAAACTTTCTTTTGGAAAACATGAAATCACTCTTTCTTGGAACCTCCGGCTCAAAACCCCGAGCCAACTCGAACAATTCATCAAAAGACTTAGCCATACCCCGACTAATCTTCCCCTTGTACTCATCATTCAAAGTATGGTAGAAATCCTTCATGAGCTTATGATCATCACCAACATATTCCGGGCAAAAACGAGTCTTTGCCAAGAATGTAGACTTGAGGGTAACCAAATCCATGGAACCTTGTTGCAAATGGTGCAACTCGTCCCGGATTCTATCGAGGTCGGAAGAAGTTCGGTATTCTTTGAAAAACTCTTTCTTGAAGTCTTCCCAAGTCAAACCCATACATTGTTCTTCACCATACAAGTTGATTTTATCATCCCACCACAACTTAGCTTCTTCGCGTAACATGCTAGAACCATACCTCGTCTTCTTTTCGGGAGGACATTCCGCGGTACGGAAAGCTCCCTCAATATCGGAGATCCAACATGTACTTTTTAAAGGATCCCGCACCCCATTAAACATCGGGGGTTGAGCATCCTTGAAGTTCTTGTAGTGGAAGTCCCGCCTTCCTTCGCCTCCTTTACCGCGAGGATAGATATTCCTAGCGTCAAGGGCCTCTTCGATAGTGGCCTTCATTCGTTCATTAATTAGATCGGTTAATTGCTCATCAAACGAATCTTGAAAGACCTTTCAGACGTCCGTAAGAAAATCGGCTTTTAACTTTTTAAAGACGGCCTCAACCTTGGCCGAAAACTCGGCGTCCTCGCTTGTACTTCCGTTATCATGATCGGGACCGTTTCTCGTCTTCATTCTATAAAACGAAATAGGTTAAACCACAAAAACGAAAGGACAATTACATGTGTATATACATATATGCCACACTACTCCATCTCGCTCAACAATCGTCGTACATTGCTTGTTTAACACGATTTGCGCCCGTAACAATGGTAGCTAATCATTGTTACGCGAGCACGTCGCATTAACTTGCTAGTACAACGTCCATCTCGCTCGATGCCCGCTAAACATACATAACAAATAGCGCATGATTAGTTTACATAAACCTATGCATGAACCAATCCCGATCCGACCCAAAGTCCTACAAGTCCCGCAAAACGCACACACAAAAAGTCTAAGTCTAGGCGCCTATCTCAGGTCACCTAAATCCCTTAGACCATGCTCTGATACCACTTGTAACAACCCAACCCGATAACCGACCATAAACAGTCCCAAAAAAAATTTAAAAGCTGCTGGACAGGGGAGTGCGCGGCGCGCATCCCCTGTAGTGCGCGACGCGCACAGAGCATTCCAGCTTCTGTCCGAACTGTTTTTAACACACAAAAAGATGGACCACTTCCCGACATTTGTAGACCGAACGCTTTTCACAACAAACTTACATATGTAAAACTAACACGAATCAAACATAAAAATGATGTTTTACAAGCGGGGCCCACACGACCCAAAATATAAGTTTAATACAAGTTTAGAGTTTCGACCACCAAAAAGTTTAAGTTCCAAACTACACAATGAGCATGGCGTTTGGGATTAAACTACCCAACTACTGGTCAAACTCCAAGAGCTACTAAAGCCAAAAGCGTCCCCTAGCATCAAGCGGGATCTCTAGTCTAATATGATGCCCTTACCCTTGTCCAAAACCGAACCTGTAAAATGGTAAACAACGAGAGGTTAAGTAAAGCTTAGTGAATGCAATAATTATACGAATACATATATAATTATACCTACTTGCATACACTTACACAAACCTCAAACATGCTAGCAACACAATTAGCTTATCGTCACATTAACAAGCTATAATCTCCAATACCACAAGCTAGCAACAACCGCATAATAATATAACTCGAAATGATATAATATGCTTACAACATAAGTAACCATGGTCGACCAATAGTACAAGGGAACGGCGCTCGCGAAAACGCCATCGGTGTTCATAACATCCATTAGGGCACTTAACACCTCGCACCACTAACCCCTAGGGTGGCACCTTAACACTTCGGCACATCACCCCGAGTGGTATCTTAACATCTCGATGCAACACTCATTATTTTACGGTGTGGTGTCTTAACACCTCGACACTACACTCCTAGGTGGCATCTTAACACCTCGATGCTACACCCGAGTGGCATCTTAACACCTCGATGCTACACCCTTCACGTAAAACGTGGTGTCTTAACACCTCAACACTACACCTTTCACGCTACAACAAATAGATACATTATATACATACGCATATAATTATTCCACTCACCTTAACAATTAGATGACGATTTCAACCTCCACAAGCTTCAAAGCAAAGTACCTAATATAATAAGTACTTGATCAACACACAAGCTAAGTGGACTCAATACTAACACTTACACATGAGCATTTAATGACTTAATGTATTAAATCGCCCATTTATACCAAAATCGCCCATTTAAGTCAAGACCACCACTAATCACTTAAAAGCTAGTGATTAAGGTCCAACAACACCAACTAATACATAATTAGGGTAATTCATACCCATCTTTCCAAACTAGGTCAATTTATTACCCAAATAACCATTTTAAGACAACACACCCATTTCGGGTCATCCACTAACTAACCAACACCTATTTACTAAATAACTAGGTGTGTTAGCAATTAACTCACCAATTAGGGTTCATAAACATCATTTAATACTTTAAAACCCTAGACTAGTCACCAATTAGTATTCAAGACTCAATTTAACCCAAGAACACCCAAAATCACCAATAATGGGTTTTGTGTTCATCATTTACTCAAACCCTAACCCTTACACTAAATCAAAGTAAGGAAAATAAAATTAGAACATACCACAACTACCACAATGAAGCAAGAGATAAGATGAACGACTTTAATGCTTGAACTTTAACCCAAAACAAGCTCCTTCCTCTTGGATTTAAGCTTTCTCTCTCAAAAATCACAATCTCTCTCTAGAATTAAAGTTAAAGTGATAAGGTTGTTGATAATGGAGTAATGGTGCTCCACAAACTGACCTATCTGTCTTTAACCCGTCCATAAGTGAATTTACCAAAATACCCATCAAAATATCTGATTTAAAAAGATGGAACCCGGCTACAGTAAGGGGTGCGCGACGCGCTCCCTTTAGTGTGCGCGGCGCGCACTAGGCTCAGCTCACTCAGTGACTTCTGTTTAACTGCACAACATCACCCACACTCTATGTAACATATTTACACTGCTGTACAAACTGATTAGGGTCTTACAAGAATCATGGCTGATCTGGCTGGTCTTAGAGCTGATTCCTTCGTCAGCCATCTCCTCGTCGGTGGTGAATTGTCGTGCCAATTCTAAAGTGTTCACACATGAATATATTCTGAAATGAAACTCGTCTGAACGAGAAATCAGTCTGGTGAGCGATGAAGTGCTGGTGTGAATCATAGGCCCCGTACGTCAACCATGTCCTTCCTGCAGATCTCGACCCCAATCAGGGTTAATACCATTCCTCCCATAACCTGTGTAACATCCTCATCCATATTCTGGCTTGCAGCCTGATCCTATGCATTAGTCTGAGCAGTGGTAGATGTTTCTCTGTGGGTGCTGATGCGGTTCTGGCTAAAAATGCTGTTGACCAAATCCTCGTGCCCTGTGCTCTGCTCCCTTGGTGGAGATGGGATGACCGTGTGTTGGGTGTATTGCTGCTGAGGAGGAGACGGAGGTCGTGGATACTGATAGGTAGGCCCTGCACCTCTAGGTTCTCTATGCGCGAACATCAACTGATACTGATGAGGATATGGTGGGACATTAAGCTGTCTGCCTGCATAATGCGTGAAATGATCCAGATTCTGAAAGATAGCAGCCTCAGCGAACCACCTCTCCTGCCCAGGAAAATCCCCATGTGGTAATGATACGGCTCAAAGTGCGGCCGATCCTCCTAATGTACTATAGAGCGTCAGTGGGTTTCAGTATTAGTATCAGTAGGCCTACCCTACATTGTGGGATCATCCTCATCCCTCAGCTCCTGCGAACCTCACCGCCTCCTACCATCCCTCGTCCTCGGATCAGTCTAAATCCTCAAATTGTCACACCAGGCACTGTTTGATCTACCGAGTCTGGGATTGCTGGATTAGCTACAACTATCAAATGCTGATCCTCTACCCGAATGTACAACATGGTGTGCAATAATCTTTACCCGATCTCCTTTGACTCAGTTATCCTTAGATAACCCAATCCCTCAACACTACCCAAAATATGCATCTGGCGAAGAAGTCTGGTGACAACGGCTCCCAAGACTGGGGCAACTGAACTCGGTGAGTTCCTTTCGTTAGTGAATGCTTGAGCTAGAAGATATGCAACCTGCATGTTTTGGTTGTGGATCATGGCGTGCATAAGGCGCATGTCATTAATGGTGACAGCTCCGCTATGTTGGGTTTCTGGATGAAGAGTTTTGATGATGAGGTGGTGGAGAATGCGATGAATGGGGTTAATAAAATTGGAGGCCTTTTTACTTGACCTCCAGGCTTCCTGGTCATTGGTGTAGGTTTACCAAAATGCTTGATGATCGATTGGGTTCAAAGTAGTGTACCCTCTTTTGAACACTGAGCAGTTAACGTGAGTTCTCTTGTACAGTTCTAGGTGAATGGCGAACTATACTAGGGTTTGGTGATGTATGTTGTTTTGGTGGCGAAAATAGATGCAAGGACGACTGTTATAATCCTCTGGGTCGACGTTTGCTTTGAAATTCCATGTTGCCATGAACTCAGCAAACGGTTCCTGGTATACCCGATCATTAATCTCAAAAAGCTTTTGCTAGGCGCTGTGAGTTTTTCCATGCGCCGTAAAACTTAAGATTCCTCTTAGTTCATCTGCCCACCCGCACTGTTCCATTATTTCCCAGTTGATATACTTGTTGGGGCTCTTTTGCCTAGTTATCCAATTACGCATAAATGGCTCGTATTCTGTCGGGTTATCTTGCCCGGTCATGGAGCGGGGCAACTCATATTCTTCTGGAAGATAATTAGTCATCTGCAAGAGTTAAAACACGTAGGTTATGTTTCAAAATAATAAGACTTAATATAACACTTAGAAATGAAAAGTGTTTATATTTTTCGAATTTTTTTTTAAATCAAGGCTTTAAAATGGCATTTTCCATATCCCTGTTATCGTCAATTATAGTCAAAATTAGCGTAAACAATATCTAATCTTACTACAAATTTATTTCTAAGCAAAATTCGGAGCGTACCCGTGATTGCAACAAATAATGCTAAAAATAAATTATAGTGAGTTAGTCATAATAAGCAATTTTGATCAAAGTAAGATGATTTTTAAGCATATAATGATTCTAATGACCATTTTTAATTACTTTAAATATTTTTAAACATCAAACTTTGCCTATAACGTCCTTAAGTCAAGGTTTAAGACCATTTTTATCGAAAAATATTCATTTTGATCAAAACGTACATAATAAGAAAAGTCAAAGACCAGATTTCAATTTTATCTGTAAGTCAATGACATCTCAATTTAGACTAATGTTCAAGTTATCCTAGATTTTAAAAACGTTTTAACACTAGGAAAAACCTAAAGCCTAATTTAGTAAATTTTTGTCAAAACGTCAATTTTCAATCAAACAATCTTAAATTGTTCCAAAACTAGTTTCTAAGTGTACTAGATGAATCACTAAGCCTAAATTAGCTAGCAAAATATCTAATTTCAAAAAATTTCACCGATTTCTAGCTTTAAACTTAAATTCACGAATCGAAAGTTAAAAGTGTACTAAAATGCCTTAATCGAACCTAAAAACTAACACATATCAATCACATTATCTAACTAAGCATATAGGGAATTAAAATTGGGCATAAAACATGAATTTTTCAAAAGTCAAAAATTTGACTTCGAGAAAAACTTGATTTTTAACCGTGAAAGAGTACCTTTTGTGAGAAATTGACAGCGGAAACGTGTTTAGAAGGCACGAGAGACTTAGATTAATGCTTTGAATCGTTGAAATTGGTCGAAAAATGGTGATGGTGTGGTTGGTTCTAGCCATCGGTCGCAGAAAGAAGGAAGAAGAGAAGAAAAAGAAAAAGGAAAGAAGAAAGGAGAAGAAAGAGGGAAAAGGAAAGAAAAATGGGCCCGTGTGGCTCACGGGCTTATTTCCTCGATCCGACTCGTGATTTTTTATGTTTTGAAAATTTAAATTTTATCACTGAATTAATAAGGGATTTATAAAATTTTGCTTCGGATTTTAATCTGGTTATTTTTGCTAATTACTCTAAAAATCAAAAGAAAAAGACAAATGGACGGAGTAAAATAGAAATTCTTATTTTATTAATAACACAAATTACACAGGTTCCAGAACTAAGTTCCAAAAATGTCGCAGAAAGAAAGATAAATTTAAAGCTTCTTTGACCATCCAGAGTAAATTAGCGGAGTGTACTGAAAATATTTCAAAATCACTTAGAATTTTACGCTCACGCTTTTGTAAGTCTCCGATGTCGGCCATAAGTTTAACCAATACCCTTCTAACTTTCTTTATGTTCGAAATTCCATCCCTAGGTCCAGTATCTCGATAATTAAGTTCGAAAAGAAGTTTTGACACTGTGTCTTGAAATAAAAAATCTTCCGCGCAGTCATGATCACCGATAGTAAATTTTAAGTTTTCAGATATTTCTCAAATACCCTTTCTTTGCAGAGTTGTAAATGGAAATTTTGACATAGTGAGGATCTGCACGACTTCAGAATATATTTCCTTTATTTTTGCGAAGAAATTCTGATGTATTGTTTCCTCGGTTGAATCCAAAAAACTTCGATTAATCATTTGAGGAGAAATGAGGCTGGATCAGAGCAGAAGAAATCTTGATCTCCATATTTTGAAATAGGGTTAGTTTTTTTTTTTTTTTGCTTTCAATCTAAAATTCTAATTCAGAAATCATTGCGACGACATAACGGTGGATATGAATTTGAGAAAACTCCTCATCAATATGCGGTAGAAAACTGACAAACAACTCTAAATCAAATTTGAGGTTGATTTCTGCATCCCGATACTTGACAAAAATATCATCCCCACATTCCTTTAAAAGTTTTTAAAGACAACGAACTTGATCATGCAACTCTTTTAATAGATTTATTTGAAATTTTGAAAACGAGAAATCCGAGGAATAGAGGTGCCTAATGAATTCTCTATAGACGTCTAACCTTCTGCTAGGATTTAACAGATTTCCAGTAAACGGAGGATCTGAGCTATCAATGTGTCATTTCTCTTTTGGAATATATTCAAACAAGTCTGGATATTTGAAAATAGTTGGGTATTCTTCCCATATTTCATCTTCCATGATGAGAAGTTCATTATGACCAAGTCTCCCTTTTGAATCATGAATAGGGTCGAATCCTGGTTCATTTGAGTAAACCTTATCTAAAAGCAATGAAATCTCTAAGTCAGATGAAGTTATCCGGCTTCTTGGACTACAAGGATCAAGAACTAGTTCTTGATGAGATTCATAAGTGTTTAGACTTATTTTAATTTTTATTTTTATAAAGAAAAACTTCTCCGATTTCTGAAGTGGTGGGAGAGCAATTGCCTTTCGCACTTTTTCGTAATTGGTTAAGTTTAAACTGGAATCTACAGAAGTTAATATCATAATTAATATTTTTTTTTTTTTTGTAGTTTTAAGGGTTTACTATAATGGCGACTTTAAATCCTATACCAACAAACCCTCTGTTTATTAAGCATATGTGTTTCTTATCCATTTATCTTTGAAACTAGTGGCCAGATCGACAACAGAGAGGCATGATCCTTTTGGTTCCAATATAATTAGAGACTGTTCGAAAAATCCAATAACCAAGTCCGTGTATAATTGTCTTTTTTAGACATGAAACAACCTAACCCGATAATCAACCATTAATGTACACATTTTTTTTTTAAAACGTAAAGGCAGACCACAACTGCCAGGCTTAACCCGCGGCACAGGGACACTGGCCGCGGCGCGGCCTAACAAAAGCCCTAATGGTCAGGATGCTGAGATAGGTGCCCCAAGGGCCGCGGCGCGGCTTAACACTTGGTCTGATGCTGACTTACACTTGATTACACAAGTTCTAATTTAAGCAACCACAAAACACCGATTGACTCCAAAACATGTTTAACGACATAATACATAATTTAAGTCACTTTAAATCAACGATATAAGTTCCAAAATCCCGGGACCACCTGGATGAAATGTCCCGTTCTTATTGATTAAAAACGTTCCATATTAATTGATTTCGTTGCGAGGTTTTAACCTCTATATGAGACGTTTTTCAAAGACTGCATTCATTTTTAAAACAAACCATAACCTTTATTTCATAAATAAAGGTTTAAAAAGCTTTACGTAGATTATCAAATAATGATAATCTAAAATATCCTGTTTACACACGACCATTACATAATGGTTTACAATACAAATATGTTACATCGAATTCAGTTTCTTGAATGCAGTTTTTACATAATATCATACAAACATGGACTCCAAATCTTGTCCTTATTTTAGTATGCAACAGCGGAAGCTCTTAATATTCACCTGAGAATAAACATGCTTTAAACGTCAACAAAAATGTTGGTGAGTTATAGGTTTAACCTATATATATCAAATCGTAACAATAGACCACAAGATTTCATATTTCAATACACATCCCATACATAGAGATAAAAATCATTCATATGGTGAACACCTGGTAACCGACAATAACAAGATGCATATATAAGAATATCCCCATCATTCCGGGACACCCTTCGGATATGATATAAATTTCGAAGTACTAAAGCATCCGGTACTTTGGATGGGGTTTGTTAGGCCCAATAGATCTATCTTTAGGATTCGCGTCAATTAGGGTGTCTGTTCCCTAATTCTTAGATTACCAGACTTAATAAAAAGGGGCATATTCGATTTCAATAATTCAACCATAGAATGTAGTTTCACGTACTTGTGTCTATTTTGTAAATCATTTATAAAACCTGCATGTATTCTCATCCCAAAAATATTAGATTTTAAAAGTGGGACTATAACTCACTTTCACAGATTTTTACTTCGTCGGGAAGTAAGACTTGGCCACTGGTTGATTCACGAACCTATAACAATATATACATATATATCAAAGTATGTTCAAAAATATATTTACAACACTTTTAATATATTTTGATGTTTTAAGTTTATTAAGTCAGCTGTCCTCGTTAGTAACCTACAACTAGTTGTCCACAGTTAGATGTACATAAATAAATCGATAAATATTATCTTGAATCAATCCACGACCCAGTGTATACGTATCTCAGTATTGATCACAACTCAAACTATATATATTTTGGAATCAACCTCAACCCTGTATAGCTAACTCCAACATTCACATATAGAGTGTCTATGGTTGTTCCGAAATATATATAGATGTGTCGACATGATAGGTCGAAACATTGTATACGTGTCTATGGTATCTCAAGATTACATAATATACAATACAAGTTGATTAAGTTATGGTTGGAATAGATTTGTTACCAATTTTCACGTAGCTAAAATGAGAAAAATTATCCAATCTTGTTTTACCCATAACTTCTTCATTTTAAATCCGTTTTGAGTGAATCAAATTGCTATGGTTTCATATTGAACTCTATTTTATGAATCTAAACAGAAAAGTATAGGTTTATAGTCGGAAAAATAAGTTACAAGTCGTTTTTGTAAAGGTAGTCATTTCAGTCGAAAGAACGACGTCTAGATGACCATTTTAGAAAACATACTTCCACTTTGAGTTTAACCATAATTTTTGGATATAGTTTCATGTTCATAATAAAAATCATTTTCTCAGAATAACAACTTTTAAATCAAAGTTTATCATAGTTTTTAATTAACTAACCCAAAACAGCCCGCGGTGTTACTACGACGGCGTAAATCCGGTTTTACGGTGTTTTTCGTGTTTCCAGGTTTTAAATCATTAAGTTAGCATATCATATAGATATAGAACATGTGTTTAGTTGATTTTAAAAGTCAAGTTATAAGGATTAACTTTTGTTTGCGAACAAGTTTAGAATTAACTAAACTATGTTCTAGTGATTACAAGTTTAAACCTTCGAATAAGATAGCTTTATATGTATGAATCGAATGATGTTATGAACATCATTACTACCTTAAGTTCCTTGGATAAACCTACTGGAAAAGAGAAAAATGGATCTAGCTTCAATGGATCCTTGGATGGCTCGAAGTTCTTGAAGCAGAATCATGACACGAAAACAAGTTCAAGTAAGATCATCACTTGAAATAAGATTGTTATAGTTATAGAAATTGAACTAAAGTTTGAATATGATTATTACCTTGTATTAGAATGATAACCTACTGTAAGAAACAAAGATTTCTTGAGGTTGGATGATCACCTTACAAGATTGGAAGTGAGCTAGCAAACTTGAAAGTATTCTTGATTTTATGAAACTAGAACTTTTGGAATTTATGAAGAACACTTAGAACTTGAAGATAGAACTTGAGAGAGATCAATTAGATGAAGAAAATTAAAGAATGAAAGTGTTTGTAGGTGTTTTTGGTCGTTGGTGTATGGATTAGATATAAAGGATATGTAATTTTGTTTTCATGTAAATAAGTCATGAATGATTACTCATATTTTTGTAATTTTATGAGATATTTCATGCTAGTTGCCAAATGATGGTTCCCACATGTGTTAGGTGACTCACATGGGCTGCTAAGAGCTGATCATTGGAGTGTATATACCAATAGTACATACATCTAAAAGCTGTGTATTGTACGAGTACGAATACGGGTGCATACGAGTAGAATTGTTGATGAAACTGAACGAGGATGTAATTGTAAGCATTTTTGTTAAGTAGAAGTATTTTGATAAGTGTATTGAAGTCTTTCAAAAGTTTATAAATACATATTAAAACACTACATGTATATACATTTTAACTGAGTCGTTAAGTCATCGTTAGTCGTTACATGTAAGTGTTGTTTTGAAACCTTTAGGTTAACGATCTTGTTAAATGTTGTTAACCCAATGTTTATAATATCAAATGAGATTTTAAATTATTATATTATCATGATATTATCATGTATGAATATCTCTTAATATGATATATATACATTAAATGTCTTTACAACGATAATCGTTACATATATGTCTCGTTTAAAAATCATTTAGTTAGTAGTCTTGTTTTTACATATGTAGTTCATTGTTAATATACTTAATGATATGTTTACTTATCATAGTATCATGTTAACTATATATATATCCATATATATGTCATCATATAGTTTTTACAAGTTTTAACGTTCGTGAATCACCGGTCAACTTGGGTGGTCAATTGTCTATATGAAACATATTTCAATTAATCAAGTCTTAACAAGTTTGATTGCTTAACATGTTGGAAACATTTAATCATGTAAATATCAATCTCAATTAATATATATAAACATGGAAAAGTTCGGGTCACTACAGTACCTACCCGTTAAATAAATTTCGTCCCGAAATTTTAAGCTGTTGAAGGTGTTGACGAATCTTCTGGAAATAGATGCGGGTATTTCTTCTTCATCTGATCTTCACGCTCCCAGGTGAACTCGGGTCCTCTACGAGCATTCCATCGAACCTTAACAATTGGTATCTTGTTTTGCTTAAGTCTTTTAACCTCACGATCCATTATTTCGACGGGTTCTTCGATGAATTGAAGTTTTTCGTTGATTTGGATTTCATCTAACGGAATAGTGAGATCTTCTTTAGCAAAACATTTCTTTAAATTCGAGACGTGGAAAGTGTTATGTACAGCCGCGAGTTGTTGAGGTAACTCTAGTCGGTAAGCTACTGGTCCGACACGATCAATAATCTTGAATGGTCCAATATACCTTGGATTTAATTTCCCTCGTTTACCAAATCGAACAACGCCTTTCCAAGGTGCAACTTTAAGCATGACCATCTCTCCAATTTCAAATTCTATATCTTTTCTTTTAATGTCAGCGTAGCTCTTTTGTCGACTTTGGGCGGTTTTCAACCGTTGTTGAATTTGGATGATCTTCTCGGTAGTTTCTTGTATAATCTCCGGACCCGTAATCTGTGTATCCCCCACTTCACTCCAACAAATCGGAGACCTGCACTTTCTACCATAAAGTGCTTCAAACGGTGCCATCTCAATGCTTGAATGGTAGCTGTTGTTGTAGGAAAATTCTGCTAACGGTAGATGTCGATCCCAACTGTTTCCGAAATCAATAACACATGCTCGTAGCATGTCTTCAAGCGTTTGTATCGTCCTTTCGCTCTGCCCATCAGTTTGTGGATGATAGGCAGTACTCATGTCTAGACGAGTTCCTAATGCTTGCTGTAATGTCTGCCAGAATCTTGAAATAAATCTGCCATCCCTATCAGAGATAATAGAGATTGGTATTCCATGTCTGGAGACGACTTCCTTCAAATACAGTCGTGCTAACTTCTCCATCTTGTCATCTTCTCTTATTGGTAGGAAGTGTGCTGATTTGGTGAGACGATCAACTATTACCCAAATAGTATCAAAACCACTTGCAGTCCTTGGCAATTTAGTGATGAAATCCATGGTAATGTTTTCCCATTTCCATTCCGGGATTTCGGGTTGTTGAAGTAGACCTGATGGTTTCTGATGCTCAGCTTTGACCTTAGAACACGTCAAACATTCTCCTACGTATTTAGCAACATCGGCTTTCATACCCGGCCACCAAAAATGTTTCTTGAGATCCTTGTACATCTTCCACGTTCCAGGATGTATTGAGTATCTGGTTTTATGAGCTTCTCTAAGTACCATTTCTCTCATATCTCCAAATTTTGGTACCCAAATCCTTTCAGCCCTATACCGGGTTCCGTCTTCCCGAATATTAAGAAGCTTCTCCGATCCTTTGGGTATTTCATCCTTTAAATTTCCCTCTTTTAAAACTCCTTGTTGCGCCTCCTTTATTTGAGTAGTAATGTTATTATGAATCATTATATTCATAGATTTTACTCGAATGGGTTCTCTGTCCTTCCTGCTCAAGGCATCGGCTACCACATTTGCCTTCCCCGGGTGGTAACGAATCTCAAAGTCGTAATCATTCAATAATTCAATCCACCTACGCTGCCTCATATTCAGTTGTTTCTGATTAAATATGTGTTGAAGACTTTTGTGGTCGGTATATATAATACTTTTGACCCCATATAAGTAGTGCCTCCAAGTCTTTAATGCAAAAACAACCGCGCCTAATTCCAAATCATGCGTCGTATAATTTTGTTCGTGAATCTTCAATTGTCTAGACGCATAAGCAATCACCTTCGTTCGTTGCATTAATACACAACCGAGACCTTGCTTTGATGCATCACAATAAATCACAAAATCATCATTCCCTTCAGGCAATGACAATATAGGTGCCGTAGTTAGATTTTTCTTCAATAACTGAAACGCTTTCTCTTGTTCATCATTCCATTCAAATTTCTTCCCTTTATGCGTTAATGCAGTCAAGGGTTTTGCTATTCTGGAAAAGTCTTGGATGAACCTTCTGTAGTAACCAGCTAGTCCTAAAAACTGGCATATGTGTTTCGGAGTTTTCGGGGTTTCCCACTTTTCAACAGTTTCTATCTTTGCCGGATCCACCTTAATACCTTCTTTGTTCACTATGTGACCGAGGAATTGAACTTCTTCCAACCAAAATGCACACTTTGAAAACTTAGCGTACAATTCTTGCTTCCTCAATACTTCTAACACCTTTCTCAAATGTTCACCGTGTTCTTGGTCATTCTTTGAGTAAATAAGTATGTCATCAATGAAAACAATGACAAACTTGTCAAGGTATGGTCCACACACTCGGTTCATAAGGTCCATGAACACAGCTGGTGCATTAGTTAAACCAAACGGCATGACCATAAACTCGTAATGACCGTAACGTGTTCTGAAAGCAGTCTTTGGAATATCATCTTCTTTCACCCGCATTTGATGATACCCGGAACGTAAGTCAATCTTTGAATAAACAGACGAGCCTTGTAGTTGATCAAATAAGTCGTCGATTCTCGGTAGTGGGTAGCGGTTCTTGATGGTAAGTTTGTTCAACTCTCGGTAGTCGATACACAACCTGAATGTACCATCTTTCTTCTTGACAAACAAAACAGGAGCTCCCCACGGTGATGTGCTTGGTCGAATGAAACCACGCTCTAAAAGTTCTTGTAATTGGCTTTGCAGTTCTTTCATCTCGCTGGGTGCGAGTCTGTAAGGAGCACGAGCTATTGGTGCAGCTCCTGGTACAAGATCTATTTGAAATTCAACGGATCGATGTGGGGGTAATCCCGGTAATTCTTTCGGAAATACATCGGGAAATTCTTTTGCAATGGGAACATCATTGATGCTCTTTTCTTCAGTTTGTACTTTCTCGACGTGTGCTAGAACAGCATAGCAACCTTTTCTTATTAGTTTTTGTGCCTTCAAATTACTAATAAGATGTAGCTTCGTGTTGCCCTTTTCTCCGTACACCATTAAGGGTTTTCCTTTTTCTCGTATAATGCGAATTGCATTTTTGTAACAAACGATCTCCGCTTTCACTTCTTTCAACCAGTCCATACCGATTATCACATCAAAACTCCCTAACTCTACTGGTATCAAATCAATCTTAAATGTTTCGCTAACCAGTTTAATTTCTCGATTCCGACATATATTATCTGCTGAAATTAATTTACCATTTGCTAATTCGAGTAAAAATTTACTATCCAAAGGCGTCAATGGACAACTTAATTTAGCACAAAAATCTCTACTCATATAGCTTCTATCCGCACCTGAATCAAATAAAACGTAAGCAGATTTATTTTCAATAAGAAACGTACCCGTAACAAGCTCCGGGTCTTCCTGTGCCTCTACCGCATTAATATTGAAAACTCTTCCACGGCCTTGTCCATTCGTGTTCTCCTGGTTCGGGCAATTCTAATAATGTGGCCTGGTTTTCCACATTTATAACAAACTACATTGGCATAACTTGCTCCGACACTACTTGCTCCGCCATTACTCGTTCCGACACCATTTGTTCCTTTCGTTCTATTAACCCCTGGTCCGTAGACCTCACACTTCGCCGCGCTATGACCATTTCTTTTACACTTGTTGCAAAATTTGGTGCAGAACCCCGAGTGATTCTTTTCACACCTTTGGCATAGCTGCTTCTGATTGTTGTTGTTGTTGCGGTTATTATTGTTGTTGGGATGATTGTTGTAGTTGCTGTTGTTGTTGTTGTTGTTGTTGGGCCGTTTGTTGTAGTTGCGATTGATGTTACGATTGTTGGGATAATTGTTGCGATTATTGTTGTAATTGCTGTTGTTGTTGTATTGGTGATTCTTATCACCGTTTTCCTCCCACTTCCTTTTGACTTGCTTCACATTGGCCTCTTCAGCAGTCTGTTCTTTAATTCTTTCTTCAATCTGGTTCACTAGTTTGTGAGCCATTCTACATGCCTGTTGTATGGAGGCAGGCTCGTGTGAACTTATATCTTCTTGGATTCTTTCCGGTAATCCTTTCACAAACGCGTCGATCTTCTCTTCCTCATCTTCGAATGCTCCCGGACACAATAGGCACAATTCTGTGAATCGTCTTTCGTACGTGGTAATATCAAATCCTTGGGTTCGTAACCCTCTAAGTTCTGTCTTGAGCTTATTGACCTCGGTTCTGGGACGGTACTTCTCGTTCATCAAGTGTTTGAATGCTGACCACGGTAGTGCGTACGCATCATCTTGTCCCACTTGCTCTAGATAGGTATTCCACCATGTTAACGCAGAACCTGTGAAGGTATGCGTAGCGTACTTCACTTTGTCCTCTTCAGTACACTTACTTATGGCAAACACCGATTCAACCTTCTCGGTCCACCGTTTCAATCCGATTGGTCCTTCGGTTCCATCAAATTCCAAAGGTTTGCAGGCAGTGAATTCTTTGTAGGTGCATCCTACACGATTTCCTGTAATGCTAGATCCAAGGTTATTGTTGGTATGTAGCGCAGCCTGTACTGCGGCTATGTTTGAAGCTAGAAAAGTACGGAATTCCTCTTCATTCATATTCACGGTGTGTCGAGTAGTCGGTGCCATTTCCTTCAAAATAGTTAAATGGAACAAGTTAATCATACAGAATATTAAGAGTAGTTAATAGTATTTCGTAGCATAATATGAACTCATTTATAAAAGCTTTTTCTTCATATTAGCGTTTTATAAGTTTAAATTCGGGTAGTACCTACCCGTTAAGTTCATACTTAGTAGCTAATATACAATTCAACTACTACAATTCTATATGAAAAACTGATTGTAATAATATTTCGCGTTCAAACTTTTATACAATATTTTACAAACTTACAATACCGCTTATTTTACATAAAGCATGAAATATAGCACACAATAACTTTGATACAAGATAGTTGTGAAGACAATTCTAGCTAGTACACAAGTCGTTCGGCAAAGGCAATAAAGACACGTAATTCATACGTCCAGAAACAAGTCATGCATTCTGGTTTTACTAGGACTACTTCCCATCCTTGGTCTTGTGCAACATAACCGTTATGGCCATTGATAAGACAGCGTGTTGTAACGTCATCAAAGGGACGAGGGTTACGTAATGTCCAACAGTCCCGTAATAATCTAAAAACCTCATTTCTTACCCCAATTACCGACTCCGTCACTTGTGGAAACGTTTTGTTTAATAGTTGTAGCCCGATGTTCTTGTTCTCACTTTGGTGAGAAGCGAACATTACTAATCCGTAAGCATAACATGCTTCTTTATGTTGCATGTTAGCCGCTTTTTCTAAATCACGAAGTCCAATATTCGGATATATTGAGTCAAAATAATTTCTTAACCCGTTGCGTAAAATAGCATTTGGGTTCCCCGCAATATATGCGTCAAAGTAAACACATCGTAACTTATGGGTTTCCCAATGTGATATCCCCCATCTTTCAAACGAAAGTCTCTTATAAACCAAGACATTCTTGGAACGTTCTTCGAATGTCTTACAAACTGATCTCGCCTTAAATAGTTGTGCCGAAGAATTCTGGCCGACTCTAGACAAGATTTCATCAATCATGTCTCCGGGTAGGTCTCTTAAAATATTGGGTTGTCTATCCATTTTGTGTTTTTAAACTGTAAAATAGACAAGAGTTAGTTTCATAAAAAAAAAACTTATTAATACAAGCAATTTTTACATATATCATAAAGCATAAGAACACTATATTACATATATTACACCACACGAATACAACTATCTTATTCCGACTCGCTCGTTTCTTCTTCTTCGGTTTTGGTTCGTTTTGCCAAGTTTCTAGGGATATATGATGTTCCCCTAATACGAGCCGTCGTTGTCCACATTGGTTTAGAAAAACCTGGTGGTTTAGAGGTTCCCGGGTCATTGTTACAACTTAAGGACTTCGGGGGTTGACGATACATATAAAGTTCATCGGGGTTGGAATTAGATTTCTCTATTTTTATGCCCTTTCCCTTATTATTTTCTTTTGCCTTTTTAAATTCAGTTGGGGTAATTTCTATAACATCATCGGAATTCTCGTCGGAATCCGATTCATCGGAGAATTGGTAATCCTCCCAATATTTTGCTTCCTTGGCGGAAACACCATTGACCATAATTAACTTTGGTCGGTTGGTTGAGGATTTTCTTTTACTTAACCGTTTTATTATTTCCCCCACCGGTTCTATTTCTTCATCCGGTTCCGATTCTTCTTCCGGTTCCGATTCTTCTTCCGGTTCCGACTCTTCTTCCGGTTCCTCTTCG
The DNA here is from genome assembly GCF_046630445.1 of Rutidosis leptorrhynchoides. Lineage (NCBI taxonomy): Eukaryota > Viridiplantae > Streptophyta > Magnoliopsida > Asterales > Asteraceae > Rutidosis > Rutidosis leptorrhynchoides. The sequence continues at coordinate 290,544,800 of NC_092336.1, read as the reverse complement.
GGAACTTGTGAATCAGTCCACAAATCATTCCAATTTACATTTGACTCTTCATTATTATTAGGTGAGTCAATGGGACTTGTTCTAGAGGTAGACATCTATCACATAATATCAAACACGTTAAGAGATTAATATATCACATAATATTCATATGTTAAAAATATATAGTTTCCAACAAAAATGTTAAGCAATCATTTTTAAAGAAAACACGGTCGAAGTCCAGACTCACTAATGCATCCTAACAAACTCGATAAGACACACTAATGCAAATTTTCTGGTTCTCTAAGACCAACGCTCGGATACCAACTGAAATGTCCCGTTCTTATTGATTAAAAACGTTCCATATTAATTGATTTCGTTGCGAGGTTTTAACCTCTATATGAGACGTTTTTCAAAGACTGCATTCATTTTTAAAACAAACCATAACCTTTATTTCATAAATAAAGGTTTAAAAAGCTTTACGTAGATTATCAAATAATGATAATCTAAAATATCCTGTTTACACACGACCATTACATAATGGTTTACAATACAAATATGTTACATCGAATTCAGTTTCTTGAATGCAGTTTTTACATAATATCATACAAACATGGACTCCAAATCTTGTCCTTATTTTAGTATGCAACAGCGGAAGCTCTTAATATTCACCTGAGAATAAACATGCTTTAAACGTCAACAAAAATGTTGGTGAGTTATAGGTTTAACCTATATATATCAAATCGTAACAATAGACCACAAGATTTCATATTTCAATACACATCCCATACATAGAGATAAAAATCATTCATATGGTGAACACCTGGTAACCGACAATAACAAGATGCATATATAAGAATATCCCCATCATTCCGGGACACCCTTCGGATATGATATAAATTTCGAAGTACTAAAGCATCCGGTACTTTGGATGGGGTTTGTTAGGCCCAATAGATCTATCTTTAGGATTCGCGTCAATTAGGGTGTCTGTTCCCTAATTCTTAGATTACCAGACTTAATAAAAAGGGGCATATTCGATTTCAATAATTCAACCATAGAATGTAGTTTCACGTACTTGTGTCTATTTTGTAAATCATTTATAAAACCTGCATGTATTCTCATCCCAAAAATATTAGATTTTAAAAGTGGGACTATAACTCACTTTCACAGATTTTTACTTCGTCAGGAAGTAAGACTTGGCCACTGGTTGATTCACGAACCTATAACAATATATACATATATATCAAAGTATGTTCAAAAATATATTTACAACACTTTTAATATATTTTGATGTTTTAAGTTTATTAAGTCAGCTGTCCTCGTTAGTAACCTACAACTAGTTGTCCACAGTTAGATGTACATAAATAAATCGATAAATATTATCTTGAATCAATCCACGACCCAGTGTATACGTATCTCAGTATTGATCACAACTCAAACTATATATATTTTGGAATCAACCTCAACCCTGTATAGCTAACTCCAACATTCACATATAGAGTGTCTATGGTTGTTCCGAAATATATATAGATGTGTCGACATGATAGGTCGAAACATTGTATACGTGTCTATGGTATCTCAAGATTACATAATATACAATACAAGTTGATTAAGTTATGGTTGGAATAGATTTGTTACCAATTTTCACGTAGCTAAAATGAGAAAAATTATCCAATCTTGTTTTACCCATAACTTCTTCATTTTAAATCCGTTTTGAGTGAATCAAATTGCTATGGTTTCATATTGAACTCTATTTTATGAATCTAAACAGAAAAGTATAGGTTTATAGTCGGAAAAATAAGTTACAAGTCGTTTTTGTAAAGGTAGTCATTTCAGTCGAAAGAACGACGTCTAGATGACCATTTTAGAAAACATACTTCCACTTTGAGTTTAACCATAATTTTTGGATATAGTTTCATGTTCATAATAAAAATCATTTTCTCAGAATAACAACTTTTAAATCAAAGTTTATCATAGTTTTTAATTAACTAACCCAAAACAGCCCGCGGTGTTACTACGACGGCGTAAATCCGGTTTTACGGTGTTTTTCGTGTTTCCAGGTTTTAAATCATTAAGTTAGCATATCATATAGATATATAACATGTGTTTAGTTGATTTTAAAAGTCAAGTTATAAGGATTAACTTTTGTTTGCGAACAAGTTTAGAATTAACTAAACTATGTTCTAGTGATTACAAGTTTAAACCTTCGAATAAGATAGCTTTATATGTATGAATCGAATGATGTTATGAACATCATTACTACCTTAAGTTCCTTGGATAAACCTACTGGAAAAGAGAAAAATGGATCTAGCTTCAATGGATCCTTGGATGGCTCGAAGTTCTTGAAGCAGAATCATGACACGAAAACAAGTTCAAGTAAGATCATCACTTGAAATAAGATTGTTATAGTTATAGAAATTGAACTAAAGTTTGAATATGATTATTACCTTGTATTAGAATGATAACCTACTGTAAGAAACAAAGATTTCTTGAGGTTGGATGATCACCTTACAAGATTGGAAGTGAGCTAGCAAACTTGAAAGTATTCTTGATTTTATGAAACTAGAACTTTTGGAATTTATGAAGAACACTTAGAACTTGAAGATAGAACTTGAGAGAGATCAATTAGATGAAGAAAATTAAAGAATTAAAGTGTTTGTAGGTGTTTTTGGTCGTTGGTGTATGGATTAGATATAAAGGATATGTAATTTTGTTTTCATGTAAATAAGTCATGAATGATTACTCATATTTTTGTAATTTTATGAGATATTTCATGCTAGTTGCCAAATGATGGTTCCCACATGTGTTAGGTGACTCACATGGGCTGCTAAGAGCTGATCATTGGAGTGTATATACCAATAGTACATACATCTAAAAGCTGTGTATTGTACGAGTACGAATACGGGTGCATACGAGTAGAATTGTTGATGAAACTGAACGAGGATGTAATTGTAAGCATTTTTGTTAAGTAGAAGTATTTTGATAAGTGTATTGAAGTCTTTCAAAAGTTTATAAATACATATTAAAACACTACATGTATATACATTTTAACTGAGTCGTTAAGTCATCGTTAGTCGTTACATGTAAGTGTTGTTTTGAAACCTTTAGGTTAACGATCTTGTTAAATGTTGTTAACCCAATGTTTATAATATCAAATGAGATTTTAAATTATTATATTATCATGATATTATCATGTATGAATATCTCTTAATATGATATATATACATTAAATGTCTTTACAACGATAATCGTTACATATATGTCTCGTTTAAAAATCATTTAGTTAGTAGTCTTGTTTTTACATATGTAGTTCATTGTTAATATACTTAATGATATGTTTACTTATCATAGTATCATGTTAACTATATATATATCCATATATATGTCATCATATAGTTTTTACAAGTTTTAACGTTCGTGAATCACCGGTCAACTTGGGTGGTCAATTGTCTATATGAAACATATTTCAATTAATCAAGTCTTAACAAGTTTGATTGCTTAACATGTTGGAAACATTTAATCATGTAAATATCAATCTCAATTAATATATATAAACATGGAAAAGTTCGGGTCACTACACTGGACCCATTTAACAAGACCCAAACGACACTTTCGACCCAAAGTGTTTAAACTCTACAAAAGACCGAGCATGGTGATTGGGGATACGCTGCCCAATCCTAATCAATCCAAAAGTACGCCTTTTAAAGCAATCTACGCAAGTCCACTAGTCCCCACGCTTACCCAAGCCACCACCTCCACGCGAATCTATAAAGATAAAGTCAACGAGAGGGTAAGCTAACGCTTAGTGAGTGAGAATATATACTACATACATATATATGCATAAAATGGATACGCCACAAAATAATAATCAAATAGCACATACCGGAGTCCGAGCATAAAGGCAAGCTAATCTAAGCATACCGTACGAGCGCTATACAACACTCTAAGTCAACAAATGAAAGGACACCAACAACGATATGTACAACGCCATCAAGCTACACCCGGAGGGTAAGCTACAACACAACAACATGTATATATATATATATATATATATATATATATATATATATATATATATATATATATATATATATAACAACGCGTAAGCCGCCCAAGGTTAACCCCTTAACCCAATACCGAAAGCCAAATACCAAATACCAAAATGAAGATAGGCCGAAACTACACGAGCCTTAGTAAATCCGCACCACACGCGACTACTATCTTCAATACCATTACAACGTCGAGGTTGGCCGAAACTACACGAGCCTTAGTGAATCCGCACCACAAGTGACCACTACCTCAATATGATGACCGAATCTACACGCGTCATCGTGAATCCGCACCACACGTGACTCACCTCCCAAATCAAAACCTACGGTCTCGGGATTATAAAAATCTACATCATCGGGGTTACTCAACCGCATCTCAAATACCCATCCCACACCATCGGGATTATCCACATCACAAGCCCATGTGATATCGTACACACATAATGTGCATTACGCCAAAGGTGGTTAACCAAAACGCACAACCGTGCCAATTGGACCTATACACAAGTCCATCAAAATCACCTACATGTGAGGTGAGCTCTATAGCCGAAGATCACTTCACCCAACCCGCACCCATCCTATACATACATATGCACATAGTATATTGACACTCACCATGTTGTCTTGATGGATGCAACACCAAAATCCGCAATCGCCAAAGGAAAGTACCTAATCCATTTAATACATAACAAACAACACAATTAGGGTAGATTTACAAACAACCTAAATTGACATCTAATGCAATTCCGACCCAAAAGCACTTCCGAGCACAAACAACGTCCAAAGTAACCAATAATCACTAATCACAAGTGAAAATGGTCTTATAACGCCAAATTTAACCAAAACACAAGTATTAATACTCGTCTTCCCCAATTTGACTCATAAATCCTAATTTGACCCATTTCAAGATTAGTCTTCCAAATACACCCAAAAGGGTTCCAAGACTTCCAAGATCACTAAACATAGTGATTAAACCCAATTACAAGACATACACATGATTAAATCATCAACCAACTTAAAATCCACCAACAAGGGTCAACAACACCAATTACTAGCTCCAAACTTCCATTAAAGAGCTAAATGGGTTTCCTCAAGAACATGCAAGTTCAAAACCCTAAATTGAAGAACAATCAAGCAATTGAAATTCGGAGTTAGAACTTACCAACACTACCACAATGTAGCCAAGAATGAGATGAACGACTTTAACACTTGAGCTTTCACCCGAATCAAGCTTCTTCTTCTCTAAATCAAGCTTCATCTCTCTAGAAGTGGGTTTCTCTCTCTATAAGTGAAGAGAGTGTTTGAGTGGATGAGATGGGATAAAATGAGGATAAGGATGAGATTGGTATCAGTTTTGAGGCTTAAAACCCGTCCATATGCAAAATACCATTTTTGCCCCTCATTTAACCCTTTTTAAAATGCTGAAAAACGCACCTGTTACAGTTCATGGCCACAGCACAGCCCAATTTCCCGCGGCGCGGCTCGAACCTGAAACAGATTTTGGGGTGTTAAAACTCTCCCCCACTTAAATCCGATCACGTCCCCGTGATCGGAGTCACTTAATCGTCCGGACACACACTCTAAGGTCCTCAAACAATCGTTCCAATCCGACTTCCACCACATTTTTCATTAACCCGAAGATTATTCCATTAACCAAATACACACTTGCACGTATTCTGAGACATGCAATGCACACAACATCCGAAGTCTATAACGATCACCTAGAATATGCGAAATCAGCATGTATTCTTCTAACCCCTCTAGGCAATTCTTCTCAAAGAGTCACCTTCAACAACTAAATCTTCACCCGCGATTTATCGAATTCGCAAATCCGAGCACTAAAACTTACTAAATCCCTCACATCGGAAAAACAAAACCAATCTCGTACCGAGATATCAACTCTTTAGCATGCCCATACAAAGTACCGTGCTATAGTAACCACCACATAAAAAAATAAGGTCAACCATCTAACCGATGAAGACCGAATAAAAGTGAATCCTTACGGATAACACTTACCACTTACCATCCCTTGTAGTGCGCAAACACGGCTAATACGCAACAACCGCAAATGCGTGAGCAAAAAATGGCTATTGCATCACTAATCACACAACATGGTCCTCACGACCGAATCATCAACCGATAGTTCTCAAATCAACAACATGAAGGCTGGCCGAAATTACACACGCCTTAGTGAATGTGCACCACACGCGACTCACTACCTCCACCACAACATCAATCGAGATTGGCCAAACTACACGCGCCCTAGTGAATCCGAACCACACGAGAGTCACTATCCCAATAGAATGACCGCATCTACATGTGTCATTGTGAATCCGAACTACACGAGACTCACTCCCCGAAATCACAACATAGGAATGGTACTCTCATTTCCCACCGGTACTCGTATTTCCAGATAATGTTATACCATGCCGATATAACACTACTCCCAACACATAACCAAAATCCAAAGGGAACGATTCTCGCGAATGAACCGTTAGCCACGCAGACGCCACTAGTATGCATCACTAGTCCCTTGGGTGGTATCGAATGCCCAAACTTTAAACCCACCCGTCACACACGCTCTTTTGGCCTCAATGACGAGTAGTGTAACATCGCGCCCTGCTACACGATAATGAATTCTAACGGAATACATAACCATTAACACACGCTCTTTTGGCCTCGATCACAACGAGTAGTGTATCATCGCGCCCTGCTACACCATAGTGAATCCTAACGGACTACACTAACCATCCACCCCAAACAACAAGTATATACTCATACTTAGAAACATTCCAGTCACTTGGAATCTTTGCACACGCTTCATACTCACGCGTACACAATGCCAACACAATCGAGCAAGAACCACCTATATCGCACTTAGGCACAAGACAATAATTCTCTAGAAGAGAATCCGACACACACATCCCTTAACTGAAGGATCTCACCTTGCTCGTCAACACGTCCATTATCTCTCAATGAGATTCACCACATTACCACCTCAGTGATAATTTAAATCCAAAACCATAAGTACAATTTATTTCAACCGTACTTTTACCACACTCGACCAACGTAGGTCTCATCGCTAGCTTTGAATCTATACGAGCATCATCCAATGTCAACACACTAGAACATCTTCGTGCGAGAGTTCAAACTCCCCCACTTAGAACTCCGTTCCGTACCCACATCATTGAGATAATAGTATCCCATAACATACACATCACAATACCTTGCTCCGCCCTTGAGCATACGAAGGATTTCGAATCATCCTTCACTACTTCAAGCGAAGTACTTACCAAACCGTACAAGTATCACTCTAGCAATCACCGGGTTACTATCACTTGTAACTTTCCCATAGTCATTCAAGCACCTAAGGTTTTCTCACCAGTACCCTAAGTACAATGTAACCGCAAAATTGTCGGAGTTGAATACCACGCTAGTAGGTATGAAAGAGGCACCTAACATCGCGTCACGTAGACTCCATTACCAACACATACATCGAGATCAAAACACTCGATCTCTATGGTTCCATCCACCCGATGAAACTCATGGTTTGCTGTGATGACCCGTCTAAATCCATATGGATGAATACATCATTCATCGATTTCACAGTGAGGTACTGACCTCTACATGATACGTTTTGTAAACATTGCATTCTTTTGAAAAGGAATACCATAATTGAATATCAAATACCAAGGTTTTTGACGTTTGATGATTTCTACATATAGACAATCACCGTAAATAATAGTTTACAATACTACATCCGTTGATAATGCAGTCAAAATAAGATACATGGTGATGATTTTGTGAATGCAACATTTTCTCGAATAAAGCATGTATGACTCCATGCACATAGCTTGTATCACATATAAGTAAACAGCGGAAGACTTCTAGGAACCTGAGAATAAACATGCATAAAAGTGTCAACACAAAGGTTGGTGAGTTCATAGTTTTAATGTTGCTCATAATCTGTATGTAAAGGTGGATCACAAGATTTCAGTTGTTTCATCCAGAAACATTTATCAAAATATTCTACAAGATTGAGCACCCTGGTTGTGATGACCCGGGAATTTCCGATCAAATTTAAACTTTATCTTTATATTATCCGGACACGATAAGCAAAGTTTGTTAAGTTGAATCTCAAAAATTTTAAAATGTGTTCATACATTCATTTAACCTCGACCAGATTCCAACGATTCACGAACCCTTAATTGTAAACAGAGATGTATAATTATATAATTAAATAATTCGATATAGTAAATTAAATATATTAATGAACTATTATATGATTTAGTTATTATGAAAGATAACAAAGAATAACTAAAACTTGTTATTTTATTATATAGAGTGAATTGAATATATAGGATTTTGAACATAAATGGTCAATGATAACAAGGTATTAAAAGAATAATACTTTGAGGTTATATTTACCTATGTAGTAAAATTTGATGTTTAAAACATAATTATAGATAGTAGTCTGAATATTATATATATAATATCTATACATAATTATTACTATATATTTATATTGTTAAAATGTACAAACATTAATATATATAATATATATTATATAAAAAAATTAATATTATATAACTAATTGTATATAATATAAATATGTGAAATTTCAAGTTACAATATAATCATTATTTTACTATTGTTATTATTATCTTTCTTATTATCATTAAAGTAAATATTAATACTAAAAATTAATATCAGAATTATTAATATTATTATATAAATGTAAAATTTAATACATGTAACATATTATATCCTTATTATTACTAGTATTATTAATATTATTATTTTAAATACATATGACATATAGATATGAAACCTGATACATGTAACTTACTATATCTTAATCATTACTTGTATTATCATTAGATATTATTTTTACTTTTATCATTAATAATCATTATTTATATTATAAATACTATTATAATGATAATACAAAGATAATATAAAGTATTATTATTATCATTAATAACATCATATTTAAGAGTAATATTAATAATTATTTGTATTAACAAGTATTGTTAGGGTTATTGTTAACTATTATTATTATTATAATTATTTAAATACTTATTATTCTTATTTGTAATATTATTATATATTTATAATTATTTATAATTATAATTAATATTAAATAGCTGTAAAAAATTTGGGATCCCCTTTAACATCATAAAGAGACTTTAACAATTTTGTTTTCTTCCCCAAACTTGATACCAGACGAATTATACATATATATCACTCCAAAATTCATTTCAAATCGCTTTCCATCTGTAGATGATGATCTCACTTCTGTACTAATATTCAAAATCAAAAACAGATGAATACAAAATCAGTTGAAAGTCATTCACTGCTTTTACTTCTTTTATATTTATTTGTACTGGATGGAATATAATGTCGATCATCAATCTATATCTAACAGACGAATTGATCAATGAGTTGGGAAGAATCGTTTAGCTCTTTTTAAAATCAAATTAAAAACAGAAACCATCGAAGAACACAGTTAAACTCTGTACGTGTTCATTTTTATTAAAAAGATCGATTTTGAAGTTAAATAAAAATGTAATAATGCAGTTGTTATTGGAATCCCTACGTAAAACTATCTAGAAACTTTCAATTCTCAATTCTTCGTAACAGATTACAATTTAAGAGTCAAACTTTAATTTCAGAAAGTCAAAGAGATGTTCATCATCAAAATTCGTGATTATGTTAATGTTTTATGATCAATTAACGATGCAGGAAGTTTCTAATAACAATTAAAAACCTTTTTCATGTTGAAAGCATCATCTAAAACGGTCTAGATTTTGAAATTTATGTTTGAGTTCTTCATGGTTGTTAACGGGCTGCCGCTGCTGCTGTTATAATTCTGTTGTTAGATTTTTTTTTCTGATCATCTCAATTCGTTGTTTCTATTACGTTTGAACATCCTAAACCTATTCATCTAAATAACTGTTAATGTGGTGCCTCTGGTTGATCGAATTAATCTAGTGAAGAAGGAGATGAATATGAAACAGATTAATAATACGGGTTATATTAAAAGGAGTTGGGTTAGTCTCAGGAAAAACAGAAATGGCTCAGTGGTGTGGGGTGATAGGGTGTGAGCGGGAGGTCACGGGTTCGAGCCCGGTCGGGTGCAATTCTTTTTAGAAGAAGGATTCAAAGGGTATACACTTTTATATATTTTTATTTATTATTAGTGTTATTGTTATTAATATAGTTATCATTATTATTGTTATTATTTATTAAGTATATTAATACTAAATAATATTAGAATCATAATTATTATTATTTATGCCATAATCATAAGTATTATAACCATTATTTTTATTATTAGTCTTATAAGTATTATTAATATATTTATAATTGTTAAATGTATCATTTAAGTATTATTATTATTATTATGGTTATTATTATTATTATCATTAAGTATTAGAATTATTATTATGTCTAAATTTAAAACTGAAGATATTAGAATATTAAGAAGAGAATTATGAAATAAAAATGTTATAATTAAGTTATGAATTAAGTATAATATAAGTAAGATTAAGTAAAAATCATGATTTAAAAAGTATTGTTATAAACGTTAAATTCAAAACCTCGAATATGAAAATAATAGGTTGCTATGAATAATATTATGTAATATGTATAAATTTATAAATTTAAAAACTATGGATAAAATTATAATTTAAGTAAGCTATAAATTATTATAATCATTATCATTAAAACTATTACTAACACTATTATTATTAAAAATTAGTATCATTATCATCATTATGATTATTTTTACTAAAATTATTATTTTTTTTTCATTAAAACTATCATCATTCTTATTATCAGTATTATCTATATCATTATTATTAAAAATGATTGCATTTAGGAAAATAAAAGTTTTAAAAGATATTACTAAGATTATAAGTATGTTTTAATCATATTAACAAAATTTATATAAATAATCATATATATAACAAGTTAGGATTTCTATTAAAATACTAAACAAATATATATTAATATAACTATATTGATATTAAACATTTCGAATATATATACAAACTAAATATATACATATTATATAATTTAAGATATAAGATATAAACTTGTTCAATTACGATTATACATTTTAATATATATACAAATGATATAGGTTCGTGAATCCGAGGAAAACCCTATACTTGTTCAATGTCGTTCTATTTATTTTTACTAAAAAATACATTAGGTGAGTTTCATTTGCTCCCTTTTACTCATTACATTTTTGGGCTGAGAATACATGTACTGTTTTACAATATTTATATACGTGAGTTTCATTACTCCCTTTTTATATATATATTTTTGGGATTGAGAATACATGCACTGCTTTTATAAATGTTTTATGATATAGACACAAGTAATCAAAACTACATTCTATGGTTGAATTATCGAAGTCGAATATGCCCCTTTTTATTAAGTCTGGTAATCTAAGAATTAGGGAGCAGACACCCTAATTGACGTGAATCCTAAAGATAGATCTATCGGGCCCAACAAGCCCCATCCAAAGTATCGGATGCTTTAGTACTTCGAAATTTATATCATGTCCGAAGGAGGATCCCGGAATGATGGAGATATTCTTATATGCATATTGTGAATGTCGGTTACCAGGTGTTCAATCCATATGAATGATATTTTTTTGTCTCTATGCATGGGACGTATGTTTACGAGAAATGGAAATATGAATTCTTGTGGTCTATTAAAATTATGAAATGATTATTTATGTTAAACTAATGAATTCACCAACATTTTGGTTGATACTTTAAAGCATGTTTATTCTCAGGTACGAAAGAAATCTTCCGCTGTGCATTTGCTCATTTTAGAGATATTACTCGGAGTCATTCATGACATGTTTCAAAAGACGTTGCATTCGAGTCGTTGAGTTCATCAAGATTATTATTAAGTCAATTATAGTAAGATATATTACGAAATGGTATGCATGTTGTCAACTTTCGATGTAATGAAAGATTGTCTTTTCAAAAACGAATGCAATGTTTGTAAAATGTATCATATAGAGGTCAAGTACCTCGCGATGTAATCAACTATTGTGAATCGTTTATAATCGATATGGACTTTGTCCGAATGGATTAGGACGGGGTATGACAGTTGGTATCAGAGCGGTGGTCTTAGCAAACCAGGTCTGCATTTGTACGTCTAATTGATAAGTCGTTAGAATGCATTAGCGAGTCTGGACTTTGACCGTGTCTGCATGTCAAAAGTTTTTCTTATAAATTCGTGTCGAAAATTACCTGCTTATTAATCTTAGGGAATCAATTGCTTATCATTCTTAGTCTAGACACATCATACTACAATGATTGCATGAATAGTGTATAGACAAAATTCATATCTTAGCGTATCTGTTACTGTAGACTTTATCTGACACGTTTCCTAAATTCCCTTCGTAATTTACGGGATCTTCTGTACTATGTATAGGTATTCTATGTAATTAGAATATCATCTGATATCCGAAAATCATTTCATATCGAAAAATCCTTTATTCAATCGTACGAAATGGAACTCAAAACTAATTCAAGTCCCTCGGATTCCGATATGAAGTCCCACTCCAGCTCCGAAAGTAGCGTCACCAGAATGAATCAATCAATTAGTCATCCCCAATTCATCTGATGAGTTCGTAGCCTACTTAATCAATGGAGACAAGAGGAATGTGATCTTTTCCATCAACCAAATTTCCCTCTTGGCAAAGAACCTGAAGCACTTACCAGTGAATCTATTAGAAACACCATTTTTATACTCATTTCCCGAATACCTCACCACGATTAGATTCTATCTAAAATTTTAAACCTTATTCATTCGTTTATTACGACCGGCGATCATCCCGGAATAATAATTCAACAAGCCTAGCGCCCGAGTTATAGCCTTAGAAAATATGGTGCAAAACATACCAGCTTCAGCAACATCACCGACACCAACAGTACCATCAATAACGACACCAGTACCATCAACAATCTATGCCTCAAAATCTTATTATGTACCTCGAGCATAATCATCAATCTACGAATCATTCTACATCATTTATCTTCGTTCGACATGACGATTATATAATCTCTAATGTTTTAGAGATTATATAATCTTATTCTAACGGTAAATCAAATGAATTTAATATCATATTGACTCATTAAATCCATGATTATATCTGAAGAAAATATATATGTATATATATTTTCATAAAGATTGTAATTAAAAATTCTTTTAAACAAACTGTTAATGGTGAAAATATTTTAACGGGTAGGTAATACCCGAGGAATATTTAGAATTCACCTTAATAAGTTACACTGTACATTCGTCAAAGCTGATTCAACAGTCATTTACTATCCTATTTGCACTCACCGATATACGTATCTGTTCACCGCAGAATAACCATTTTCATTCAATTTCATATTTAGATTTTGACCTATCAGAATACAACAAGTGGCATAATGAAGAAAACATTTGATAAAATAAAAATTTGTTAGAAACAAACAAATTAACTATGAGAAATTTTGTTAAGAATCCACGCTAACAAAATCCTAGCTAACTGTTCCTAGCTAACTGGTTACATTTTATTTATCGCAATTTATTTATCGCAATTTAAATTCTCGCAATTTTATTTATCATCATTTATTTTACGCACTTTAAATATCGGGACACGTATACAAGGTTTTGACATATCATATCGACGCATCTATATATATTATTTGGAATCACCATAGACACTCTATATGCAGTAATGATTGAGTTCTCTATACAGGGTTGAGGTTAGTTCTACAATAATATATATAGTTTGAGTTGTGATCGAGTCTGAGATGAATACGGGTCACGATACGTATTAATTAATTCGAATATTATATATTAAATTATATATGAATTGTTGAATTGCTAACTGTGGACTATCAATCGAGGACTACCAACATTGGACAATTAAAATGAATTAAAATATTGATTATAACATATGAAACTAAACAAATCTTTAAGTTTGCCACTTGATTTTACCCTAAAACCTCATTTGTATCTTGACGATTACAATCTGTGTACAAACCTTTCATAATTCTTGAAAACACCTCAATCGAGAGGATGAACCAACCGCATTTCATCTACGGAAGAAAAGATTAATGCATATAACTTTTCACCTGAGAAACTCTCGGCAACTAAGTAAACGTTTAACACGTAGCTGTGCTAATTCCTTTAGCGTTATTATTACCGAAAATAACTTTACATCTGCTGTTCGAGATAGCCAGTTTTGTCACAGCTCCAGCAAGACAACTTCGACTTTTCGTACGAAACAACCTTATTATAACGTTGATATATACGCGTGCTCTTTTATTGTTACCAGGGAACCTTTCATATTCCACCATATTACCATCATCGTTTAATCATCTAAAAACACAATTTTCCTGAAACCACCTCGGATTAATAACTGATGATTCAGATATCATAGCATTAAATGCAGAGGAAACAGAAAAATGGTAGATGGTCTAAACGACCAAAAGTTTGATGATAAAGAAAGGAGTGTTAGGAACGCTCGATAGAAAATTGGGTATTGAAAAACAGATTGAGCTACCCATGAAGGAGACCAAGGACAAATACAAGGACCAAACCCTATATTCAAAGGATTCAGGTAATTCTGGATCCGTTGAAATCTTTAGAGAATATCTTGCTCCGAAGTCATGTTAAAATCTTGCGGAAAATCTTTCTCCATCAACCATCGAACTTAGAAATTCCAAAATATCATCATCAATATCTTCGACATTTCTGAGGATATTGTCATAAATATTCTCGTATGAAATTATATACCTCCTCGTGCTTCCTGTGTATCATTATATTGGAAACATTCAATAGAAAATTTAGTACCGAAAAGCAGATTATGCGAAACTAGGAAGAAAGCCGTGGATAAATCACAAAGAATAAGTTTGACTTTAAAGAATCCAAATGATTCAATGTCTGCTAAAGTCTTTAGTGAATATCTTGCTCCTTACTCTAAACCCTTGCAGATAATAGTTTCTATCATCCTCTAATCTTAGATATTCCGAGATATTATCGTATCTTTCATTATAAATATCCTCATATTTCTGGAGATATTTTTATAACTATTCTTATCTGAAATCATTAATCTCTTAGTGATATCAGTGTTACATCATATAGAAACTGTTAGTTTCTATATTCTGTAAACTTTCAAGCTTAAAATATGAATGTTATTGAAGTAATGTTGGGAACTGATGCATGAGTTAGTATAATATAATGACACTTGATCAACGTGATTATATTACAGTAAGTCATGCTGAGTTTCTAATGAAACGCGATGATGGTTCACAGTAGATCATACCATTATCATGTGCCATGTTACATAACTCTTTCATTCTACTTAACTTTTGAACATATCAAGAAAATGTATTCTTAATGGTTCTATCTTCCGTGATATTGATAAATTTGAAAATCAAATCGTGCTATCACGTTCCTTCCTGCTTAGAACATTATAATCATTCAAAAACTCCGTACTTACGAATTCTGGACCATTATTCGCTTGATTCAAAGTCGGGAAGAGAAAATAAGAGCATGAAGCTCCGATATATAAGGGAAAATATAAAGCCCAACAACAACACCGAAATTACAAATCATGGATATTAATACGAATAACAATATAAAAACACGGTAGAATTAAGAATAGTATCACCCCAAGGTAATAGTAAAAGTAAACAGATCTTTCTGGTGAAAGATTGAAGAGAAGGGTGACAGAAATAATAATTCGGAAAATATCAAGGATTAGAACTGGATTAAGAATTTTCATAATCTTTTGGGATATATGAACTAAGAAAGAAAGTATAAGAGTGGTGAAAATAATAGAACGGAAGAAGTTCATTTATAGTGGAGATACCAGACAGAGCAATCGAGGCAGATGACCGCATTTAATTATAGAGATCTTAATTTCCATAAATCCCGCAGAATCAGATCTTTTAGATTTCGAAGATTTTCTTTAAATCCCTTGCATTCCGTTAATTCAACCACGACTACGTCAAAAGTTATAACGAACTTTATCTCTATAATTCCCTCTTTTATGATAGCTTCACTCATATGCTTCGCGTAATCAAATTGTTTTATCCATATTACTCAATGATGATAAAACCCTAATTTCTAGTGTGTATGCGTCATGAAAACATCTTTATTGTTAGCCATGACCACCTAACTCAAATTTCGGGACAAAATTTCTTTAACGGGTAGGTACTGTGATGACCCGGGAATTTCCGATCAAATTTAAACTTTATCTTTATATTATCCCGACACGATAAGCAAAGTTTGTTAAGTTGAATCTCAAAAGTTTTAAAATGTGTTCATACATTCATTTAACCTCGACCAGATTCCAACGATTCACGAACCCTTAATTGTAAATAGAGATGTATAATTATATAATTAAATAATTCTATATAGTAAATTAAATATATTAATGAACTATTATATGATTTAGTTATTATGAAAGATAACAAAGAATAACTAAAACTTGTTATTTTATTATATAGAGTGAATTGAATATATAGGATTTTGAACATAAATGGTCAATGATAACAAGGTATTAAAAGAATAATACTTTGAGGTTATATTTACCTATGTAGTAAAATTTGATGTTTAAAACATAATTATAGATAGTAGTCTGAATATTATATATATAATATCTATACATAATTATTACTATATATATATATATTGTTAAAATGTACAAACATTAATATATATTATATATATTATATAAAAAATCAATATTATATAACTAATTGTATATAATATAAATATGTGAAATTAAAAGTTACAATATAATCATTATTTTACTATTGTTATTATTATCTTTCTTATTATCATTAAAGTAAATATTAATACTAAAAATTAATATCAGAATTATTAATATTATTATATAAATGTAAAATTTATTACATGTAACATATTATATATTTATTATTACTAGTATTATTAATATTATTATTTTAAATACATATGACATATAGATATGAAACTTGATACATGTAACTTACTATATCTTAATCATTACTTGTATTATCATTAGATATTATTTTTACTTTTATCATTAATAATCATTATTTATATTATAAATACTATTATAATGATAATACAAAGATAATATAAAGTATTATTATTATCATTAATAACATCATATTTAAGAGTAATATTAATAATTATTTGTATTAACAAGTATTGTTAGGGTTATTGTTAACTATTATTATTATTATAATTATTTAAATACTTATTAATCTTATTTGTAATATTATTATATATTTATAATTATTTATAATTATAATTAATATTAAATAGCTGTAAAAAATTTGGGATCCCCTTTAACATCATAAAGAGACTTTAACAGTTTTGTTTTCTTCCCTAAAATTGATACCAGACGAATTATACATATATATCACTCCAAAATTTGTTTCAAATCGCTTTCCATCTGTAGATAATGATCTCACTTATGTACTTATATTTGAAATAAAAAATAGATGAATACAAAATTAGTTGAAAGTCGTTCTCTGCTTTTACTTTTTTTTATATTTCTTTGTACTGGATGGAATATTATGTCGACCATCAATCTATATCTAACAGAATAATTGATCAATGAGTTGGGAAGAATCGTTCAGCTCTTTTTAAAATCAAATTAAAAACAGAAACCATCGAAGAACACAGTTAAACTCTGTACGTGTTCATTTTTATTAAAAAGATCGATTTTGAAGTTAAATAAAAATGTAATAATGCAGTTGTTATTGGAATCCCTACGTAAAACTATCTACAAACTTTCAATTCTCAATTCTTCGTAACGGATTCCAATTTAAGAGTCAAACTTTAATTTCAGAAAGTCAAAGAGATGTTCATCATCAAAATTCGTGATTATGTTAATGTTTTATGATCAATTAACGATGCAGGAAGTTTCTAATAACAATTAAAAACCTTTTTCATGTTGAAAGCATAATCTAAAACGGTCTAGATTTTCAAATTTATGTTTGAGTTCTTCATGGTTGTTAACGGGCTGCCGCTGCTGCTGTTATAATTCTGTTGTTAGATTTTTTTTTTCTGATCATCTCAATTCATTGTTTCTAATGTTGTTAGACTAACCAATTCATTGCCTCTGGTTGATTGAATTAATCTAGTGAAGAAGGAGATGAATATGAAACAGATTAATAATACGAATTATATTAAAAGGAGTTGGGTTAGTCTCAGGAAAAACAGAAATGGCTCAGTGGTGTGGGGTGATAGGGTGTGAGCGGGAGGTCACGGGTTCGAGCCCGGTCGGGTGCAATTCTTTTTAGAATAAGGATTCAAAGGGTATACACTTTTATATATTTTTATTTATTATTAGTGTTATTGTTATTGTTATTAATATAGTTATCATTATTATTGTTATTATTTATTAAGTATATTAATACTAAATATTATTAGAATCATAATTATTATTATTTATACCATAATCATAAGTATTATAACCATTATTTTAATTATTAGTCTTATAAGTATTATTAATATATTTATAATTGTTAAATGTATCATTTAAGTATTATTATTATTATTATGGTTATTATTATTATTATCATTAAGTATTAGAATTATTATTATGTCTAAATTTAAAACTGAAGATATTAGAATATTAAGAAGAGAATTATGAAATAAAAATGTTATAATTAAGTTATGAATTAAGTATAATATAAGTAAGATTAAGTAAAAATCATGATTTAAAAAGTATTGTTATAAACGTTAAATTCAAAACCTCGAATATGAAAATAATAGGTTGCTATGAATAATATTATGTAATATGTATAAATTTATGAATTTAAAAACTATGGATAAAATTATAATTTAAGTAAGCTATAAATTATTATTATCATTATCATTAAAACTATTACTAACACTATTATTATTAAAAATTAGTATCATTATCATCATTATGATTATTTTTACTAAAATTATTATTTTGTTTTCATTAAAACTATCATCATTCTTATTATCAGTATTATCTATATCATTATTATTAAAAATGATTGCATTTAGGAAAATAAAAGTTTTAAAAGATATTACTAAGATTATAAGTATGTTTTAATCATATTAACAAAATTTATATAAATAATCATATATATAACAAGTTATGATTTCTATTAAAATACTAAACAAATATATATTAATATAACTATATTGATATTAAACATTTCGAATATATACACAAACTAAATATATACATATTATATAATTTAAGATATAAGATATAAACTTGTTCAATTACGATTATACATTTTAATATATATACAAATGATATAGGTTCGTGAATCCGAGGAAAACCCTATACTTGTTCAATGTCGTTCTATGTATTTTTACTACAAAATACATTAGGTGAGTTTCATTTGCTCCCTTTAACTCATTACATTTTTGGGCTGAGAATACATGCATTGTTTTACAATATTTAAATGGGTGAGTTTCATTACTCCCTTTATATATATATATTTTTGGGACTGAGAATACATGCGCTGCTTTTATAAATGTTTTACGATATAGACACAAGTAATCGAAACTACATTCTATGGTTGAATTATCAAAGTCGAATATGCCCCTTTTTATTAAGTCTGGTAATCTAAGAATTAGGGAACAGACACCATAATTGACGCGAATCCTAAAGATAGATCTATCGGGCCCAACAAGCCCCATCCAAAGTACCGGATGCTTTAGTACTTCAAAATTTATATCATGTCCGAAGGAGGATCCCGGAATGATGGGGATATTCTTATATGCATATTGTGAATGTCGGTTATCAGGTGTTCAATCTATATGAATGATATTTTTTTGTCTCTATGCATGGGACGTATGTTTACGAGAAATGGAAATATGAAATCTTGTGATCTATTAAAATTATGAAATGATTATTTATGTTAAACTAATGAACTCACTAACCTTTTGGTTGACACTTTAAAGCATGTTTATTCTCAGGTACGAAAGAAATCTTCCGATGTGCATTTGCTCATTTTAGAGATATTACTCAGAGTCATTCATGACATGTTTCAAAAGACGTTGCATCCGAGTCGTTGAGTTCATTAAGATTATTATTAAGTCAATTATAGTAAGATATATTATGAAATGGTATGCATGTTGTCAACTTTCGATGTAATGAAAGATTGTCTTTTCAAAAACGAATGCAAAGTTTGTAAAATGTATCATATATAGGTCAAGTACCTCGCGATGTAATCAACTGTTGTGAATCATTTATAATCGATATGGACTTCATCCGAATGGATTAGGACGGGGTATTACACTGGTAACTAAGCTTTAACGTTATAATAAGTACCCCTGTTTTAACATACATGCAACCAACATGTACAATACACACAATCCAACGTGTACTAATCTCAAATAGCATACGTCTGTTTTATAGTTTAGGCTAGGGTTTCTATACCTGGAACAGACGGGAATGTCAAGCCCTATGGATCTATATATAACTACTCGCGCCCACCAGTCCTTATAACCGGCAGTTACTAGTTACCAAAGCTAAGGGATTTTCGGTTCAAACTCGGTGTAGAATTTAGTATATACTTGTATCCATTGCGTTTAAAATAAAGTGCATGTATTCTCAACCCAAAAATATAGATTGCTAAAGCAATTAAAAGGGAAGCAAATGAAACTCACCTTAGCAGCACGTAAGGTCATTCAACGAAATGTGACCGAAACTCGGAATGCAAAATAACCGTAGATCTCAACCTAGAGAACATATGTTGGTCAATACATGTCTAATAAGCTAGGTCGGGTCATAGTGTATCACAATCCTAATGCTCGAGGCTGACATTCAAAAGTTAACAAAAGTCATCTCAAAAAGTCAACCTGACTCAATATGATCTTTAAATTCTATACATGTTTATTAACATAATATAAGTATTGATAATTGAACGAATTTATAGTTTATCAAACTCAAAATATTATTTATTTCAGGAGCTATATTATATTTGAATTATCATGGCAATCGAACATATTTTATTATTTAACATAGTTTTCCAATACTTGTAAAATCAGATTATAGTGTTTATAAAGCTTTAAAACATGATAAGACAGTCAACTTTGACAATTGATCAACAAAACAAAACGTGCCTTATATAGAAATTCATTTACTCGATTAGTAATATCTAAAAATCCAATTTATCAATGTCATAGACAAGTTTTTTAAATATTAATTCACACTTTCAAACACAATTTCAATTAACGTTAACCATAATTCGGTTGATCATATCTTTTAATCTGTTCATCGAAATCACGCGATTTCTAAATGAAAAGTTATTAATTTTTCGATAGCTTTCCAGCGACATGCATATCATATACTTTATATCAGTAGCATATGTATCAAATTCGTGATCCATCATAAACTATCTAGCGACAAAATTAAAGCATACAAGCATACATAAACATATATACTCGAGCACTAGACATGGATACACTATTAATATATAAAAGATAAGATATGAATGCTCATGTATCAATATTGTGATTCAATATTGCAGAAAAGTAAGTAGACGCAACAGAGATGATAAATACTAGGTTTGACTTGCAAATAATACCCACGAATATTACCCATAACCTCCATAGCTATAACTCATAATTTCCTTAGCTCTATCTCGTTCGAAAACCAGTTTTGAAAGTGACACGCTCATGACCTCGTCGTAGTATTTTATGTATAATACTAAATAATAATACTACTAATATTTCTAATAATAATAATAATAATAATAATAATAATAATAATAATAATAATAATAATAATAATAATAATAATAATAATATAAATATAGAGAGACAAAGAGATTGAGATGAGATTGATGAAATGAATTGGCCAAAACTGATGGAGCTTTATAGAAGTCTTCTGTCCCCAACATCCATGCGATCGCAGGGGGAATGTGAGGGGAACCCATGCGATCACATGAGCCCCAGTTCCAGCTCACATATGTTTTGTTTCTTTGTTCGTTGACATATTATTTAATTATATTTATAATATATATAATTTATATTAATTATATATATATTATATTATATTCTCGTGCATAGGTGACTTGTAATTTTTGTTCCGATAAGTCGTACGTCGTCACTCGACTTATGTCCCGATTTCGGTTTTTCGAACGTCCTTTCGTACGCTGAGAAAACTTGTACTTTACGTTTCGCGACTCGTACCTTTGTCAAAATATAGACTTCAATTATCCATAAACTATACCACTCGAAATATAACTTATACATTTGAGTGTTTTGGTCATTTGCTTCTATAAATCATCGTCTTGTTATTTAATACTATAATAGTTTTATCAAACGTTTTATAACCAAGTTAATATATATTTAATATTCATAAACACGTTTTAAATACACGTCGCAAGTTTTCATACAATTAATATTTCCACTTGTCATAAATATTCAAATAGATATTTAAACCAATAAGTTTAATGTATGGTATCATACAGTTAGTACATTGTTACGTTTTCAAGTTATAGTGTATATATGTATTGTAACATCCCGCATTTTTCCGTTAAATTATTTTAACGCCCGTCTTTTTTTAAGATAATATCTTCCGTTATCTAAATTCGTACCTTTCGTTGACCAACGTTCTAAATATTTCCGTTATTTGGTTATAACATCTCCCGGTTACTCTAGCGTTTTTAAAATATTAGTTCGGTTAATTCACGCACCCACTTTCAAACTCGAGGGACTGAAGTTGCCAAGGGGCCAAACTAGTTGAGTAGGTCAACTAGTCAACCCCATCTCATCCATTCATTGATACTTTCACCTCCTCATCTCCTTTTTCCTCTCTAACTCAAGAACACACTTTTTAACATCTTCAAAGAATCATAATCTAAATCAATTCAAGCAAGCAAACATCAAAACAAATTGCATATTCGTGATCCTCTCATCATCCTCTACATTTTGGTACCAATTTCATCTCGTTTGGGTAACATTTCTAAAACTCTAGATTTCTCAAATTCATTTTATAGACTTGAAATGGTGTTAGTTAGTGTCTATGGCTCGTGTCTAGCATGAATATATGATTTAATTGCTCGATCTTGTTGTTTTGCATAAACTATCATGAACTTGAAATGTATTTGTTTAATCTTAAATTTTGGATGATTAAATGTTGTTTAAATGCTAAAGTTCATGTATTAAATGTGTTACTAGCATCATTAGCTTCATTTTGATGTGTAGGTTGATTTAGAAAAGCTTCATTTGCAAAATGATTGAATTCATGATTTTGGTTAGGGTTTGATGAACTTTGAAATGAATTTTTGATGCTTTGAATGCCATGAAATGTTATTAGTAA
Organism: Rutidosis leptorrhynchoides; assembly: GCF_046630445.1. NCBI lineage: Eukaryota > Viridiplantae > Streptophyta > Magnoliopsida > Asterales > Asteraceae > Rutidosis > Rutidosis leptorrhynchoides. The sequence continues at coordinate 290,521,436 of NC_092336.1, read as the reverse complement.
GTGTTTAGTTGTATTGTATGTTTAATTACCTTTGAAATGGCATATCATATGTGTAGATTGGATTCCCGAGTCAAGAAATGCATTTTTATGAACTTTAAACTTTGATTTTGAACATTTAACGATCATTCAACGAGGTTTTTGTTTTTGTAAATGATGAACTTGATTAATGAAAAGTGTTTAGTTGTATTCTTTGTCAAAATACCTTTCCAACGATATAAGATACGTGTTTTAAATATTTACGGTTCATAAGTTATGGTTGTTTGAAGTTGGATACGTCTAAGTGTTAAACTGCCCCAGAATGGCTGAACCAGACACAGATGCGGCGCATCTGCCTTGTATGCGGCGCAAATGAGGCAGACTACCCAAAAAAGTTCGTTTTTTTTTAATTCTAGCTATGCTACGCACCCCTGATTGACATGAAACTTGGCCAACATGCTCATATATGATTTCTAAGCTTAGGAAAACAGTTCGGGACCCGACCTGAATGTGTTGACTTTTTCATTGACTTTGACCAAGTTTGACTTTTAGTCAAACTTAACCAAATACTTATGCAATCATTCTAACATGCCTTTATACTTGATTCTTGCATGAAACTTGACAACGTGATTCACATGCTATACTATTCGAGTCGTAACGAGCCATAGTACTAATTGAACACATTTCGCCCGACCTTTTGTCGTAACCTGTTAATTGATACAACTTACTTGTTTAGGTCAAGGCTAAGCAACTTTCATGCACACGTTTACTTTGTGAAGTACATTTATACTCGTGCACGCGAGGTGAGATCATAGTCACATCTTTCAACAACTTTTATACTTTTAAATCATGGGATGAGAAACATATACAGTTTTATACTACATACTTTTATGCTTTGAACACAAGTACGAAAACAAACATTCCACAGCGAGTTAGAAGAAAAATCCTCAATTCAATTATCATTAGTTACACTTGCAGGGTGTAAACGTGAACTTATATTATGTGATCACATGTGCTTGACGAGCCTCATTCGGACGGTTCGCTACCGTTAGCGGATGAAATATATTTTCGAGTTTAGTGTATGTTCTAACACTACGCAACATGGTGCAAAATGAAATGTCCCGTTCTTATTGATTAAAAATGTTCCATATTAATTGATTTCGTTGCGAGGTTTTGACCTCTATATGAGACGTTTTTCAAAGACTGCATTCATTTTAAACAAACCATAACCTTTATTTCATCAATAAAGGTTTAAAAAGCTTTACGTAGATTATCAAATAATGATAATCTAAAATATGCTGTTTACACACGACCATTACATAATGGTTTACAATACAAATATGTTACAATGAAATTAGTTTCTTGAATGCAGTTTTTACACAATATCATACAAGCATGGACTCCAAATCTTGTCCTTATTTAAGTATGCGACAGCGGAAGCTCTTAATAATCACTTGAGAATAAACATGCTTAAAACGTCAACAAAAAAAATGTTGGTGAGTTATAGGTTTAACCTATATATATCAAATCGTAACAATAAACCACAAGATTTCATATTTCAATATACATCCCATACATAGAGATAAAAAAAATCATTCATATGGTGAACATCTGGTAACCGACATTAACAAGATGCATATTTAAGAATATCCCCATCATTCCGGGACACCCTTCGGATATGATATAAATTTCGAAGTACTAAAGCATCCGGTACTTTGGATGGGGTTTGTTAGGCCCAATAGATCTATCTTTAGGATTCGCGTCAATTATGGTGTCTATTCCCTAATTCTTAGATTACCAGACTTAATAAAAAGGGGCATATTCGATTTCGATAATTCAACCATAGAATGTAGTTTCACGTACTTGTGTCTATTTTGTAAATCATTTATAAAACCTGCATGTATTCTCATCCCAAAAATATTAGATTTTAAAAGTGGGACTATAACTCACTTTCACAGATTTTTTACTTCGTCGGGAAGTAAGACTTGGCCACTGGTCGATTCACGGACCTATAACAAATATGTACATATATATCAAAGTATGTTCAAAATATATTTACAACACTTTTAATACATTTTGATGTTTTAAGTTTATTAAGTCAGCTGTCCTCGTTAGTAACCTACAACTAGTTGTCCAAAGTTAGATGTACAGAAGTAAATCGATATATATTATCTTGAATTAATCCACGACCCAGTGTATACATATCTCAGTATTGATCACAACTCAAACTATATATATTTTGGAATCAACCTCAACCCTGTATAGCTAACTCCAACATTCACATATAAAGTGTCTATGGTATCTCAAGATTACATAATATACAATACAAGTTTATTAAGTTATGGTTGGAATAGATTTGTTACCAATTTTCACGTAGCTAAAATGAGTAGTTTTTACCAATTTTGTTTTGCTCGCCATTTCTTCGTTTCTAATCCGTTTTGAGTGATTTAAGCGGACACGGTTTCGTATTGAACTTGACTTTATGAAACTAAACAGAAAAGGTATAGGTTTATAGTCGGAAATACAAGTTACAAGTCGTTTTTGAAAGAGGTAGTCATTTCCGTCGAAAGAACGACATCTTGATGACTGTTTTGAAAAACATACTTTCACTTTGAGTTTAACCATGATTTTTGGATATGGTTTCATGTTCATAATAAAAATCATTTTCCTAGAAGTATAGCTTTTAAATCAAAGTTTTTCATAGTTTTTAATTAACCAAACCAAAACAGCCCCCGGTTGTAACTACGACTGCGTAAATCCGGTTTTATGGTGTTTATCGTGTTTCTGGGTTTTAAATCATTAAGTTAGCATATAATATAGATATAGATCATGTCTATAGTTGATTTTAAAAGTGTAGTTAGAAGGATTAACTTTATTTGCGAACAAGTTTAGAATTAACTAAACTATGTTCTAGTGATTACTAGTTTACCACTTCGAATATGATAGCTTTTTATGTATGAATCGAATGATGTTATGAACATCATTACTACCTTAAGTTCCTTGGATAAACCTACTGGAAAAGAGAAAAATGGATCTAGCTTCAACGGATACTTGGATGGCTGGAAGTTCTTGAAGCAGAATCATGACACGAAAACAAGTTCAAGTAAGATCATCACTTAAAATAAGATTGTTATAGTTATAGAAATTGAACCAAAGTTTGAATATGATTATTACCTTATATTAGAATGATAACCTACTGTAAGAAACAAAGATTTCTTGAGGTTGGATGATCACCTTACAAGATTGGAAGTGAGCTAGCAAACTTGAAAGTATTCTTGATTTTATGTAACTAGAACTTGTGGAATTTATGAAGAACACTTAGAACTTGAAGTTAGAACTTGAGAGAGATAAATTAGATGAAGAAAATTGAAGAATGAAAGTGTTTGTAGGTGTTTTTGGTCGTTGGTGTATGGATTAGATATAAAGGATATGTAATTTTGTTTTCATGTAAATAAGTCATGAATGATTACTCATATTTTTGTAATTTTATGAGATATTTCATGCTAGTTGCCAAATGATGGTTTCCACATGTGTTAGGTGACTCACATGGGCTGCTAAGAGCTGATCATTGGAGTGTATATACCAATAGTACATACATCTAAAAGCTGTGTATTGTACGAGTACGAATACGGGTGCATACGAGTAGAATTGTTGATGAAACTTAACGAGGATGTAATTGTAAGCATTTTTGTTAAGTAGAAGTATTTTGATAAGTGTCTTGAAGTCTTTTAAAAGTGTATGAATACATATTAAAAAACTACATGTATATACATTTTAATTGAGTCATTAAGTCATCGTTAGTCGTTACATGTAAGTGTTGTTTTGAGACCTTTAGGTTAACAATCTTGTTAAATGTTGTTAACCCAAAGTTTATAATATCAAATGAGATTTTAAATTATTATATTATCATGATATTATGATCTATTAATATATCTTAATATGATATATACATTTAAATGTCGTTACAACGATAATCGTTACATATATGTCTCGTTTCGAAATCCTTAAGTTAGTAGTCTTGTTTTTACTTATGTAGTTCATTGTTAATACACTTAATGATATATTTAATTATAATATTATCATGTTATATATAATATAACAATGTATTAATATGCTTCATATATATTTAGTAAGACGTGGTTATAACGATAATAGTTATATATATCGTTTCGAGTTTCATACGTCAATAGTCTCTTTTTAAGTTTATAACTTATTGTTACTATTTTTAATGAGATACTTGATGATCATGATATCATGTTAAACATATATATTTATTCATTTATGTATCATCATGTCATATACAACTTATAGCGTTCGTGAATCATTGGTCAAACTGGGTAATCAGACGTTTACAAAATTTCCGTTTCAATTAACCAAGTCTTAACAAGTTTGATTTCTTAACATGTTGGAAACATTTAATCATGTAAATATAGTTTTCATTAAACATATAATCATAGAAAGGTTCGGAAAAGTTCGGGTCACTACAGTACCTACCCGTTAAATAAATTTCGTCCAGAAATTTTAAGCGATTGGAGGTGTTGGCTCATCTTCTGGAAATAAGTGCGGGTACTTCTTCTTCATCTGATCTTCTCGTTCCCAGGTGAACTCGGGTCCTCTATGAGCATTCCATTGAACCTTAACAATCTGTATCTTGTTTTGTTTAAGTCTCTTAACCTCACGATCCATTATTTCAATGGGTTCTTCAATGAATTGAAGTTTTTCATTGATTTGGATTTCGTCCAACGGAATAGTGAGATCTTCTTTAGCAAAACATTTTTTCAAATTCAAGACGTGGAAAGTGTTATGTACAGTCGCGAGTTGTAGAGGTAACTCAAGTCGGTAAGCTACTGGTCCGACACGATCAATAATCTTGAATGGTCCAATATACCTTGGATTTAATTTCTCTCGTTTACCAAATCGAACAACACCTTTCCAAGGTGCAACCTTAAGCATGACCATCTCTCCAATTTCAAATTCTATATCTTTTCTTTTAATGTCGGCGTAGCTCTTTTGTCGACTTTGGGCAGTTTTCAACTGTTGTCGAATTTGGATGATCTTCTCGGTAGTTTCTTGTATTATCTCCGGACCCGTAATCTGTCTATCCCCCACTTCACTCCAACAAATCGGAGACCTGCACTTTCTACCATAAAGTGCTTCAAACGGAGCCATCTCAATGCTTGAATGGTAGCTATTGTTGTAGGAAAATTCTGCTAACGGTAGATGTCGATCCCAACTGTTTCCGAAATCAATAACACATGCTCGTAGCATGTCTTCAAGCGTTTGTATTGTCCTTTCACTCTGCCCATCCGTTTGTGGATGATAGGCAGTACTCATGTCTAGACGAGTTCCTAATGCTTGCTGTAATGTCTGCCAGAATCTTGAAATAAATCTGTCATCCCTATCAGAGATAATAGAGATTGGTATTCCATGTCTGGAGACGACTTCCTTCAAATACAGTCGTGCTAACTTCTCCATCTTGTCATCTTCTCTTATTGGCAGGAAGTTTGATGATTTGGTGAGACAATCAACTATTACCCAAATAGTATCAAAACCACTTGCAGTCCTTGGCAATTTAGTGATGAAATCCATGGTAATGTTTTCCCATTTCCATTCCGGGATTTCGGGTTGTTGAAGTAGACCTGATGGTTTCTGATGCTCAGCTTTAACCTTAGAACACGTCAAACATTCTCCTACGTATTTAGCAACATCGGCTTTCATATCCGGCCACCAAAAATATTTCTTGAGATCCTTGTACATCTTCCCCGTTCCAGGATGTATTGAGTATCTGGTTTTATGAGCTTCTCTAAGTACCATTTCTCTCATATCTCCAAATTTTGGTACCCAAATCCTTTCAGCCCTATACCGAGTTCCGTCTTCCCGAATATTAAGATGCTTCTCCGATCCTTTGGGTATTTCATTCTTTAAATTTCCCTCTTTTAAAACTCCTTGTTGCTCCTCCTTTATTTGAGTAGTAAGGTTATTGTGAATCATTATATTCATAGATTTTACTCGAATGGGTTCTCTGTCCTTCCTGCTCAAGGCGTCGGCTACCACATTTTCCTTCCCCGGGTGGTAACGAATCTCAAAGTCGTAATCATTCAACAATTCAATCCACCAACGCTGCCTCATATTCAGTTGTTTCTGATTAAATATGTGTTGAAGACTTTTATGGTCGGTATATATAATACTTTTGACCCCATATAAGTAGTGCCTCCAAGTCTTTAATGCAAAAACAACCGCGCCTAATTCCAAATCATGCGTCGTATAATTTTGTTCGTGAATCTTCAATTGTCTAGATGCATAAGCAATCACCTTTGTTCGTTGCATTAATACACAACCGAGACCTTGCTTTGATGCGTCACAATAAATCACAAAATCATCATTCCCTTCAGGCAATGACAATATAGGTGCCGTAGTTAGCTTTTTCTTCAATAACTGAAACGCTTTCTCTTGTTCATCCTTCCATTCAAATTTCTTCCCTTTATGCGTTAATGCAGTCAAGGGTTTTGCTATTCTGGAAAAGTCTTGGATGAACCTTCTGTAGTAACCAGCTAGTCCTAAAAACTGGCGTATGTGTTTCGGAGTTTTCGGGGTTTCCCACTTTTCAACAGTTTCTATCTTTGCCGGATCCACCTAAATACCTTCTTTGTTCACTATGTGACCGAGGAATTGAACTTCTTCCAACCAAAATGCACACTTTGAAAACTTAGCGTACAATCCTTCCTTCCTCAATACTTCTAACACCTTTCTCAAATGTTCACCGTGTTCTTGGTCATTCTTTGAGTAAATAAGTATGTCATCAATGAAAACAATGACAAATTTGTCAAGGTATGGTCCACACACTCGGTTTATAAGGTCCATGAACACAGCTGGTGCATTAGTTAAACCAAACGGCATGACCATAAACTCGTAATGATCGTAATGTGTTCTGAAAGCAGTCTTTGGAATATCATCTTCTTTCACCCGCATTTGATGATACCTGGAACGTAAGTCAATCTTTGAATAAACAGACGATCCTTGTAGTTGATCAAATAAGTCGTCGATTCTCGGTAGTAGGTAGCGGTTCTTGATGGTAAGTTTGTTCAACTCTCGGTAGTCGATACGCAACCTGAATGTACCATCTTTCTTCTTGACAAACAAAACAAGAGCTCCCCACGGTGATGTGCTTGTTCGAATGAAACCACGCTCTAAAAGTTCTTGTAATTGGCTTTGCAGTTCTTTCATCTCGCTGGGTGCGAGTCTGTCAGGAGCACGAGCTATTGGTGTAGCTCCTGGTATAAGATCTATTTGAAATTCAACAGATCGATGTGGAGGTAGTCCCGGTAATTCTTTCGGAAATACATCGGGAAATTCTTTTGCGACAAAAACATCATTGATGCTCTTTTCTTCAGTTTGTACTTTATTAACATGTGCTAGAACAGCATAGCGACATTTTCTTATTAGTTTTTGTGCCTTCAAATTACTAATAAGATGTAGCTTCGTGTTGGCCTTTTTTCTCCGTACACCATTAAGTGTTGTCCTTCTTCTCGTACAATGCGAATTGCATTTTTATAACATACGATCTCTGCTTTCACCTTCTTCAGCCAGTCCATGCCAACTATTACATCAAAACTCCCTAACTCTACTGGTATCAAATCAATCTTAAATATTTCACTACCTAGTTTAATTTCTCGATTTCGGCATATATAATCTGCTGAAATTAATTTACCGTTTGCTAATTCGAGTAAAAATTTACTATCCAACGGCGTCAATGGACAACTTAATTTAGCACAAAAATCTCTACTCATATAGCTTCTATCCGCACCCGAATCAAATAAAACGTAAGCAGATTTATTGTCAATAAGAAACGTACCCGTAACAAGCTCCGGGTCTTCCTGTGCCTCTGCCGCATTAATATTGAAAACTCTTATGCGGCCTTGTCCATTCGTGTTCTCCTGGTTCGGGCAATTTCTAATAATGTGGCCCGGTTTTCCACATTTATAACAAACTACATTGGCATAACTTGCTCCGACACTACTTGCTCTGCCATTACTCGTTCCGACACCATTTGTTCCTTTCGTTCTGTTAACCCCTGGTCCGTAGACCTCACACTTCACTTTTACACTTGTTGCAAAATTTGGTGCAGAACCCCGAGTGATACTTTTCACACCTTTGGCATAGCTGCTTCTGATTGTTGTTGTTGTTGTTGCGGTTATTATTGTTGTTGGGATGATTGTTGTAGTTGCTGTTGTTGTTGATGTTGGGCCGTTTGTTGTAGTTGCGATTGATGTTGCGATTGTTGGGATAGTTGTTGCGATTATTGTTGTAATTGCTGTTGGTGTTATATTGGTGATTCTTATCACCGTTTTCCTCCCACTTTCTTTTGACTTGCTTCACATTGGCCTCTTCAGCAGTCTGTTCTTTAATTCTTTCTTCAATCTGGTTCACTAGTTTGTGAGCCATTCTACATGCCTGTTGTATGGAGGCGGGCTCGTGTGAACTTATATCTTCTTGGATTCTTTCCGGTAATCCTTTCACAAACGCGTCTATCTTCTCTTCCTCATCTTCGAACATTCCAGGAGATAATAGGCATAATTCTGTGAATCGTCTTTCGTACGTGGTAATATCAAATCCTTGGGTTCGTAACCCTCTAAGTTCTGTCTTGAGCTTATTGACCTCGGTTCTGGGACGGTACTTCTCGTTCATCAAGTGCTTGAATGCTGACCATGGTAGTGCGTAAGCATCATCTTGTCCCACTTGCTCTAGATAGGTATTCCACCATGTTAACGCAGAACCTGTGAAGGTATGTGTAGCGTACTTCACTTTGTCCTCTTCAGTACACTTACTTATGGTAAACACCGATTCGACCTTCTCGGTCCACCGTTTCAATCCGATCGGTCCTTCGGTTCCATCAAATTCCAAAGGTTTGCAGGCAGTGAATTCTTTGTAGGTGCATCCTACACGATTTCCTGTACTGCTAGATGCAAGGTTATTGTTGGTGTGTAGCGCAGCCTGTACTGCGGCTATGTTTGAAGCAAGAAAGGCACGAAATTCCTCTTCGCTCATATTCAAGGTGTGTCGAGTAGTTGGTGCCATATCCTTCAAAATAGTCAAATGAAACAAGTTAATCATGCAAAATATTAAGAGTAGTCAATAGTATCTCGTAGCATAATATGAACTCATTTATAAAAGCTTTTTCTTCATATTAGCATTTTATAAGTTTAAATTTGGGTAGTACCTACATGTTAAGTTCATACTTAGTTGCTAATATACAATTCAACTACTACAATTCTATATGAAAAACTGATTATAATAATATTTCGCGTTCAAACTTTTACACAATATTTTACAAACTTACAATACCGCTTATTTTACATATAGCATGAAATATAGCACACAATAAATTTGATACAAGATGGTTGTGAAGATAATTCTACCTAGTACATAAGTTGTTCAGCAAAGGCAATAAAGACACGTAATTCATACATCCAGAAACAAGTCATGCATTCTGGTTTTACTAGGGCTACTTCCCATCCTTGGTCTTGTGGAACATAACCATTATGGCCGTTGATAAGACAGCGTGTTGTAACGTTGTAACATCCCGCCTTTTTCCGGTTACTTTCCGTTTAACTATTTTAAGGTCCGTTATATATTTATAACATCTTTCGTTAATACACGTTTTAAATTATCTCGATTAGGTAATTCACACACCCGATTCAAACTTGAGGGACTAAAATTGACACGGGGCAAACTAGTTGACTAGGTCAACTAGTCCACCCCAATCACCACCATTCAACCATCTCCATCTCTCTCTCTTTCTCTCTAGCAAGAACACACACACAATTACCAAATTCATTCAATCATCATCTAAATTCGATCTAGGAGGCTTACAACAAAATAAATTACATATTCGTGATCCTCTCTTCATCCTCTTCATTTTGTACCAACTTCATCTCGTTTGGGTAACATTTCTAAAACTCTAGATTTCTCTAAATTCGTGTTTTTGACTTGAAATGGTGTTAGTTAGTGTCTATGGCTCATTGTGATGTCGTGTATGTAATTTGTACGCTCGATCTTGTTATTTGGTGTAACTAGCATGAACACTTGAAATGGGTTAGTTGAACCTTTGATTTTGAATGATAAAATGTGTTTAGATGTTAATGGTTGTGTGTTCAAAGTGTTAGTTACTTCATTAACTTCGTTTTGGTGTGTTGATTGACATGAAAACCTTACATTAACATGATTATTGGTTTTGAGATTTTGGTTAGGGTTTGATAAGCTTTATATGAACTTTTGATGTATCAAATGCTATGAAATATTGTTGATAAGTGTTTTGTTGCAACGTGTGTTTGATTACCTTCGAAACGGCATATCCTACATGTAAATTGGTTACCCGAATCATGAAATGCGTTTTTAGAACTTGAACCTTTGATTATGAATGTTTAATGCGGTTTTGGGTTGTTGTAGGTGTTAAATTACTTGTTGAAATGTGTCTAGTCGTTTTCTTCGTCAAATTACCTTCCCAACGGTATAAAATACTTGACTTGATAGTTTGCGGATCATAAATTGTGTTTATTTGGTTTTTGGTTCGTGTACTTAGAAGCTTACTGCATCAGACTGGAATACCAATCTGGACGCCGTCCAGAAACTTGGATGCCGTCCCAGCCTTCAAAGCTGGACGCCGTCCAGCTATTTGGACGCCGTCCCAGTCTTCAAAGCTGGATGCCGTCCAGACAATCTGGACGCCGTCCAGATACCCTAGCAGGCCACTGTCTTCGTTGGTCATTTTACGGAAAATGTTTGCTATTCTATGGACCTCCGATCCACATGTAACTTGTTCTAACATGCTCATATATGATTAAAAACCTCAGAAAAATAGTTCGGGACCCGACCCGAACGTGTTGACTTTTTTTTGTTGACTTTGACCGACCAAGTTGACTTTTAATCAAACTTAACCAAATGTTTGTGAAATCGTTCTAACATACTTTTATACTTGTACCTTGCATGAAACATGACAATTTGATTCAGCTGCTATTATGATCGAGTCTTAACGAGCCATAGGACTAATTGAACATCTTTGCCCTATCGTGTGTACCGTTATTAATACAACCTATTGTTTAGGTCAAGACTAGCATTGTTCTTTGCACACGTTTACTTGTTGAAGTACTTTACTACTCGTGCACTCAAGGTGAGATCATAGTCCCACTTTTACTCTTTTTGAACTTATATTTGGGATGAGAAAACATAAACATTTCTTTTACTAAGTGAATACAAGTACGGGAAAACAAACATTCTACATACGAGTTTAGAATGAAATCCTCAATTCGATTATCATTAGTTACACTTGCAGGGTGTAAGTGTAGGCGTGAACTTATGTTGTATGGCCATATGGGTTTGACAAAGCCTCATCTCGGACGGTTCGCTACCGTCCACAGATGAAATATATTTTCGAGAAACAGTGTTGTTCTAGCACTATGAATGGGGTATCAACGGACGGAATGTTAAGCCTTGATAATTGGGTGCTCGTGAATATTAACTTTTAGAATGTATTACTATTTTATCTTTGATGTAAATCTTGTGGTTCGACTTACTTTTACTCACTTACTTACTTAAACCTATGATTTCACCAACGTTTTCGTTGACAGATTTCTATATTTTTCTCAGGTCCCTGAACGTTTTGTGATACATGCTTCCGCTCATTATTTTGATACTTGCATTGGATGTCGAGTATATATGCATACATGGAGCGTCTTTTGGCTACTTTTAAATTATGTCGCATAAGTTTCATTTGTACTTATAACTTTGTAACGTAACTTGTGGTGGAACAATTCTTATAAACTTTAAACAATCTTTACATTTGAAATGAATGCGACATATCTTTTGGTCAAACGTTGTTTTAAAGACTTATGACCACGTAACGGGACCTAAGTAGACGGCGCCGTCAATGAGGATTTTGTCGGGTCGCTACAGATGGTATCAGAGCATTGGTTGTAGGGATTTAGAGTTCATTGGTGTCGACCCCGAGTCATAGGGTACATTGGTGAGTCTAGACTACAACCGGCATATAGACTTGAAGTAGGAATTACTTGACTACTTGTGCATTTATACTCGAACGCTTCTACTCATATCTACTCTTAGTTCATCTTAATCTCACGTTGTTTAATTTGATTGACACGCCACCTTGACTATATGAAATGATGTCGAATGCACATATGAATCAGGGTAATATAATTTCCGGGATTATATTACGGTGACTCATATGAACGTTCCGACATTGTGGCATAAAGAATTTAAGGCGAGTCAAGGAAAATTTTCTCTCTATCTTTATTCCATATCACAGTTAGTATTATTTAGAATACTAACCAACGGTATTCTTTTGTTTTGAAGGAACAATGCCTCTTCGCCGTGCGCCATGCCGTGAAACTCCCGAACAAGCTCTACAACGCATGATAGCCACCGCCGTAGATGCGGCCATGGCCGGTCACTCTTCCAACAACAATAATAATAACAACCACAACAACAACAACAACAATGGAGCCGGTAACTCAAACGAGGGATGCTCCTATAAAGCTTTCATGGGGTGCAAACCTCACACTTTCGATGGAACCGGAGGACCGGTTGCTCTCACTCGATGGTTTGAGCAAACGGAAGCCGTTTTTAGCATAAGCAGTTGTCGGGACCAAGACAAGGTCAAGTACTCCACTCACACTTTCTCCGGCGTCACTCTCACTTGGTGGAACACCTATGTACAATCGGTGGGTACCGATGAAGCTCACGCTCTCTCTTGGTCCGATTTGAAAGGAAAGATGATCACCGAATACTTTCCGCGTGAGGAAACCCGAAAGCTCGAACAAGAGCTAAGAACTCTAAAAGCGGTCGGAAACGATCTCAAGGCCTATAATCAACGATTCTCTGAACTAGCCTTGATGTGCCCAAACCTTGTGAACCCCGAGTCTTTAAGGGTTGAACTTTACATGGATGGTCTTCCAAAGAGCATCAAACACGGAGTAATGTCATCCAAACCCCCTAATCATCAAGAAGCTTTAAACATAGCCCGCAAATTAATAGAGACGGTGGACGAAATCGTAGTACCGGCACCTAAAGCCGAGGACAAGTCGGGTAACAACAAAAGAAAATGGGAAGCCACTCCATCAAGCAACTACAACAACAATATCTTCACCAAAAAGCCTTTCAACAACGACGGCAAGAAAGGTTATGCCGGAACTCAACCTTTTTGCAACAAATGTCACAAGCACCACTCAGGTGAATGCGGCAAGCTAATTTGCCACCGGTGCCAAGGAGTTGGTCATAAGGCCAAAAATTGCACAAGCGCCGCCCCCATCGCTCGAAAGGGGCCCAATCCTCCAAAAACGTTCACTTGTTACGAATGTGGCCAAACGGGCCATTATAGAAATGCATGCCCGAAGTGGAAAGATAACCCCAATACGCGCGGCCGAGCTTTCAACATCAACACCGAGGAAGCCCGAGATGATAATGAATTAGTCTCGGGTACGTTTCTTCTCAACAACACTTATGTTACTTGTTTATTCGATTCGGGTGCCGATAAGAGTTTTGTATCCAAGACTTTGACTCATTCTTTTAATACTCCACCACGTCCACTAGATACCACTTATACCATTGAAGTGGCCAACGGAAAACTATTGAGTGCCGACACATATTACCGGGGGTGTACTTTAAACATTTTGGGTAATGAGTTTGAAATCGACTTGATACCCATGGAACTAAGTAGCTTCGATGTAATAATCGGTATGAATTGGCTAGCCAAAACGAAATCTCACATCCTTTGTGATCTTAACGCAATCCGAATCCCTATCGAGAATGGTGCACCTTTGATCGTCTATGGCGATAAGAGTTGCACCGGACTCAACCTCGTTTCGTGTATTAAAGTTAGAAAACTACTCCGTAAGGGTTGTTTTGCGATCCTTGCACACGTTAAGAAAGTCGAGTCCGATGAGAAGCACATCGATGATGTGCCAATTGTTAGTAACTATCCCGATGTATTTCCCGACGAATTCCCGGGTCTTCCACCTCATCGATCGGTTGAATTCCAAATCGATCTTATTCCGGGAGCGGCACCCGTAGCACGTGCACCATATAGACTCGCTCCATCCGAAATGCAAGAATTGCAAAGTCAAATCCAAGAACTACTTGATCGTGGTTTTATCCAACCTAGCCATTCACCTTGGGGCGCTCCGATTTTGTTTGTTAAAAAGAAAGACGGATCCCTACGAATGTGCATTGACTATCGTGAACTAAACAAATTGACGGTTAAGAACCGATATCCTCTTCCTCGCATCGATGACCTCTTTGATCAATTACAAGGGTCTTGTGTATATTCAAAAATCGATCTCAGGGTTATCATCAATTAAGGGTTAAGGGGGAAGAATTCTCCAAAACCGCTTTCCGAACTCGTTATGGTAGTTATGAATTTCTAGTAATGCCATTTGGTCTCACTAACGCACCGGCGGTGTTCATGGATCTTATGAACCGCGTGTGCAAACCGTATCTTGACAAATTTGTTATCGTGTTCATCGATGATATTTTAGTCTATTCAAAAAGCGAAGAAGAACACGAGGAACACCTCCGACTTGTGCTTGAACTTTTAAGACAAGAACAACTCTATGCCAAATTCTCCAAGTGTGAATTTTGGTTAAAGGAAGTTCAATTTCTTGGTCATGTTGTAAGTGACCAAGGTATTAAAGTCGATCCAACGAAAATCGAAGCCATTAGTAAATGGGAGACTCCCACTACTCCTACTCACATCCGTCAATTCTTGGGTCTCGCCGGGTACTATCGTAGATTCATCAAAAACTTCTCTTTGGTTGCACGTCCTCTAACCGCCTCACAAGGGAAAGAAATTCATTTGGGCGACCGAGCAAGAATCCGCGTTTCAAATCTTGAAGACAAAGCTAACCACCGCTCCTATCTTGTCACTTCCCGAAGGCAATGATGATTTTGTTGTATATTGCGATGCCTCGAAACATGGTTTTGGGTGTGTATTGATGCAACGGAAGAAAGTCATTGCTTATGCCTCTTGACAACTAAAAATTCATGAACGGAATTACACGACTCATGATCTCGAACTCGGAGCCGTTGTCTTTGCACTTAAAATGTGGAGACACTATCTTTATGGAACCAAGAGTACTATCTTCACCGATCACAAAAGCCTTCAACATATCTTCGATCAAAAGCAACTAAACATGAGACAACGACGGTGGATTGAAACTTTGAACGATTACGATTGCGAGCTTCGTTACCATCCCGGGAAGGCAAATATAGTAGCCGATGCCTTAAGTCAAAAAGAAAGGGCGGTGCCTCTTCGTGTCCGAGCTTTAAACATCACCATTCACACCAACCTCAATAGTCAAATTCGTGTAGCCTAAGACGAAGCTCTCAAGGATGAAAACATCTCTCTCGAACACTTGAACGTCCTCACCTCTCGATTCGAAGTTAAAGAAACCGAACTCCGATATTTCGCCGGAAGAATTTGGGTACCTAGTTATGGGGACTTGCGAAGCCTTATTTTGGACGAAGCCCATAAGTCAAGGTATTCGATTCACCCCGGTGCCAATAAGATGTACCACGACCTCAAAGAACAATATTGGTGGTCGAACATTAAAAGGGACGTCGCTACTTATGTTGGAAAGTGCCTAACTTGCTCTAAAGTCAAAGCCGAACATCAAAGACTGTCCGGACTACTTCAACAACCCGAAATCCCGCAATGGAAATGGGAAAGGATAACGATGGATTTTATCACCAAACTACCAAAGACGGTTGGCGGTTATGATACTATTTGGGTCATTGTTAACCGACTCACCAAATCCGCGCACTTCCTAGCCATGAAGGAAACTGACAACATGGAGAAACTCGCACAACTCTACATCAAAGAAATCGTAGCCCAACACGGTGTACCCTTATCGATTATCTCCGACCGAGATGGCTATTTTGTTTCTAGATTTTGGCGTACTTTGCAAGAAGCATTGGGAACGCGTTTAGACATGAGCACCGCATATCATCCACAAAACGACGGACAAAGCGAACGCACAATTCAAACCTTGGAAGACATGCTACGAGCTTGCGTGGTTGATTTCGGAAAAGCTTGGGACAAGCACTTACCTCTCGCCGAGTTCTCTTACAATAATAGTTATCACGCGAGTATTAAAGCCGCACCTTTTGAAGCGCTATATGGCCGAAAATGTCGTTTACCTCTTTGTTGGGCCGAGGTAGGCGACGTGCAAATCACCAGACCCGAACTCATTCACGAAACCACCGAGAAAATCGTTCAAATCCGAGATAGGCTTAGGACGGACCGAAGTCGTCAAAAGAGCTATACCGACAAACGACGCAACGATCTTGAATTTTAGGTCGGTGACCGAGTAATGTTAAAATTCGCACCTTGGAAAGGTGTAATCCGCTTTGGGAAATGCGGGAAGCTAAATCCGCGGTATATTGGTCCTTTCAAAATCTTGGAGCGTGTTGGAACCGTTGCTTATCGTTTAGATCTTCCGCCTCAACTGAGTTCCGTTCATCCTACTTTCCATATATCTAACTTGAAAAAGTGTTTAGCCGAACCCGAACTCGTCATCCCTCTCGAGGAGCTTACTATCGATGAAAAACTTCATTTTGTGGAGGAACCGGTTGAAATTGTGGACACCTCCGTCAAAACGTTAAAACAAAGCCGAATTCCAATTGTCAAGGTCCGTTGGAATGCCAAAAGGGGACCCGAGTTTACTTGGGAAAGACAAGATCAAATGCAAAGGAAGTATCCTCATCTATTCGTAAATTCGGAAACGCAAGATCTCGAGGAAGGAACAACGACTACTACGCCTACTTAAATTTCGGGACGAAATTTCTTTTAAGGAGTAGGTAATGTAACATCCCGCCTTTTTCCGGTTACTTTCCGTTTAACTATTTTAAGGTCCGTTATATATTTATAACATCTTTCGTTAATACGCGTTTTAAATTATCTCGATTAGGTAATTCACGCACCCGATTCAAACTTGAGGGACTAAAATTGACACGGGGCAAACTAGTTGACTAGGTCAACTCGTCCACCCCAATCACCACCATTCAACCATCTCCATCTCTCTCTCTTTCTCTCTAGCAAGAACACACACACAATTACCAAATTCATTCAATCATCATCTAAATTCGATCTAGGAGGCTTACAACAAAATAAATTACATATTCGTGATCCTCTCTTCATCCTCTTCATTTTGGTACCAACTTCATCTCGTTTGGGCAACATTTCTAAAACTCTAGATTTCTCTAAATTCGTGTTTTTGACTTGAAATGGTGTTAGTTAGTGTATATGGCTCATTGTGATGTCGTGTATGTAATTTGTAGGCTCGATCTTGTTATTTGGTGTAACTAGCATGAACACTTGAAATGGGTTAGTTGAACCTTTGATTTTGAATGATAAAATGTGTTTAGATGTTAATGGTTGTGTGTTCAAAGTGTTAGTTACTTCATTAACTTCGTTTTGGTGTGTTGATTGACATGAAAACCTTACATTAACATGATTATTGGTTTTGAGATTTTGGTTAGGGTTTGATAAGCTTTATATGAACTTTTGATGTATCAAATGCTATGAAATATTGGTGATAAGTGTTTTGTTGCAACGTGTGTTTGATTACCTTCGAAACGGCATATCCTACATGCAAATTGGTTACCCGAATCATGAAATGCGTTTTTAGAACTTGAACCTTTGATTATGAACGTTTAATGCGGTTTTGGGTTGTTGTAGGTGTTAAATTACTTGTTGAAATGTGTCTAGTCATTTTTTTCGTCAAATTACCTTCTCGACGGTATAAAATACTTGACTTGATAGTTTGCGGATCATAAATTGTGTTTATTTGGTTTTTGGTTCGTGTACTTAGAAGCTTACTGCATCAGACTGGAATACCAATCTGGACGCCGTCCAGAAACTTGGATGCCGTCCCAGCCTTCAAAGCTGGACGCCGTCCAGCTATTTGGACGCCGTCCCAGTTTTCAAAGCTGGACGCCGTCCAGACAATCTGGACGCCGTCCAGATACCTTGGCAGGCCACTGTCTTCGTTGGTCATTTTACGGAAAATGTTTGCTATGCTATGGACCTCCGATCCACATGTAACTAGTTCTAACATGCTCATATATGATTAAAAACCTCAGAAAAATAGTTCGAGACCCGACCCGAACGTGTTGACTTTTTTTTTTGTTGACTTTGACCGACCAAGTTGACTTTTAATCAAACTTAACCAAATGTTTGTGCAATCGTTCTAACATGCTTTTATACTTGTACCTTGCATGAAACATGACAATTTGATTCACATGCTATTATGATCGAGTCTTAACGAGCCATAGGACTAATTGAACATCTTTGCCCTATCGTGTGTACCGTTATTGATACAACCTATTGTTTAGGTCAAGACTAGCATTGTTCTTTGCACACGTTTACTTGTTGAAGTACTTTACTACTCGTGCACTCAAGGTGAGATCATAGTCCCACTTTTACTCTTTTTGAACTTATATTTGGGATGAGAAAACATAAACATTTCTTTTACTAAGTGAACACAAGTACAAGAAAACAAACATTCTACATACGAGTTTAGAACGAAATCCTCAATTCGATTATCATTAGTTACACTTGCAGGGTGTAAGTGTAGGCGTGAACTTATGTTGTATGGCCATATGGGTTTGACAAACCCTCATCTCGGACGGTTCGCTACCGTCCACAGATGAAATATATTTTCGAGAAACTGTGTTATTCTAGCACTATGAATGGGGTATCAACGGATGGAATGTTAAGCCTTGATAATTGGGTGCTCGTGAATATTAACTTTTAGAATGTATTACTATTTTATCTTTAATGTAAATCTTATGGTTCGACTTACTTTTACTCACTTACTTACTTAAACCAGTGATTTCACCAACGTTTTCGTTGACAGATTTCTATGTTTTTCTCAGGTCCCTGAACGTTTTGTGATACATGCTTCCGCTCATTATTTTGATACTTGCATTGGATGTCGAGTATATATGCATACATGGAGCGTCTTTTGGCTACTTTTAAATTACGTCGCATAAGTTTCATTTGTACTTATAACTTTGTAACGTAACTTGTGGTGGAACAATTCTTATAAACTTTCAACAATCTTTACATTTGAAATGAATGCGACATATCTTTTGGTCAAACGTTGTTTTAAAGACTTATGACCACGTAACGGGACCTAAGTAGACGGCGCCGTCAATGACGATTTTGTGGGGTCGCTACAAATGTCGTCAAAGGGAAGAGGGTTACGTAATGTCCAACAGTCCTATAACAATCTAAAAACCTCATTTCTTACCCCAATTACCGACTTCGTCACTTTTGGGAATGTTTTGTTTAATAGTTGTAGCCCGATGTTCTTGTTCTCACTTTGGTGAGAGGCGAACATTACTAACCCGTAAGCATAACATGCTTCTTTATGTTGCATGTTAGTCGCTTTTTCTAAATCACGAAGTCCTATATTCGGATATATTGAATCAAAATAATTTCTTAACCCGTTACGTAAAATAGCATTTGGGTTCCCCGCAATATATGCGTCAAAGTAAACACATCGTAACTTATGGATTTCCCAATGTGATATCCCCCATCTTTCAAACAAAAGCCTTTTATAAACCAAGGCATTCTTGGAACGTTCTTCGAATGTCTTACAAACTGATCTCGCCTTAAATAGTTGTGCCGAGGAATTCTGACCGACTCTAGACAAGATTTCATCAATCATGTCTTCGGGTAGGTCTCTTAAAATATTGAGTTGTCTATCCATTTTGTGTTTTTATACTGTAAAATAGACAAGAGTTAGATTCATAAAAAAAAATACTTATTAATACAAGTAATTTTTACATATATCATAAAGCATAAGCACACTATATTACATATATTACACCACACGAATACAACTATCTTATTCCGACTCGATCATTTCTTCTTCTTTGGTTTTGGTTCTTTTTGTTAAGTTTCTGGGGATATATGATGTTCCCCTAATACGAGTCGTCGTTTTCCACATTGGTTTAGAAAAACCTGGTGGTTTAGAGGTTCCCGGGTTATTGTCACAACTTAAGAAATACGGGTTTTGACGATACATATAAAGTTCATCGGGTTTGGAATCAAATTTCTCTATTTTTATGCCCTTTCTCTTATTGTTCCCTTTTGCCTTATTAAATTGTGTTGGGGTAATTTCTATAACATCATCGGAATCTTTTTCGGGATCCGATTCATCGGAGAATTGGTAATCCTCCCAATACTTTGCTTCCTTAGCGGAAACACCATTGACCATAATTAACTTTGGTCGATTGGTTGAGAATTTTCTTCTACTTAACCGTTTTATTATTTCCCCCACTGGTTCTATTTCTTCTTCCGGTTCCGATTCTTCTTCCGGTTCCGACTATTCTTTCGGTTCCTCTTCTGGAACTTGTGAATCAGTCCACGAATCATTCCAATTTACATTTGACTCTTCATTATTATTAGGTGAGTCAATAGGACTTGTTCTAGAAGTAGACATCTATCACATAATATCAAACACGTTAAGAGATTAATATATCACATAATATTTACATGTTAAAAATATATAGTTTCCAACAAAATTTGTTAAGCAATCATTTTTCAAGTAAACACGGTCGAAGTCCAGACTCACTAATGTATCCTAACAAACTCGATAAGACACAATAATGCAAAATTTTGGTTCTCTAAGACCAACGCTTGGATACCAACTGAAATGTCCCGTTCTTATTGATTAAAAACGTTCCATATTAATTGATTTCGTTGCGAGGTTTTGACCTCTATATGAGAAGTTTTTCAAAGACTGCATTCATTTTAAAACAAACCATAACCTTTATTTCATCAATAAAGGTTTAAAAAGCTTTACGTAGATTATCAAATAATGATAATCTAAAATATCCTGTTTACACACGACTATTACATAATGGTTTACAATACAAATATGTTACAATGAAATAAGTTTCTTGAATGCAGTTTTTACACAATATCATACAAGCATGGACTCCAAATCTTGTCCTTATTTAAGTATGCGACAGCGGAAGCTCTTAATAATCACCTGAAAATAAACATGCTTAAAACGTCAACAAAAAAATATTGGTGAGTTATAGGTTTAACCTATATATATCAAATCGTAACAATAGACCACAAGATTTCATATTTCAATATACATCCCATACATAGAGATAAAAAAAAATCATTCATATGGTGAACACCTGGTAATCGACATTAACAAGATGCATATTTAAGAATATCCCCATCATTCCGGGACACCCTTCGGATATGATATAAATTTCGAAGTACTAAAGCATCTGGTACTTTGGATGGAGTTTGTTAGTCCCAATAGATCTATCTTTAGGATTCGTGTCAATTAGGATGTATGTTTTCTAATTCTTAGATTACCAGACTTAATAAAAAGGGGCATATTCGATTTCGATAATTCAACCATAGAATGTAGTTTCACGTACTTGTGTCTATTTTGTAAATCATTTATAAACCTGCATGTATTCTCATCCCAAAAATATTAGATTTTAAAAGTGGGACTATAACTCACTTTCACAGATTTTTTACTTCGTCGGGAAGTAAGACTTGGCCACTGGTCGATTCACGAACCTATAACAAATATGTACATATATATCAAAGTATGTTCAAAATTTATTTACAACACTTTTAATACATTTTGATGTTTTAAGTTTATTAAGTCAGCTGTCCTCGTTAGTAACCTACAACTAGTTGTCCACAGTTAGATGTACAGAAGTAAATCGATATATATTATCTTGAATCAATCCACGACCCAGTGTATACATATCTCAGTATTGATCACAACTCAAACTATATATATTTTGAAATCAACCTCAACCCTGTATAGCTAACTCCAACATTCACATATAGAGTGTCTATGGTTGTTCCGAAATATATATAGATGTGTCGACATGATAGGTCGAAACATTGTATATGTGTCTATGGTATCTCAAGATTACATAATATACAATACAAGTTGATTAAGTTATGGTTGGAATAGATTTGTTACCAATTTTCACGTAGCTAAAATGAGTAGTTTTTACCTATTTTGTTTTGCTCGCCATTTCTTCGTTTCTAATCTGTTTTGAGTGATTTAAGCGGCCACGGTTTCGTATTGAACTTGAATTTATGAAACTAAACAGAAAAGGTATAGGTTTATATTTGGAAATACAAGTTACAAGTCATTTTTGAAAGAGGTAGTCATTTCCGTCGAAATAACGACATCTTGATGACTGTTTTGAAAAACATACTTTCACTTTGAGTTTAACCATGATTTTTGGATATGGTTTCATGTTCATAAGAAAAATCATTTTCCCAGAAGTATAGCTTTTAAATCAAAGTTTTTCATAGTTTTTAATTAACCAAACCAAAACTGCCCCCGGTTGTAACTACGACGGCGTAAATCCGGTTTTATGGTGTTTATCGTGTTTTCGGGTTTTAAATCATTAAGTTAGCATATCATATAGATATAGATCATGTGTATAGTTGATTTTAAAAGTGTAGTTAGAAGGATTAACTTTATTTGCGAACAAGTTTAGAATTAACTAAACTATGTTCTAGTGATTACTAGTTTACCACTTCGAATATGATAGCTTTTTATGTATGAATCGAATGATGTTATGAACATCATTACTACCTTAAGTTCCTTGGATAAACCTACTGGAAAAGAGAAAAATGGATCTAGCTTCAACGGATCCTTGGATGGCTCGAAGTTCTTGAAGCAGAATCATGACACGAAAACAAGTTCAAGTAAGATCATCACTTAAAATAAGATTGTTATATTTATAGAAATTGAACCAAAGTTTGAATATGATTATTACCTTGTATTAGAATGATAACCTACTGTAAGAAACAAAGATTTCTTGAGGTTGGATGATCACCTTACAAGATTTGAAGTGAGCTAGCAAACTTGAAAGTATTCTTGATTTTATGTAACTAAAACTTGTAGAATTTATGAAGAACACTTAGAACTTGAAGTTAGAACTTGAGAGAGATCAATTAGATGAATAAAATTGAAGAATGAAAGTGTTTGTAGGTGTTTTTGGTCGTTGGTGTATGGATTAGATATAAAGGATATGTAATTTTGTTTTCATGTAAATAAGTCATGAATGATTACTCATATTTTTGTAATTTTATGAGATATTTCATGCTAGTTGCCAAATGATGGTTCCCACATGTGTTAGGTGACTCACATGGGCTGCTAAAAGCTGATCATTGGAGTGTATATACCAATAGTACATACATCTAAAAGCTGTGTATTGTACGAGTACGAATACGGGTGCATACGAGTAGAATTGTTGATGAAACTGAACGAGGATGTAATTGTAAGCATTTTTGTTAAGTAGAAGTATTTTGATAAGTGTATTGAAGTCTTTTAAAAGTGTATGAATACATATTAAAACACTACATGTATATACATTTTAACTGAGTCGTTAAGTCATCGTTAGTCGTTACATGTAAGTGTTGTTTTGAGACCTTTAGGTTAACGATCTTGTTAAATGTTGTTAACCCAAAGTTTATAATATCAAATGAGATTTTAAATTATTATATTATCATGATATTATGATATATTAATATATCTTAATATGATATATACATTTAAATGTCGTTACAACGATAATCGTTACATATATGTCTCGTTTCGAAATCCTTAAGTTAGTAGTCTTGTTTTTACTTATGTAGTTCATTGTTAATACACTTAATGATATATTTAATTATCATATTATCATGTTATATATAATATAACAATGTATTAATATGCTTCATATTTATTTAGTAAGACGTGGTTATAACGATAATCGTTATATGTATCGTTTCGAGTTTCATACGTCAATAGTCTCTTTTTAAGTATATAACTTATTGTTACTATTTTTAATGAGATACTTGATGATCATTATATCATGTTAAACATATATATTTATTCATTTATGTATCATCATGTAATATACAACTTATAGCATTCGTGAATCATTAGTCAAACTGGGTAATCAGACGTTTACAAAATTTCCGTTTCAATTAACCAAGTCATAACAAGTTTGATTGCTTAACATGTTGGAAACATTTAATCATGTAAATATAGTTTTCATTAAACATATAATCATAGAAAGGTTCAGAAAAGTTCGGGTCACTACACAAAACAGTTAAGTCTTGATAATTGGGTGATCACGAACATACTTTTGGAATGTAAGCGATTTAGATAATCAACAATACAAAATCTTGTGGTTCAAAAACAACGTTTACAAAAACCTATGATTTCACCAACGTTTTTCGTTGAAAGTTTTCTATATGTTTCTCAGGTTCATGAATGGCTATTTGATACATGCTTCCGCGTACACTTATACTTGCTTGGAGTCAAGCATACATGCATACATTCTGATTTCTTGCTTGGGGTCAAGCATACATGCGCACACTTTGATATACTTGCTTGGGGTCAAGCATACATACTTACGCTATTTATAGCAACCGTGATTTTAAACTAATTATGTCGTAAGTTATTTCATTTATACTTTATACTTTTGTAAACTTAAACTTGTTGTCGATCCGTTTTGTAAACTAAACTTTGCAAGTCTTGTACGTATCAAATGAATGCGACATAATTTTGGTCAAACGCTTCTTATATAGGGACTATGACCACACAACGGGACCTAAGTTAATGGCACCGTCAATGGCGATTTTGACGGGTTACTATAGATGGTATCAGAGCGTTGGTTGTAGGGAACTAGGATATGCATTTGTGTGTCTGACAGAGTTGTTAGGACGCATTAGTGAATCTAGACTACAACCGGATAGTTAGCCATTGCATTCTGACATACATTTGCTATAGATAGCACTTACTTGACTACTTGTGCATTATACTTGAATCTTTCTTAGGCGAACTCCTTAACGGTACCAAATTTTTATCATACGATCCTGTACTCTACCACTTTCTAGTAACACACGTAAATTCATGATTCATACGCTTGAGGTTGATGACGACTTCATTAGTCATGCTAGTTCGGGAACTCGATATCCTCGGTTGTTATTCATTATCATCCCAGCTTACTATCCGCAAGCGTTGTGAAGTTTCCACCACTATGGCAATTAATAACCACTACTGATATTACACCGGTGTTCCTCACTACCTACCACTATGTGTTACTACCATCACTACTCTAGGTGAGTATCATCATCAATACTTATCACTACGGTTGCGTACCACTCGTTATCAAAATTCGTTACTCTTTTCGTACCTAAAGGCGTTATAGTTTGACTTGAACCACATTGACGTGAACAATCATTTATACACTTTCCTCGAGAAACGCATTTCAGAGTTGCACTACTTCTTTTGATTAATACAAGTCATGTTAGAGATGCTGTTACACTCTATTCATTTTAAACCTTCATGATTACACGAACTTGAATTTTTGGAGTGATGTGGGAATGGAGGTATGAGTTAGCATAATATAACGACACTCGATCAACGTGGTTATATTATGGTAAGTCATACCAAAGTTCTAATGACACGTGATGGTGATTGGACTCGATCAACCTAATCACCACCATGTGCCATGTACATGACTTCATTTTCTTTTTCTTGTTGGATATCCGAAAACTCCGAGAATATTGATAACAACCATACCAGGGACACACCTTCGATTATTGTCGAACCATATTTATGCTTCCGAATGAATGACAAATTCTTTCAACTTCAAACATATGTTACACGTGTATACTATCTCATTTTCGCACAGTTTTATCGACGAACTACGATATGCTGGTTATGCTCACATCGAGGCGGAAACTTCTCTCGCATCACACTCGTACTTCCATTTAAGGAAATCTTTATTCTAAATTCTCAATAGAGAGAGAGACTCTTCAAGTTATACTAGTATTCACCACGAGGGTGAATAGTCCTAACGAACGTTTTTAGAAACCGATAAGAAACTTGTTCCAACAAACGTTTTCAAGTCCTAACAAACTTGTTCAAATATATCTTAAAGAAATGTACCTCGTTTCGGATCGAGATCCTCGTTTCACTTCTAAATTTCGGAGTGCCTTACAAAAAGCCTCGGGGCCACGTTTAAACATGAGTACAACACATCAACCACATCCTGAAGGACTAAACAAACATACGATTCAAACCTTGGAAACCATAATACGAGTTCGTGTTATCGACTTCAAATTTACTTGAGGAAAAGTACTTGCGTTTAGTCAAATTCTCTTACTACAAAATTTTCTTTCGTGTATTAACGCCGCACCTTTTCTAAACTTTATATGACCGCAATTATCGTTCTACAATTTGTTGGGCGAACGTAGGCAACAATCAAACCACCGGAATCGAACTCATTCATGAAATAACCGTTAAGATCGTTCAAATCCAAGAGAGGCCCAAGACGATCCGTAGTCGCCAAAAGAGCCATGCAAATGTTAGACGTAAACCTCTCGAATTCCAAGTGGGAAACCGCGTAACGTTAAAAGTTGCACCTTGAGGAGGTGTAATCCATTTCGGGAAATGTAGGAAGCTAAATCCGCGATACATTAATCCTTTTGAAATCTTGGGGCGTATTGGACCCGTTACTTACCGTTTTGAATTTCCAATTCAAGCAAATTCCGTTCACCCTACATTTTGTGTATCAAACTTAAAGACGTGTCATGCAAACAAGAACTTGTTATACTTTTGATGAACTTCCTATCGATGACCAACTCCACCTCACAAGAGAACCGGTTGAAATTATGGATCGTGAAACCAAACTCTGAAACAAAGTAAAATCCCGACTGTCGAAGTTCGTTGAAATGCCCAAGGAAGTACCCTTACTTATTTGTAGAATTGGCAACGCCAGATCTAGGGAAAGAATCAACGACTACTACTTCCAACTAAATTTCGAGACGAAATTTCTTTTAAGGTGTAGGTAATGTAACATCCCGCATTTTTCCGTTAAATTATTTTAACGCCCGTCTTTTTTTTTTTTTAGATAATATCTTTCATTATCTAAATTCGTACCTTTCGTTGACCAACGTTCTAAATATTTCCATTATTTAGTTATAACATCTCCCGGTTACTCTAGCATTTTTAAAATATTCGTTCGATTAATTCACGCACCCGCTTTCTAACTCGAGGGACCGAAGTTGTCAAGGGGCCAAACTAGTTGACTAGGTCAACTAGTCAACCCCATCTCATCCATTCATTCATACTTTCACCTCCTCATCTCCTTTTTCCTCTCTAACTCAAGAACACACTTTTTAACATCTTCAAAGAATCATCATCTAAATCAATTCAAGCAAGCAAACATCAAAACAAATTACATATTCGTGATCCTCTCATCATCCTCTACATTTTGGTACCAATTTCATCTCGTTTGGGTAACATTTCTAAAATTCTAGATTTCTCAAATTCATTTTATAGACTTGAAATGGTGTTAGTTAGTGTCTATGGCTCGTGTCTAGCATGAATATATGATTTAATTGCTCAATCTTGTTATTTTGCATAAACTAGCATGAACTTAAAATGAGTTTGTTTAATCTTGAATTTGGATGATTAAATGTTGTTTAAATGCTAAAGTTCATGTATTAAATGTGTAACGACCCTGGTTTTTCCATCTTTTATTAATAATTCTTATTATTAATACTTGTGATTTAATGAATGTATTTTATTACATTTACTTGTTACCATACATGACTTTTAAATGCCCGACACGTCTTTGTGACACACGAACTTTTCACGAATAATATTTCGGATATTATTTACATTCATGATTAAGTTTTATTAATCATTTTTAATTAACTAAGGTTACTAGTTAATTACTTGGGCTTTGTTGGATTTATTTGTTAATTACTTGGACTTGGGCTTTTATTAATGTTAATGGACTTAGAAGCCCACCCTACTTATCTTAAAGGATTATTTAGCCCATCTTAATATGCAAGTATCATATTTAGACTTAACTAGATTAAGGATTAACTAGTTCATGGAATCTAGTTACTTACACAATTACACCTTGTTCTCATGCAAACACACTTTATTACCATTTTGAGCTTGTTACATGAAAGGATCTAGTAGGATTTTCCCTTCCCCTTTCCCCTTTGAAAACCGTCTGCCTTATGGCCTTGGAGAGTGATTTTTGTTTCAAATTTTGATTACATATTACTAGCATTTTACCTCACTTTCTCACACACACACTCTTACTTGCAACTCTTTTACTCTATTTTTCTCTCAAGTTTGTAAGTAACAAGCTTTAGCTTCTCTTCTCTTTTTCTTCATTAAAACCGAAACCAAACACCTCATCATCATCATCATCTTTTACTTGTTTACTTACTTGTAGTTGTTGTAGTTGTTTACTTACATGTTGTTAAAAACCAAACTTTCTAGTTTGTTCTTCACTTTATCTTATTCATACAAGAACATACAAGAACATAAACTTTCTAGTTTATGTTCTACATTTAATGTTTTGAAAGATTAAAATTAATGTGTTATAATCATACTTGAAGTTCATGTTGTAAACTTAAAGTTTACTTTCTTAAAGATCTAAGCCTTGGTTTGAATCTTTAAAGTATGAACAACCATGAACTTGTTACTTGTTTATTTAGTTTATTTCTTCATTTTGAACATGTTTAATTTCGTGATTTTGGTTTAATGGTCAAGTATTACAAGTTAATCGTGATATCATACTTCTTGAAACTAAAAGTTAACTTTATAAGTTCAAGAACATGGAAGTATAACTTTCTAGTTACAACTTCATATACTCATGAAAGATCTAAGTTTCTATAGCTTATGGTCTACTTATTTTATCATAATCAAGAGCTTATGAGCTTACATACACTTTACAAGATGAAAATCTAAGTTTCATAACTTATGGTTTCATGAACGTAAAGATTCAAGTGTTATAACTTAGGATTTAACTTAGTAACTTTAGATCTAGACTTTTGGGTCTTGGATCTTCAAGATCTAACTAAGAACTATGTTCTACAACTTAAGATCTTGATTATTTAGTTTACTTTCAAGTTTGTAGCTTAATATTACTTATAGAGTTCATGTATGTGTCGGATCTAAGATCTTGATGTAACTTTGGTTCATCAAACTACTTGCAACACTTAATTGAGTTGTGCTACTTATCTTAGACTTACACTTGTGTTATGATGGTCAAAACAAGATGATGTAAACACATCAACGAGTTGTACACTTGAAGCTATATGCATCAAGGATGAGAACCGTGATGAACGTCAAGCACCAAGAACCCACCAGAACACACTGTTTATTGTATTCTAGAACTGATCAAAATACCTGGGCTACTGTAAAGTTGATTTTCAGTTATCTCTGTTCGAGTAGATAATTTTTCGTTCAAGACTCGTCTTAATCCGAGTTACGGTTTAGGATCTATGGCCCTCCGAACGTCACTATGTCCTTTTAGCGTTGTGCTGAAAATTCTGACCTACTCGCACTTAAACCGTCGCCACGGTCAAACAAAGACGAGTTTGCTTTTGAAGTTTTTACCACAACTAAAGGACTCATATATGGAGCCATGGTCACTGGTCTCACCTTATTTTAGTAGGTATAGAGGCCGCGGTGACTGATCGAAATCAGCCTTTATTTTAAACTCTTTACTTGATTGAAAACTTACTTTACCCTTTTGACTTAATGATGAATGATGATGATACTTAAGACCTAATTTACATACATTTAAACCTATTGGAATGATTTACTGACTTAGTAATATTTGACTTAGGTTGAGGACTTTTCGGACCTACATACTTGCTTACTTCCCGACTCAACTTTACTACTACTTTACCACTGTGAGTTATAGCATCCCTTTTTACTTTAACTATTTTGGAAACTGAGAATACATGGCATTTTATGTTTTACATACTAGGAACAAGTATTAAACTTTATATATGTGTGGGTTATACAACGGCATAAACTTTCTCCTTAGCTCGGTAACGTTTAGTCATTGGTCTTTGAACCGATGAACGCGAATCTTAGATATGGATCCATAGGGTTTGACATCCCCACTCGGGCTAGTAGCGCTAGCATTTAATGGGTGTTTAATACTTTGTAAACATACACACTCGCCAAGTGTACTTTCAGGGGGTTATAAACGTTAAGTTAGTTACCAAGTGCCCACGGTTAAACATATACTTTATCATACTATTTTGAAACGCTCTTTGTAGCACTAAAATCTCGTGGCCTACCTTACATTACTGTTATACTTAAACTATAGCTCACCAACCTTTGTGTTGACGTTTTTAAGCGTGTTTTTCTCAGGTGCTTAAGGTTGCTTCCGCTATTGTACTAGTCATGCCTCGTAGACTTCCGCTGTGCTTTACTAGAGATGTCACCGCATGAAACACTTTATCTTGCATTCAAACTTTAATACTTTTAAAAAAATGATTTGTAATGACCTAAGGGTCACGCACTATTATCTTTGCTTCTATTCATAGAAGCATACTTTTGATGTAAAACATTCGATGTTAGTTATGACGTCACCTTTTATCATGAATGCAAACTTGTTTTGAAAACGCATATAGTGTTTGACCTTGTAATGATCCTGTTGTTGATGGTCCGTACATGTTGATTTAGCACGGGGCATCACATTTGGTATCAGAGCATTGGTTGTAGGGAATTAGGATGCATTAGTGAGTCTGGATGGACCCGAGTAGGATTCACTAATAGGACTAATCTACAACTTGCTAGTTTACTTGTTTCCGCTGAACTTACTGCATGCTGCTGCTTACTTTTACTGCGATATGCCGTATGCTACTTGTTTTCACTACTGCATGCCATTATTTGCTTTCGATTGCATACTACTTCTGTACGATTCGTTATTATTGCCATGCTACTTACTGCTATACATGATTTAGACTGTCATAGTTACTTTGCCTAATACGTGCTTGCTTTATGACTTACTGACGTGGAAAAATTTATTTTTCCTTGTTCAGATGTCGGATATTCCACCTGTCATTATTTTGGACAGCGACACAGACTCATCAGCCACTTCACCGACCATTGTTGCCGATTCCCATATGCCGTCATCGACACCCACCAGTGACCCTGGCGCTTCATCCTCTGGTGCCAGTAGTCATGCACCTGCCCCAGTGGTTACCTCTGATGGAGCTGAGGACCTCCAGGAGATTCCAGCTCCACTTGCCCCCAGACCCTCGGAGCCACAGCACCATCCCGGTGGTGCTGTGATTCTCGCGGATCTTGGGGAAGGTCCAGTCCGTAATGCGCATAACCATTGGTGCTGACACGCTCCTGATGGACGTCTCGTGCCGATCGGACCTACTAAATACTGACAGATGATGGCCGCCCGAGGAGAGCCAGTACAGCCACCCGTGCAGCCGCCTCCACATGATTAGGACGACCCATCCTTCGCTGACTCTTTATCCGACGACACCTCCTCAGATGACTCCAGTGACGATGATTCTGATGAGGACCCTGATGATGCACCTGTACAGCCACCCTCCACCCCGCCGAAGAAGCGGTACCGTTTCGATGGCACCATCATTCCAGGGATTAACGGAGGTCAAGCATTCACTGACGCATATGGTCGGCTTCGTAGGGTTACCGCTCGTAAGCGGCTTGTGCTGTACCCTACTGATCCTTTTGTGCATAAGCCTTACCGCTTTGCAGACTCTACTTCTGGAGTCGGACTGTCTGCACCACCGGCACCACCTGCACCACCAGCACCGCCTGCCCCACCATCTTCCACTGTCGAGGAACTGACAAGGGAGGTGGAGATCCTCCGTGCTCGGGTAGCTGAGCTCGAGGACCAGATGTCTCATGTATTGGACATCCTATACCCACCTTCATCATAGGACCTTTGTAGTAGATTTCATTATGTAATCTAGTTGTAGTTTTATGTTTCACTCATGTATTGTACGAACCTATACAGATGTATGCAACTTATTATTAATGAATGGAACTTTGCGTTATTAAATTCTTGCACGATGTTCTATTTACGTTACTGTATGATTATGTGGTATTTGTACCTGGTTGCATTACTTAATAAACATGTGATGTGTTGATTCCATGTTGGTTACCATATACTGTATTATTACTATTTGGATACTGGATTTTGACTTGAGTCAAAATTTTTGTTTAGAACACCATGGCTAACGGACGATCAACACCTACCGCAGCCCAAATCGAGGAGATGATCAATGAACGGGTCGCCGCAGCTTTAGCGGAAAGGAACCTCTAAGCTCCACCGCCACCGGTTATCCAGCCCATTCGTAATGGATGCACATACAAAGAGTTTCAAAGCTGTAAACCCCAAAACTTTAGTGGAACGGAGGGGCCAGTTGGTCTCACTAGGTGGTTTGAGAAATTAGAATCTGTGTTTCGAGTTAGTAACTGCTCAGAGGCGAATAAAACCAAGTTTGCTTCATGCACGATGTCTGACGGTGCACTAACATGGTGGAACACGTTGGCTCAAGCAAAGGGTATTGATGAGGAGTTTGCTACCCCATGGGAGGAATTCAAAGGGGCCCTGATTGAGGAATATTGCCCTAGGACCGAGATCCAGAAATGGAGATTGAGTTTATGCAGTTGAAGGTTGTGGGAAACGATCTCGATGGTTACAATCGTAGGTATTTGGAACTAGCCCTGATGTGTCCTACCATGGTTACCCCGGAGTTCAAGCGTATGGAAAGATATTTGTGGGGACTTCCTAAGTCCATTAAGGGAAACGTCACCTCGTCTAAGCCACCCAATGTCCCGGAAGCAATGCGCATGGCGCATACCTTAATGAACCAAATCATCACCGATGAACCGAAAAAGGCAAAATCTGAAGCGGATAGTAGTGATAAGCGTAAGTGTTATAACAACAAGGGTAGAGCCTATGATCAAAACCCAGCGAAGCGACATGAGGGTTTCAAAGGAAACAACAACGGTGGGAATCCCAATCCGAACACCAACTCAAACCCCAACTATAAGGGTACCCTACCGCAATGCAAGAGGTGCTACAAGCACCATACCTGGTATTGTAATGTGGTTTGTGAAAAGTGCCAACGGACTGGACATATCGGTAAGGACTGCAAGGTTACCACCCTGAATGTGAAGGCGAACCCCAATGGACCAAAAAAGTGCTACGAATGCGGACAGACGGGCCAATTCAGAAATGTGTGTCCCAACAAAAGAAAGGACGGCGGACCACCGCGTGGCAGAGCTTTCAACGTTAATGTAAGGGACGCCCGTGAGAACCCCGACTTGGTGACAGGTATATTCACTATCAACAATCTATTAGATTCTATCCTATTTGATACTGGTGCCGATAGAAGTTATGTATGTAGACACTTTTGCGATAAGATTAATTGGTCATTAGTTTATTTAAAGGAGAGTATGCTTGTAGAGGTAGCCAATTTAAAACTTGAGAAAGTTGACCATATTAGTCGAGGAGCCATTATCAGTATAGCTGGTGTAGATTTCGAGATTGACTTGATACCTATTAAATTGGGAAGTTTTGACGTGATCGTCGGTATGGATTGGTTGGCCAAAGTAAGAGCTGACATTATCTGTGGAGATAAAGCTCTTCGTATACCACACGCAGACGGTGAGCCACTGATCATTTACGGAGAGAGATGTACCTCGAAGCTGAACCTCATTAGTTGCGTGAAAGCGCATAAGATCATGAAGAAATGACGTTTTGCCGTGCTAGCACATGTGAAAACATTAGAAACCGAGGTGAAGAGTGTGAACGATGTTCGAATTGTGAACAAGTTTTCCGATGTCTTTTCGGAAGAATTGCCTGAATTACCGCCACTGAGAGCAGTAAAGTTTCAGATTGATTTAGTGGCAGGAGCTGCACCTGTAGCTCGCGCACCTTATCGACTCGCACCTTCCGAAATGCAGGAGTTGCAGAGCCAATTACAAGAACTGCTAGACCGAGGATTTATCCAACCAAGTTTCTCGCCTTAGGGCGCACCTGTTTTGTTTGTGAAGAAGAAGGATGGATCCTTCCGCATGTGTATCGATTACCGTGAACTCAATAAATTGACGATCAAGAATTGGTATCCTCTTCCTCGTATTGACGATCTTTTTGATCAACTACAAGGATCGAACGTTTACTCTAAGATCGATTTGCGATCCGGTTATCACCAGTTGAGGGTGAAAGAGAACGACGTGATGAAGACTGCATTCAAAACCCGTTACAGTCATTATGAGTTTCTCGTGATGCCATTCGGTCTAACCAACGCACCTGCCGTGTTTATGGATCTTATGAACCGTGTCTGCAAGCCATACTTGGATAAGTTCGTTATCGTCTTCATAGATGATATCCTCATCTACTCTAAGAGCGAAGAAGAGCATGAGCAACACCTTCGACTAGTACTTGAACTCTTGAGACAAGAACAACTTTACGCCAAATTCTCCAAGTGTGAATTTTGGTTGAAGGAAGTCCAATTTCTGGATCATGTTGTGAGCGACCAGCGTATCAAAGTTGATCCCGCCAAGATTGAAGCTATCAACAAGTGGAAAACCCCCACTTCTCCAACTCACATCCGTCAATTTTTAGGTCTCGCCGGTTACTACCGAAGATTTATTGAAGGTTTCTCTCTGATTGCGCATCCTTTGACCGCGCTGACTCTTAAGGGCAAGAAGTTCATTTGGGAACCCGAACAGGAATCAGCATTTCAAACCTTGAAAAAGAAGTTAACCACCGCACCTATCTTATCACTCCCTGAAGGCAGTGACGATTTTGTCGTTTATTGCGATGCTTCGAAAAGTGGTTTTGGTTGTGTACTGATGCAACGAACAAAGATTATCGCTTATGCCTCCCGACAACTGAAGATTCACGAGCGGAACTACACTACTCACGATCTTAAACTTGGAGCCGTTGTCTTTGCACTCAAATTATGGAGACACTATCTTTATGGAACTAAGAGCACTATCTTCATCGACCACAAAAGCCTCCAGCACATCTTTGATCAGAAACAACTGAATATGAGATAGTGTTGATGGATTGAGACACTGAACGACTATGATTTTGAACTTCGTTATCATCCTGGTAAGGAAAATGTTGTAGCCGATACCTTGAGCCGAAAGGAGAGGATGGCACCTCTTCATGTTCGGGCACTGAACATCACCATTCATTCGAATCTCAACATCCAGATCAGAATAGCCCAAGATGAGGCTCTCAAGGAGGAGAATATATCTCATGAACATTTGAACATTCTCGTCTCTCGATTCAAGGTTAAGGAGACTGGACTCCGATGCTATGCCGGAAAAATTTGGGTATCTTTTTATGGAGATCTACGGAACCTTATACTAGATGAAGCCCACAAGTCGAGATATTCGATTCATCCTGGAGCGGGCAAAATGTACCACGATCTTAAGGAACAGTATTGGTAGCCCAATCTTAAGAAGGACGTTTCAACTTATGTTGGTAAGTGTTTGACTTGTTCGAAAGTTAAGGCCAAACATCAGAGGCCCTCTGGATTGCTTTAACAATCGGAAATCCCACAGTGGAAGTGGGAAAGGATCACAATGGATTTCATCACCAAGCTACCAAAGACGGTGGGCAGATACGATACCATCTGGGTTATCGTTGACCGTCTTACCAAATCTGCACACTTCTTAGCGATGAAGGAAACGGATACGATGGAGAGACTTGCTCACCTATACATCAAAGAGGTTTTTTCTCGGCATGGTGTACCTTTGTCGATCATCTCAGATCGCGATCCCCGTTTTGCTTCTAGATTTTGGCGTTCTTTGCAAGAAGCCATGGGAACTCGTCTCGACATGAGTACTGCTTATCACCCACAGACCGACGGGCAAAGTGAACCAACGATTCAGACCTTGGAAGACATGTTGCGTGCATATGTTATTGATTTCGGAAAGGCCTGGAAAAGGCATTTGCCACTTGCCGAATTTTCTTACAACAGCAGTTATCACTCGAGTATTAATGCCGTACCTTTTGAAGCGTTGTATGGCCGCAAGTGCCAATCTCCTATTTGTTGGGCCGAGGTAGGCGAAAATCAAATCACCGGACCCGAGGTAGTCCATGAAACAACAGAGAAGATTGCCCAGATTCAAGCTAGATTTAAGACGGCCTGTGATCGTCAGAAGAGTTATGCCGATCTTAAACATAAAGACTTTGAATTCAACGTGGGCGACCGTGTAATGTTGAAGGTTGCACCTTGGAAAGGTGTGATTCGTTTTGGAAAGCGCGAAAAGTTAAACCCGCGATACATTGGTCCTTTTGAAATCTTGGAGCGTGTTGGACCCGTTGCTTACCGTCTGGATCTTCCAACTCAATTGAGCTCCGTTCATCCTACCTTTCATGTATCAAATTTGAAGAAGTGTCTTGCTGAACCGAACCAAGTCATACCTTTGGAGGAACTTACGATTGATGACAAACTACACTTCGTGGAAGAGCCTGTTTAAATTATGGACCGTAAGGTCAAAACTTTGAAACGCAACAAGATTTCGAGCATCCGAGTACGATGGAATGTCAAACGAGGACCTGAGTTTACCTGGGAGCGAGAGGATCAAATGATGCAGAAGTATCCTCACCTTTTCCCAACTCCTCCATCAACCTCAGCTTAAAATTTTGGGACGAAATTTTCTTTAACATGTGCGTAATGTAACGACCCTAGTTTTTCCATCTTTTATTAATAATTCTTATTATTAATACTTGTGATTTAATGAATGTATTTTATTACATTTACTTGTTACCATACATGACTTTTAAATGCCCGACACGTCTTTGTGACACACGAACTTTTCACGAATAATATTTCGGATATTCTTTACATTCATGATTAGGTTTTATTAATCATTTTTAATTAACTAAGGTTACTAGTTAATTACTTGGGCTTTGTTGGATTTATTTGTTAATTACTCGGACTTGGGCTTTTATTAATGTTAATGGACTTAGAAGCCCACACTACTTATCTTAAAGGATTATTTAGCCCATCTTAATATGCAAGTATCATACTTAGACTTAACTAGATTAAGGATTAACTAGTTCATGGAATCTAGTTACTTACACAATTACACCTTGTTCCCATTCAAACACACTTTATTACCATTTTGAGCTTGTTACATGAAAGGATCTAGTGGGCTTTTCCCTTCCCCTTTCCCCTTTGAAAACCGTCGGCCTTATGGCCTGGGAGAGTGATTTTTGTTTCAAATTTTGATTACATATTACTAGCATTTTACCTCACTTTCTCACACACACTCTTACTTGCAACTCTTTTACTCTATTTTTCTCTCAAGTTTGTAAGTAACAAGCTTTAGCTTCTCTTTTCTTTTTCTTCATTAAAACCGAAACCAAACACCTCATCATCATCATCTTTTACTTGTTTACTTACTTGTAGTTGTTGTAGTAGTTTACCTACATGTTGTTAAGAACCAAACTTTCTAGTTTGTTCTTCACTTTATCTTGTTCATACAAGAACATAAACTTTCTAGTTTATGTTCTACATTTAATGTTTTGAAAGATTAAAATTCATGTGTTATAATCATACTTGAAGTTCATGTTGTAAACTTAAAATTTACTTTCTTAAAGATCAAAGACTTGGCTTGAATCTTTAAAGGATGAACAACCATGAACTTGTTACTTGTTTATTTAGTTTATTTCTTCATTTTGAAGATGTTTAATTTCGTGATTTTGGTTTAGTGGTCAAGTATTACAAGTTAATCTTGATCTCATACTTCTTGAAACTAAAAGTTAACTTTATAAGTTCAAGAACATGGAAGTATAACTTTCTAGTTACAACTTCATATACTCATGAAAGATCTAAGTTTCTATAGCTTATGGTCTACTTATTTTGTCATAATCAAGAGCTTAAGAGCTTACATACACTTTACAAGATGAAAATCTAAGTTTCATAACTTATGGTTTCATGAAAGTAAAGATTCAAGTGTTATAACTTAGGATTTAACTTAGTAACTTTAGATCTAGACTTTTGGGTCTAGGATCTTCAAGATCTAACTAAGAACTATGCTTTACAACTTAAGATCTTGATTATTTAGTTTACTTTCAAGTTTGTAGCTTAATATTAATTTTAGAGTTCATGTATGTGTCGGATCTAAGATCTTGATGTAACTTTGGTTCATCAAACTACTTACAACACTTAATTGAGTTGTGCTACTTATCTTAGACTTACACTTGTGTTATGATGGTCAAAACTTGGTAAAGATGATGTAAACACGTCAACGAGTTGTACACTTGAAGCTATATGCATCAAGGATGAGAACCGTGATGAACGTCAAACACCAAGAACCCACCGGAACACACTGTTTACTATTTTTTGGAACTGATCAGAATATCTGGGCTACTGTAAAGTTTATTTTCAGTTATCTCTATTCGAGTAGATAATTTTTCGTTCAATACTCGTCTTAATCCAAGTTACGGTTTAGGATCTATGGCCCTCCGAACGTCACTATGTCCTTTTAACGTTGTGCTGAAAAATTCTGACCTACTCGCACTTAAACCGTCACCACGGTCAAACAAAGACGAGTTTGCTTCTAGAATTTTTACCACAACTAAAGGACTCATATATGGAGCCATGGCCACTGGTCTAACCTTATTTCAATAGGTATAGAGGCCGTGGTGACTGATCGAAGTCAGCCTTTGTTTTAAACTATTTACTTGATTGAAAACTTACTTTACCCTTTTGACTTCATGATGAATGATGATGATACTTAAGACCTAATTTACATACATTTAAACGTATTGGAATGATTTACTGACTTACTAATATTTGACTTAGGTTGAGGACTTTCCGGACCTACATACTTGCTTACTTCCCGACTCAACTTTACTACTATTTTACCACTGTGAGTTATAGAATCCCTTTTTACTTTAACTATTTTGGGAACTGAGAATACATGCGCATTTTACATTTTACATACTAGGCACGAGTACTTAAACTTTATATATGTGTGGGTTATACAACGGCATAAACTTCCCCCTTAGCTCGGTAACGTTTAGTCATTGATCTTTGAACAGGTGAACGCAAATCTTAGATATAGATCCATAGGGTTTGACATCCCCACTCGGGCTAGTAGCACTAGCATTTAACGGGTGTTTAATACTTCATAAACATACACACTAACCAAGTGTACTTTCAGGGGGTTATAAACATTAAGTTAGTTACCAAGTGCCCACGGTTAAACATATACTTTATCATACTATTTTGAAACGCTCTTTGTAGCACTGAAATCTCGTGGCCTACCTTACATTACTGTTATACTTAAACTATAGCTCACCAACCTTTGTGTTGACGTTTTTAAGCATGTTTTTCTCAGGTGCTTAAGGTTGCTTCCGCTATTGTACTAGTCATGCCTCGTAGACTTCCGCTGTGCTTTACTAGAGATGTCACCGCATGAAACATTTTATCTTGCATTCAAACTTTAATACTTTTGAAATAAGGATTTGTAACGACCTAAGGGTCACGCACTATTATCTTTGCTTCTATTCATAGAAGCATACTTTTGATGTAAAACATTCGATGGTAGTTATGACGTCACCTTTTATCATGAATGCAAACTTGTTTTGAAAACGCATATAGTGTTTGACCTTGTAATAATCCTATTGTTGATGGTCCGTACATGTTGATTTAGTACGGGGCATCACAAAATGTGTTACTAGCATCATTAGCTTCATTTTGATGTGTAGGTTGATTTAGAAAAGCTTCATTTGCAAAATGATTGAATTCATGATTTTGGTTAGGGTTTGATTAAATTTGAAATGAATTTTTGATGCTTTGAATGCCATGAAATGTTATTAGTAAGTGTTTAGTTCTATTGTATGTTTAATTACCTTTGAAACGGCATATCATATGTGTCAATTGGATTCCCGAGTCAAGAAATGCATTTTTATGAACTTGAAACTTTGATTTTGAACATTTAACGATCATTCAACGAGGTTTCTGTTTTTGTAAATGTTGAACTTGATTGATGAAAAGTGTTTAGTTGTATTCCTCGTCAAAATACCTTTCCAACGATATAAGATACGTGTTTTGAATGTTTACGCTTCATAAGTTATGGTTGTTTGAAGTTGGATACGTCTAAGTGTTAAACTGCCCCAGAATGGCTGAACCAGGATGCGGCGCATCTGAGGCAGATTGCCCAAAAAAGTCCATTTTCGTTTAATTCTAGCTATGCTATGCACCCCCGATTGACATGAAACTTGGCCAACATGCTCATATATGATTTCTAAGCTTAGGAAAATAGTTCGGGACGCGACCCGAACGTGTTGACATTTTCGTTGACTTTGACTTTGACCAAGTTTGACTTTTAGTCAAACTTAACCAAACTATTCGAGTCGTAAAGAGCCATATGACTAATTGAACACATTTCACCCGACCTTATGTCGTAACCGCTTAATTGATACAACTTACTTATTTAGGTCAATGCTAAGCAACTTTCATGCACATGTTTACTTTGTGAAGTACATTTATACTCGTGCACTCGAGGTGAGATCATAGTCCCATCTTTCAACAACTTTTATACTTTTAAATCATGGGATGAGAAACATATACAGTTTTATACTACATACTTTTATGTTTTGAACACAAGTACGAAAACAAACATTCCACAGCGAGTTAGAACAAAAAGCCTCAATTCAATTATCATTAGTTACACTTGCAGGGTGTAAACGTGAACTTATATTATGTGATCACATGGGCTTGACGAGCCTCATTCGGACGGTTCGCTACGGTTAGCGGATGAAATATATTTTCGAGTATAGTGTATGTTCTGACACTACGCTACAGGGTGCAAAATAGTTAAGTCAATATAATTGGGTGCTCGCGAACATACTTTTGGAATGCAAACGATTTAGATAATCAACAATACAAAATCTTGTGGTTCAAAAACAACGTTTACAAACACCTATGATTTCACCAACATTTTTCGTTGACAGTTTTCTATATGTTTCTCGGGTTCATGAATGGCTATTTGATACATGCTTCCGCGTACACTTATACTTGCTTTGAGTCAAGCATACATGCATACATTCTGATTTCTTGCTTGAGGTCAAGCATACATGCGCACACTTTGATATACTTGCTTGGGGTCAAGCATACATACTTACGCTATTTATAGCAACCGTGATTTTAAACTAATTATGTCGCAAGTTATTTAATTTATACTTTATACTTTTGTAAACTTAAACTTGTTGTCGATCCGTTTTGTAAACTAAACTTTGAAAGTCTTGTACGTATCAAATGAATGCGACATAAATTTGGTCAAACGCGTCTCATATAGGGACTATGACCATGCAACAGGACCTAAGTTAACGGCGCCGTCAATGGTGATTTTGACGGGTCGCTACCTGTATCTATT
The DNA here is from genome assembly GCF_046630445.1 of Rutidosis leptorrhynchoides. NCBI lineage: Eukaryota > Viridiplantae > Streptophyta > Magnoliopsida > Asterales > Asteraceae > Rutidosis > Rutidosis leptorrhynchoides. Next base: position 290,480,163 of record NC_092336.1, on the reverse strand, counting down.
TACACATAATTGTTCGTGAATCATCGAGAATAGTCGAAGGGTATTTAAATAGTTCAAAAATTTTAAGATTCAACTTTACAGACTTTGCTTATCGTGTCGGAAACATTAAATCATATCGAGAATTTGGTTCAAAATAAGTCGAAATTTTCCGGGTCGTCACAGTACCTACCCGTTAAAGAAATTTCGTCCCAAAATTTGAGTGAGGTCGTCATGGCTAACAATAAAAATGTTTTCATGATGTATATGAGTCGATAAATAGAGTTTTATCACCGTTGAATAATATGGATAAAACAATCCAATTACTCGAAGCGTAAGAGAGAAGTTATCGTAAAAGAGTGAAATGGAGAATAGAGATTCATCTTAACTCTTGACGTAGTAACGATTGATTTCCGGAATGATTTCCGGAATTTAAGGAATAGAAAATCTTCATAATCTAAATAAGATTTGATTCTTCGGGAATTAAGGAGATTAAGATCTAATTTAACTAAATGCGGTCATCTGCCTCGATTGCTCTGTCTGTTATTTCGCTATAAATTAACCACTTCTCATCCATTATTTTCATCACTCCTACATCTTCTTCCTCATTTCATACTTTCAAAAGATTGTGAAAATGTTTCATCCAGTTCTGATCCTTGATCTCATTTTGACTGTTACCACAATCATCCTTCTATTCCAACTTCCACCGGATGAATCTGTTTTACTTCTACTTCGCTCTTAGGGTAGTGGTTTTCATAATCCTTCCTTGCATTTGTCTTTCCATAATTATTGACATCTACGGTTAATGATCTCTTCTATTTGCTGTGATTTATACTCCTCTTTATATTTCGAAGCTTTATGTTATTGTTTTCTCTTCTCGACTTTGTGTGAGACAAGTAACGGTCTAGAATTCGTAGCTATGCATTTCGGAATGAACATAGTTAATGTTCTAAGAAAGAAATTGTAATGTCACGATCTTGATTTGTCAAATTACCAGAATTTAAAGGAAAATATAGAACTATCAAGAGAATATGTTCTTAATATGTTTAGAGATTAGATAGAATGTAAGAGTCGTGTAATATGGCACATGATGATGGTATGGTCTGTGAATCATCATGTTCCATTATAAACTCAGCATGACTTACTGTAATATAATCACGTTGATCAAGTGTCATTATATTATACTAACTCATGCTTCAATTCCCAACACTACTTCAAAAACATCCATTTTTTGAAATTTTTAGAATTTAGAAACTAAAATAGTTTCTTTTATGATGTAACACATATAGGACGAAGAGATAAATAATTTCGAATAATAATAGTTATGAAGATATATTCAGAAATATCAAAGATATTTATAATGAAAGATATGACGATATCTTAGAATTTCTAATATCGAAGAAGGATAAAGAAGATTTGTTCGTAAAGGTTTAGAGTCAGGAGCAAGGTATTCGTTAATGACTTCAGCAGATACTGAATCATTTGGATTCTTTGAAGGCATGTTTAGTCATTTGATTTGTCCACCGCCTCCTTCATGGTTTGCTCAATCTGTTTTCCATTCTGAGCTTTGCCAACTTTTACTGTTAAGGTCGTTTACAATTTTAGCTGCTTCATTCAGCTTTTTCAACATTCAGAGTATTGATTTATAGACTGAGTGCTTTTCAGAATTTCAGAATGGAAGATCATAACTCTAAGAGATAAATGTTATATGTATGCATATAACTGTCAATGTAGAAATGCTGCGAGATTCCAAATACTGATTGCTAATTCTCGGTAGTTGGTATGGCAATTATTGTTACAAGATGTGGATGAGTACATGATAAAGTTTCAATGAGTTTAATGATTTTTCGAAAGGTCAAAGATCAGTGAAGTTGTTGGTAAGTTTACTGCTAATGTCGCGAGATAAGAAAGGTTCCCCTGTAACAATGATGAAGGGGTAATTGTTATAATAAAGCTTATTCGAATGAAAAATTGAAGTTGATTTGCTGGAGGTGTGACAAAACTGGCTACTTTGAAAAGGAATTGCAAAGTTATTTTCGGTAATAATAATGTCAAAGGATCTAGCACAGTTTTGAATTCAAAGTATGGTTTTGTAAGATATGAAAATCTAATAGTGATATCTTCTGTTAAATCTTGACTCGGATTCTGATCTGTCAAAAATCAGAATGTGTAATTGAATTTGTATGAAAATGGTTGTTATGATTCTTATGGAAGACGTATATCGCTGTGAATGTAGTGAGTATAGTTAATGATTCTTGAATCAAAATTGAAGAATGTACAGTGTAGCATATTAATTGTGAACTTATATATTTCCCGAGTATTACCTACCCGTTAAAAATTTCACAAGTAATATTTTGTACAGAAGAATTTTACTACAGTCTTTATGAAAATATATATGTATATTTTCTTCAGATATAATACAGATTTAATGAGTTAATATATTATTAAACTCATTTGATTTCTGCTGGAACTAGAAATAAATAATCTCTAAAACATTAAAGATTACATAATCTTCGCGGTGTATTTCAGTAATGTAATTGATACTTCATTATCTATTTTTATTGATATTCCTCGGTGAATGATGTTGGTGCTCGTGGAATTCTTGTGAGTTTCGCAAGGTACGAATCATGTTTTCTGGAAAGTTTCGAGTACATCAAAGACGAAAGTGTAAAATCAAACATATAATTGAATAATACACTTGGTTTATTATGAAATGGAATTTATTGAATTGAAACCGAGATTGTAGTTAACGATGGCTAAGTTGTTGATGAAGGATGTACATTATAGCATATTAGTAATATGAATTTAACCGAGTAGTATCTACCCTTCTTCAATTCATACATAATAGATTAGTACGAAAAGTTTTATTTTGATCTCAAAATTCATATATATATATATATATATATATATATATATATATATATATATATATATATATATATATATATATATATATATATATATATATATATATATATATATAAGGGCATGATCAATGGGGAAGTAACCAATCGGGGGGAAGCGGTGGGAAGCAAAATAATTTTTTTTTTTGGTTTTTTTTGGAATTTTTTTTTTCCGGCATCAAGATCACACGAAAATATGAACATTTAGAAGAGACACTTCATGATGAATGTTATTATTTAGACGGGAAAACGATCGACAAAAATAATATTCAAGATAATATTGTTCGTGAAGAATATGAACGATTTTTTTTCATGTTTTGTGAAGTAAAATTTAGCCCGATTTAGAGTTTAGGGTTTAGGGCTTAGGGTTTAGGGTTTGGTGTTTTGGGTTTATTCCATAAACCCAAAACATCAAACCCTAAACCCTAAGCCCTAAACCTTAAACCTTAAACTCTAAACCGTTCGTGTTAAAAACTTAATCTAAATCCTAAATCTAAACCCTAAATTTCTAAACCCTAATATCTAAACCCTATAAACCCTAATATCTAAACCCTAATATCTAAACCCCAATAGCTAAAACCTCAACATACGCTCGAAAAACACGATAATTGTTATATATTACTTCTTCTAGCGTTTTTCCGCCAAAATAAAAACATTTATCACAAAGTGTCTCTACTAAATGTTCATATTTTCATCCCATCTATAATGTTCGTGAACAAAGTTTTTTCAAAAAATGAAAAAAAAGTTTTTGCTTCCCCCCGCTTCCCCCCGATTGGTTACTTCCCTCTTGATCCTACCACTATATATATATATATATATATATATATATATATATATATATATATATATATATATATATATATATATATATATATATATATATATATATATATATATATATAATATACATATAATTTCTTCAGGGGGAATGAGTTAGTACTTCATAACTCGTTGATACAATATACGCGTTGTTGATTTGTGATGATGTTGGTGATCATGGAATTGGCGGAACTTGTAGTGCTACTGGTTTTGTCGGTGTTGGCGATACTAACAGTACTGTTAATGCTGCTGGTAAAACAAGTCTAGCTTGTAAATCGTGCATCATTCCGGTCAGGGTTTCTACTCTTCCTTCTATCGTTTCAGTCAACTCATCTGATTTACGGTTACGGCTGGAATAGATAATCTCTAAGACTTTAGAGATTACATAATCGCCGCAGAATGTTTCTCCAATGAAGTTATGAATCAATACTTCATCGGTTATTGTTGTTGGAACTCCTTGGTATATATGGTGCGTATGACGTTGATGATCGAGGTACAGATTGTGATGTTGAGGTGTGGGATGCGGATGTTGTTGTTGGTGGTGGTAATGGTACTGTTGGTGTTGATGATGGTGATACTGTTGATGCTGGTGATGCTGCTGGTGCTTGTAACCTTTGCACCATATTTTCCAAAGCCACTACCCTAGCGCGAAGCTCGTTGACTTCTTCTATTACACCGGGGTGATTGTTGGTTCGGATGAGCGGATGAATAAAATCTAGAATTTGAGATAGTATATAATCGTGACGAGATACTCGGGAAATGGGAGAGAAAATGGTATTACGAATAGGTTCGCCAGTAAGTGCTTCAGGTTCTTCGCAAAGAGGGGAATGTGGTGGATGAAAGGGATCACCTTCTTCTTGTCTCCAATGATTAAGTAGATTACGAACCCATCCCCAATTCATCCAGAATAGGTGATGGCTAACTGGTTGATCCATTACGGTTACGCTGCTTTCAGAGCTCAGGTCGAATTCCATATCGGAATAGCTGTCGGAATCTGAGGAATTCGAACTAGATGCGGAATTCATCTTACACGGTTAGATAAAGGATTTTCGATATGAAATGATTTTTGGATATCGGATGATATTCTAATTACATAGAATACCTATATATAGTACAAGGGATCCCGCAAATTACGGAGGAACTTTCGAAAGCTGTCAGGCAAAGTTTACAGTAACAGATATGCTAAGATATGAATTTTGACTATATACTATTCATGCAATCAATGCAGTAAACCGTGTCTAGACTAAGAATGATAAGCAGGTAATTTCTAACAAAAAATGATAAGCAAAACTTTTGACATGCAGACACGGTCGAAGTCCAGACTTACTACTGCATCCTAACAGCTATCAGTTAGACACACTTATGCAAGACCTGGTTCGCTAGGACTAATGCTCTGATACCAACTGTGATGACCCGTCCAAATCCATATGGATGAATACATCATTCATGGATTTCACAGTGAGGTACTGACCTCTACATGATATGTTTTGTAAACGTTGCATTCTTTTGAAAAGGCACACCATAATTGAATATCAAATTCCAAGGTTTTTGACGTTTGATGATTTCTACATATAGACAATCACCAAAAATAATAGTTTACAATACTACATCCGTTGATAATGCAGTCAAAATAAGATACATGGTGATGATTTTGTGAATGCAACGTTTTCTCGAATAAAGCATGTATGACTCCATGCACATAGCTTGTATTACATATAAGTAAACAGCAGAAGACTTCTAGGAACCTAAGAATAAACATGCTTAAAAGTGTCAACACAAAGGTTGGTGAGTTCATAGTTTTAATGTTGCGCATAATCTATATGTAAAGGTGGATCACAAGATTTCAGTTGTTTCATCCAGAAACGTTTATCAAAATATTCTACAAGATTGAGCACCCTGGTAACTAAGATTTAACGTTATAATAAGTACCCCTGTTTTAACATACATGTAACCAACATGTACAATACACACAATCCAACGTATACTAATCTCAAATAGCATACGTCTGTTTTATAGTTCAGGTGATGTTATGCGAGGCGTATATGAAATAGCTTATATTTTACTAGGAAATACTATTAAATACGATACAATTTTACACAAGATATTTATTTATTTATAGAATGGATATACTTAAACCTTGCTACAACACTTATAGGCAGTGTACCTAATCGTACAGTAGTGTAGTTTTTAGTAAGTCCGGTTCGTTCCAAAGGGAAATCTTTTAAACAAAGCTTAACGTTATATTAGTTTTGATTTATAAAAATACAAATATATATATATAAGTAATATTATTATTATAAAAGGGGGTTTTTACCGTTTAATGACCGGTTTGTCGATTTTTAAAACTTTAGTCGCAGGTAAAACCTAATGTAAAATATTAAATAAATAAAAGACTTAATTTAAAGCTTAAAGTAAATAACGATAATGAAATTGCGATAAATAAAAGTGCGATAAAATAAAATTATGATAATTAAAGAGTACGAAAATTAAAAGTGCAATTAAATACAATGACAATAAATAAAAGTGCAATTAAATACAATAACAATAAATAAAAGTGCAATAATTAGAAGTGCAATTAAATATGAAAATAAAGGAATTATGCTTATTTAAACTTCCGTAATCATGATGTTTGACGTATTGATTTTAGTTTATTCCCATGGGTTAATTGTTCTTTGTCCTAGATTATTTAATATGTCCGTCTGGTTTTTGTCCATAACAGTCCATCAGTCATAAATATAAAGTGCAAGTATCCTCGTCAAATTATCCTTATATCCGAAGTCAAATATTCCAACTAATTGGGGACTTAAACTGTAACAAGGTTTTAATACTTTGTTAACAATTATGCCAAGTGTCCTTGTACATAATTCACCCCTGTTTTAATAATTCCATAGACTATTAATTCATCCCCTTGTCCGGTTAAATGAACGATTATTAGTACTTATAAATATCCCGCCCATCGTGTCCGATCGAGTGTATATGGTTATTTATAGGTACGTCCAATTGTAAATCTTTATATTAAAATTAACAAACTATCATTTAGTAAAACAAATATAAAGCCCATTAATAGCCCATAGTCTAATTTCCACAAGTGTCGTTCTTTTGTCCAAACCCCAATTATGGTACAAAGCCCAATTATCCAATTTTAATATTTTTAGTCCAACATCATGATTACTTCGACTTAAATAAGCATAATAATAATTTATCTACGAGACATTAATGTAAAAAGGTTGAACATAACTTACAATGATTAAAAATAGCGTAGCGTTACACGGACAGAATTTCGACTTACACCCTTACAACATTCGCTAACATACCCTTATTATTGAAAATTAAAATTAAAATTAAAATTATAATATAAATATATATATATATATATATATATATATATATATATATATATATATATATATATATATATATATATATATATATATATATATATATACATTGAGAGAGTTGGATGGAAGGATATATTAAACTGAACCAAACACGCGAATTTATAGGCCTGTGAGCTGAAAAAGGGGCTCATGCGATAGCATGAGTTTTGCTCCTCCAGCTCATGCGATCGCATGGCCAGCTGGGGAGGCTCACATGTCTTTGTTTTTTAGTTTGCCGACGGTTTATAAAAAATAATATAATATATAAATAATTATAAGAATTATTTAAATATTATATTTTATTTATGTGCATAGTTGACTTTTAATTTTTAGTCCGTTGCGTCGAGCGTTGAGAGTTGACTCTGGTCCCGATTCTGGATTTTCGAACGTCCTTGCGTACAATTTAATATCTTGTACTTTGTTTTTCGCGTCTTGTACTCTTGTAATTTTGAGACGTTTCTTATCAATAATTGGAACCTCTTTGATTGTATTTTGTACTTTTGAGCTTTTTGATCATTTGCGTCTTCAATTCGTCGAATCTGTCTTTTGTCTTCACCTTTTATTATTTAAACGAATATCACTTGTAAATAGAACAATTGCAACTAAAAGCTTGTCTTTCTTGAGGGATAATGCTATGAAATATATGTTCGTTTTTAGCATTATCAAATATTCCCACACTTGAGCGTTGCTTGTCCTCAAGCAATATAGTCTTGAAATATACTAGAATCACTTCTTTATTCTTCACACTTTGTACATCAGTGATTTCTTTACGGCGGTATAAACAATGGTAGTAACGATGTGGTTTACAGTCCCACATGACTATAAAAATTTAGATCCTTTAAGGAAATTGGATCTTTATGAAAACATTTGATCTTTTTGAAAATTCAATCTAGTTTTTACCCTAGATAAGTTTTCTGGAATAACCCTTCACCGGTGTTTGCAAATTCTTTTTGTGGGTTTGGTGGGTTTCAGATTTGAAAATTTTAGTTCAAAACTTGCGATTTTGTGTCACCCACTTGCTAACCTTGTATTGGGAAAGCAACACGTCTAGTATACTTGTTCCGTATATTACCTTTCGGTAAACTACCGTCCGGTTGTAAAGGAAAGCGTTGAACAACCAATTGTTAAGGCAACGTCCCCTGACATGCTTTTAATTATGGTCTATAACGTATTGGATGCAATTACTATCCTTTGTAGGAGCAATAGTAAAGCTCACCCTTATAATTTTCCGGTCTGGCACAAGGTCTTGTCTTTGACCATGCTATGCAATCACCGTTCTTACGGTTGACACCCGATTTGGTTCAGGTGACCTAATGAATTTTAGGTAAATTCCTAGGATTTTACGCTCAATGGTAATGAACGCATTGAAAATGGGTTTTCAGAAAATAAATCGGTTTTAATTTTGATCAAAATATTTTCTCGTTCAAGCTCGAGTTTAGATATCATTGAATTCCATGAGTTTGAATTCTCAATCTTTAAGGTCAATCTCTAGGATTGAGTAATATCAGTCTTAAAAGCTGATTTTTGATCTTTTAAGGAGATTATCCTTTTCTAGGGATCTGATTCATTAGTCTTATCAAGCTAATTTGCACGGCATCCTCCCCATTTTACGAGACAGATCCTCTCATGGTTAGGATAAGTCTGACCACTTGGCGACCCTGTTTGATGCTGAGGTCCGTGGATTTCCTGCTGATTTTAGAGATGACTTTTCTAGATTTTTCGTCAACCTACAGCTGGTCTGGACGACAACTTCATGACCTAAATCAAGAAGCGCGTTTCTTTTTTGGAAGACTTTATTTTCTTTTAATGATGGAATTGATTCATCGTGTAGATCCATCTTTCTTTCAAATATATTACAGTAAATCGGGAAAAATAGATTAGTTTAGTCCAAAGCAAAAGTATCTTCAGTTATTTGTTACAAAAATATGTGACTTATGTTTTAAATAACTTGGTAAATTTTCCCACACTTGGCTTTTTATTTTCTTTTATTTGCCTTTTTATTGTCCTCTATTCCATTTTAAATGAATTCTAACATTTTGGTTTGTTTCTCAATTTATGTCCTTTCCGAGGTAACAATAATTTCGCTGTTAACACCTAGTTTTATCGTTCATAAATATGTATAAACATGATTTTGAGTTCATTTAATTGAAAATTTTGAAAAATTTTACTAGAATTGGGTAGTCAGTATATAAGACTAGGGCTGTTCTTTATTATCAGAGAACACTAGATTCTAATACAACTACTGCGTTACTAGTATTTCTAATGGTAACCAAGTGTATAAGTTAAAAATTTTAAAAATCCGAAAGAATTTAACCCCTTCCCACACTTAAGATCTTGCAATGTCCTCATTTGCAAGAAATCAGTAACAATTTAAATTATTGTGGGTGATTAGCTGATAGTGTTCCAAATGAACATATATTTAGTAGCAATATCGTTCCAATATGTAAAGTTTTTAAATGTAATTTCCTTATTTTTAGTTGTAATAGTTAAATAAATAAGTGCGAAGACGAAAGACGCAAATCGCTCGAAAATGAAGATTTAAAGACAAAAACGAAGATTTGAAAGACCAAAAGGTCCAAAAAGCTCAAATGTACAAGATACAATTAAAAAGGTTCAAATTATTGATGAAGAACGTCTAAAAATGACAAGAGTACAAGTTACAAAACGCAAAGTACACGATATAAAATTGTACGAAAGGACGTTCGAAAATCCGGAACCGGGGCATGAACCAACTTTCAGCGCTCGACGCAACGGTGTAAAAATTACGAGTCAACTATGCACAAGAATAAAATATAATATTTAAATAATTTATAATAAGAATAATATTAAATAATAAAAAGTTGTTAATTGAGCATAGTTCAGGGGTCGTAAATGAAAATTCAATTTCTAATTTCGCCTATAAAAGGCTATGTAACGATCTATGTAACGAGTAAGAAAAGAAGAACTTTTTCTATCTTTTTTTTTATCTATATATCGATCAAATATCTATATCAATTATCAATATCTGTATTCTATATCTCTATCATAATGTTAACTTAATAAGATATAACAATAATCTTAATTTTAATTTTAAATTATGATAATAATAAGATTTATGATAGAGATCGTTTGAGTGTGTAAGTCGAAATTCTGTCCGTGTAACGCTACGCTATTTTTAATCATTGTAAGTTATGTTCAACCTTTTTACATTAATGTCTCGTAGCTAAGTTATTATTATGCTTATTTGAGCCGAAGTAATCGTGATGTTGGGCTAAAATATTAAGACGGGGTTATTGAACTTTGTACCATAATTAAGGTTTGGGCAAAAGACCGACACTTGTGGAAATTGGACTATTGACTATTAATAGATGGAGGGTATTGTCTAATTGAGTGACAACTCATTGGAGTCTGTCGAACCTATCTTCAAATTAATTAACCTAATAATTAATAATGATTATGGTTGTCCTATTTAGTGACGTTCATATGGAATCTGTTATAATCATTTAATTAATCAATTGGGTTGGGTAATTGATTATTCATTCTGATCAAGTGGATGAATTAATATTCATAAACTAATTAAAACAGGGGTGGATTACATACAGTGATAACTGGTGTAATTGTTGACAGAAGTGATAACTGCGTCACAGTTTAAATCCTTAATCAGTTGGAATATTTGACTTCGGGTATAAGGGTAATTTGACGAGGATACTCGCACTTTATATTTATGACCGATGGACTATTATGGACAAAAACCAGATAGATGTATCAAATAAACCAGGACAAAGGACAATTAACCCATGGTAATAAATTAAAATCAACACGTCAAACATCATGATTACGGAAGTTTAAATAAGCATAATTCTTTTATTGTATTTCTCATCGTATCTTTATTTACTGTCATTTTATTACTCGCAATTTTATTTACTGTCATGTTATTTATTGTCATTATTTTACGCACTTTAATTATCGTCATTTATCTTTGCGCTTAAAATATAGAATCGACAAACCGGTCATTAAACGGTAAAACCCCCCTTTTATAATAATATTACTACTTATATAATTATATATATTTTGTATAAATATAGTTATTAAAAATATAGTAAGTATCACCAGCTCCCTGTGGAACGAACCGGACTTACTAAAAACTACACTACTCTACGATTAGGTACACTGCCTATAGTGTTGTAGCAAGGTTTAGGTATATCCCATCCGTAAATTAATAAAACTTGTGTCATATTTTGTAGTATTTTGTATTAAAAATTTAATACTATTTTGTATACACCCCTACAACATCAAGTTTTTGGCGCCGCTGCCGGGGAGCACTAAAACGCTATATTTTTAATTTATATTTGCAAAAATATCAAAAAAAAAAAAAAAAAAAAAAAAAAACGTAAAAAAAAAAAAAAAAAAACAAAAACGTAAAAAAACCTAAAAAAAAAAAAAAAAAAACGTAAAAAAACGTAAAAAAAAAAAAAAAGTAAAAAAACGTAAAAAAAAAAAAAAAAACGTAAAAAAAAAAAAAAAAAAATTATAAAAAAAAATATATTTTTAAGATTTTGTCTTTATAAAAATTTTTTTTTTGTTTTATTACCTTTAGATTTTTAGACTATATTCGCAACTTTTAGTATTAAGTTTAGTTTTGCCATAGTTATTTTTACTTCTAGAATTTTTAGTTTTGCCGTAAAATCCCTTAAGTGCTTTTTCTTTAGACTAAGATTTAGGTGCCTTAAAATTTTGCGACGCTATTTTTCGTGCTACTTTCTTATTTTTATTTATCTTTCGACGCCGTTTACCTATGTATCAATTACAATTCCAATTAGTAATCTCTATTTGTAGTTTTAATTTTAAGATAGTGATAGTTATAAGGTTGGATTAACCGCGTGTTTACAAACCACTCTTCGTCTTTTTCATTTTTCGACACTTTTCGACGCGCAATCTTTTTCTCTCTTATTTCTCGCCATTCTAGTTTTTAGGACTTAGAATTTTTTCTACTTCTTCTCTAAATTTCTTAAAATTACGAAAATTTATTTTAAGTGGTTAAATTGATAGACATCAAAATTTTCTGGTTCGTAGTAATAGTTGGATTTGTACGTGGACCGGGTTATTGGAGCCAAACAGTACTCAATTATATTGAGACCAAACGAATCCTGCCCCTCTGCTGCATCTTTTGGCTATTCGAAACGTGGGCAAAATCAGAAAAGTCTATTAATTGGATAACTTATTATAATTTTTCTTTCCTTTTTAAAAACTAATAGGATATTCAGTGAATGCACCGAGCAAGACGTTCGCCGCCGGTCATACGTTCACCACCTGTAACTCGATCAAGACATCGTTTAACGAATATCGCCGCCGTTGATTTTTCTTTAGAATCGTCATCAAGTCGACCAAATCCTCAAACTCAAATTTCCGATAATCCAGTTTTTGAAACAAACCTCACAATTGAGAATCCGGGGAATATTCAGGAACGGTTCGTAGATCCTGAACCATTAAACTTTCCTCCGGAGCCACCAATCATTCAAACAGAGATTGTTGAGGAAAGAAACCATTAAATCAGAAACCTCTAGTGATTCAGATACAACACTTCCAATCATGGAAAATCTAGAACCTCTAAGTATGGAAGACCGAATGAGAGCTACACGCACGGGCCAAGGTCATGCCATTATTAAACCAGAAGTTAATGCTCCAGATTATGAAATCAAAGGACAAATTCTACACATGGTGACTAATCAATGCCAATTCAGTGGTGCGCCGAATGAAGACCCAAACGAACATCTTCGTACGTTTAATAGAATTTGTACACTATTCAAAATCCGAGAAGTGGAAGATGAGCAGATCTATCTCATGTTGTTTCCCTGGACTTTAAAGGGAGAAGCCAAAGATTGGTTAGAATCGTTACCTGAAGGGGCGATTGACACATGGGATGTTTTAGTTGAAAAATTTCTTAAACGATTCTTTCCGGCATCCAAAGCCGTGAGACTTCAAGGAGAAATTGTTACGTTCACGCAAAAGCCAAATGAAACATTATATGAGGCGTGGACAAGATTCGAAAGGATGTTGAGAGGATGTCCTCAACACGGTTTAGACACTTACCAAATAGTACAAATATTCTACCAAGGTGTCAACATTGCTACACGAAAAGACATCGACATAACAGCTGGTGGTTCCATTATGAAGAAAACCGCAACTGAAGCTTACAAAATTATTGATAACACAGCCTCCCACTCGCATGAGTGGCACCAAGAAAAAGATATTTTTCGTTCATCTAAAGTGGCTAGAGCCGATTCTAGCCATGACTTTGATTCCGTTTCAGCAAAAATAGATGCTTTCGAGAGACGAATGGAAAAGATGAATAAAGATATTCACGCAATACGAATCAATTGTGAGCAATGCGGTGGACCACACTTAATGAAAGACTGTCACATTGAACAAACGATGGAACAACGTGAGAATGTTGTCTACATGAACCAAAGGCTGGAAAATAGTTATCAGAATAATTATCAACCGCCAAGGCCAAACTTCAATCGAAATCAAAACATTCTTTACAATCCAAAAGGACCCGACAATAACTCGTATAACCAACAAGGTCCGAATAACCAACCAACTCAAAACAACACTTTCAATCAACAAAGACCTGGCTTGTATAAACCACCACAACAAACCGACGAGAAGAAGTAAAATCTGGAAGAAGTGGTATTTAAGCTAGTTGAATCTCAAACACAATTTATTGAAACTCAAACCCAAACGAATGAGAGGTTTGATCAGTCATTAAGAACTCAACAAGCTTCCATTTTGAATCTAGAAAAACACGTAGGTACTCTTGCTAGCATGATGAGTGAGAGGGAACAAGGAAAGCTACCGAGTAATCCTGAAGTAAATCCTCGGAATGAAAATGTTAATATGGTTTCAACAAATTCTGAAAAACCAGCATCAGAAGATGGGAAGGTTTTAGATGTAAGTAACAATGAAGAAGTTACACCACCACCACCACCCGAGTATGTAAAGCCAGTGGTGGCACCATACAGACCACCCATCCCGTTTCCAAGAAAAGGAGTTGAGTATGAGCAAGTAATAGGTAATAAAGTTTGTGATACCTCTGGAAAGAAGAAGAAAAAGAATAAGAAAGTACAAGAAACAAAAGCCGTAGAAGTAAACCCGGTGAAGACAGTTCCACCAAAACCTCCTCCTAGGATAGGTGATCCGGGTGAATTTATTGTTCCTTGTCTACTTAGTGATTGTGTCATGTATGATGCACTAGCAGATTTAGGTGCAAGTGTAAGTGTTATGCCTCTTTCATTATATAAGAGATTAGGAGTAGGTAAGTTAAGTCCAACGGATATGAGTGTTCGACTCTTTGATCAAACCATTAAACACCCAGTTGGAATTGTTGACAACCTACCCGTTCAAGTAGGCAATTTAACCTTTCTAGTCGAATTCATTGTCATTAACATAGAAGAGGACCCAAACATTCCTCTAATTTTAGGTCGACCATTCTTAGCGTCCACCAAGGCGTTATTTGATGTAGGAAATGGTAGAATGACACTTAGTAGTGGTGACAAATCGATCACCTTTATGATTCGAAAGACTAAATCTCCACCAACTAAAATCGTTGAACCAGCAAAAACGATTGGTAAGAACCATGTTGTTTTACCAACTCCAACGGTAATACTTAGCAATAATGAAACGCCTAAGTGTGGGGAAAATGAAGTAACACCTAATGATGACATGATAACAAAGAACCCCGTTGTTGATACGAAATTAAATGATCCCGTTATTAATAGTTCAATGAAGAAACTTATTAAACGGATTCGCGATGCTAAAACCAAGGGGAACTTTAAGTTATGTAACCGGTTAGTATCCAATCTATCACCTAAAGAAAAGGAGAAACTAGTTGAAATTGTGGATATTACACAGGAATCCGACCAATGGCTTAAAGAAAAAGTCACGGATATGCAAGTTGATTATGGACCAAGAGAAATTAACGATGAAGTTAATCACAATTTTGACACCACGGCTACCTAAGTGTGAGGAGATTCAAATATTCTAAAAAGAAAATGCTGTTTAGAGTTAGTTGTTCTGTTCTCGTATAGTTCCGAGAATGGAATCCGATTGGTCTTTTCCGCTAGCAGACACTAAAGAACTAGTTTTCTCCCCCCATTCTGATTTTTTTTTTATTTTGTAGGTTTTATATGAAATTAATATGCTTTTTAAATTTAAGTTTTGTGTGAATTTAAAAACAAAATTTACTTTATTTCATTAAGTAAAAAAATGATTTCTAAAATTCGTCGTGAGTTGAAGATTAGGTAGTTGAGCCGAAATTGCTTTACCCGAGGGCGGGATGACAAATTTTGTTATCATTATTTTTAATTTTATTGATTTAAAGTATGCCAAAAAAATATTAAATATTATAAATTTTTGAAAGTAGGGTAATATACCAAACTTCAAAAATATGTATATGTATGTTTGTATTTTATAATGTACAAAACAGGGTAAAACAGCGCACTTTCAAAGACTAACATTAAGTTCAGCAAAAGATACTAATTTTGACGATAAGACGCAAAATATCAAATGTGAAATAACAACAATATGTTTGCAAACTCGGTATTTTTAATCACTTTTCTACACTAATCACCCTCATGAATTTAAATTTAGTCTGATTTCATGCAAATGAGGGCATTGCATGATCTCAAGTGTGGGGAAGGGTTATAAATTCTCTCGGGTTTATACTTGGCTTATTTTCTAAATATTATGAAAATTTTAAAATTTTTTAACTAAATGAATTCAAAATCATGTTTATACATATTTATGAACGATAAAACTAGGTGTTAATGCCGAAATTATCGTTACCTCGGAAAGGACATAAATTGAGAAACACCCTAAAACGATTGAATTCATTTAAAATGGAATAAAGGAGAATAAAAAAAGCAAAGAAAGAAACTAAGTGTGGGGAGAATGTACCAAGTTATTCAATTAAAAACTATCTATCACATGTTTCTGTAAAGTTATTGCAGGTACTTTTGTTTTGGACGATTTTAATCAGTTTTACCCGATTTACTGTAAGAAAGATGGATCTACACGATGAATCAATTCCATCATTAAAAGGAAGTAAAGTCTTCCGAAAAAGACACACGCTTCTTGATTTAGGTCAAAAAGTTGTCGTCTAGACCAGCTGTAGGTTGACGAAAAATCTAGAAAAGTCATCTCTAAAATCAGCAGGAAATCCACGGACCTCAGCATCAAACAGGGTCACCAAGTGGTCAGATTTATCCTAACCATGAGAAGGATTTATCTCATACAATGGGGAGGCACCGTGCAAATTAGCTTGATAAGACTAATGAATCAGATCCCCAGAAAGGATAATCTCCTTAAAGATTAAAAATCAGCTTTTAAGACTGATATTACTCAATCCTTGAGAATTGACCTTAAAGATTGAGAATTCAAACTCATGGAATTCAATGATATCTAAACTCGAGCTTGAACGAGAAAATATTTTGATCAAAAATACAAACCGATTTGTTTTCTGAAAACCCATTTTCAATGCGTTCATTACCATTGAACGTAAAATCCTAGGAATTCACCTGGAATTCATTAGGTCACCTGAACCAAATCGGGTGTCAACCGTAAGAACGGTGGTTGCATAGCATGGTCGGAGACAGGACCTTATGCCAGACCGAAAAATCATAGGATGATCTTTACTATCGCTCCTACCAAGGATAGTTTTAGCATCCGACACGTTAAAAGACCATAATCATCTGCATGTCACGGGACATTGCCCTAACAGTTTCTTGTTCATCGCTTTCCTTTACAACCGGACGGTAGTTTACCGAAAGGTAATATACGGAACAAGTAAATTGGATGTGTGCTTTCCGATACCGGGATAGCAGTGGATTACACGAACCTAAATGTTTTTAGCCAAAATATTGATCCACAAATATATTTTGCAACACCGATGGTGGGTCAAATCAGAAAACTTGTCTAGGGTAAAATCTAGCTTGAATTTTTAAAAGATCAAATGTTTTCATAAAGATCCAATTTCCTAAAGGATCTACATTTTTATAGTCATGTGGGACTGTAAACCGCCTTTCAAATGTGCACTTTGCTTTGGAAACCGAAAGTAAATCGGCTATTTGATTGCAAGTGTCGTTGACCTAAACCCGAGGCAACTATAAAAGACACACCCACCTTTAACCATCATTACTGTCATTGTTTATACCGCTATATCAAAATCACTGATGTACAAAATGTGATGAATAAAAAAGTGATTCATGTATGTTTTTATTTCAAGTTCTGTATTGCTTGAGGACAAGCAACGCTCAAGTGTGGGTATATTTGATAGTGTTCCAAATGAACATATATTTAGTAGCAATATCGTTCCAATATGTAAAGTTTTTAAATGTAATTTCCTTATTTTTAGTTGTAATAGTTAAATAAATAAGTGCGAAGACGAAATACGCAAATCGCTCGAAAATGAAGATTTAAAGACAAAAACGAAGATTTGAAAGACCAAAAGGTCCAAAAAGCTCAAATGTACAAGATACAATTAAAAAGGTTCAAATTATTGATGAAGAACGTCTAAAAATGACAAGAGTACAAGTTACAAAACGCAAAGTACACGATATAAAATTGTACGAAAGGACGTTCGAAAATTCAGAACCGGGGCATGAACCAACTTTCAGTGCTCGACGCAACGGTGTAAAAATTACGAGTCAACTATGCACAAGAATAAAATATAATATTTAAATAATTCATAATAAGAATAATATTAAATAATAAAAAGTTGTTAATTGAGCATAGTTCAGGGGTCGTAAATGAAAATTCAATTTCTAATTTCGCCTATAAAAGGCTATGTAACGATCTATGTAACGAGTAAGAAAAGAAGAACTTTTTCTATCTTTTTTTTTATCTATATATCGATCAAATATCTATATCAATTATCAATATCTATATTCTATATCTCTATCATAATGTTAACTTAATAAGATATAACAATAATCTTAATTTTAATTTTAAATTATGATAATAATAAGATTTATGATAGAGATCGTTTGAGTGTGTAAGTCGAAATTCTGTCCGTGTAACGCTACGCTATTTTTAATCATTGTAAGTTATGTTCAACCTTTTTACATTAATGTCTCGTAGCTAAGTTATTATTATGCTTATTTGAGTCGAAGTAATCGTGATGTTGGGCTAAAATATTAAGACGGGGTTATTGAACTTTGTACCATAATTAAGGTTTGGGCAAAAGACCGACACTTGTGGAAATTGGACTATTGACTATTAATAGATGGGGGGTATTGTCTAATTGAGTGACAACTCATTGGAGTCTGTCGAACCTATCTTCAAATTAATTAACCTAATAATTAATAATGATTATGGTTGTCCTATTTAGTGACGTTCATATGGAATCTGTTATAATCATTTAATTAATCAATTGGGTTGGGTAATTGATTATTCATTCTGATCAAGTGGATGAATTAATATTCATAAACTAATTAAAACAGGGGTGGATTACATACAGTGATAACTGGTGTAATTGTTGACAGAAGTGATAACTGCGTCACAGTTTAAATCCTTAATCAGTTGGAATATTTGACTTCGGGTATAAGGGTAATTTGACGAGGATACTCGCACTTTATATTTATGACCGATGGACTATTATGGACAAAAACCAGATAGATGTATCAAATAAACCAGGACAAAGGACAATTAACCCATGGTAATAAATTAAAATCAACACGTCAAACATCATGATTACGGAAGTTTAAATAAGCATAATTCTTTTATTGTATTTCTCATCGTATCTTTATTTACTGTCATTTTATTACTCGCAATTTTATTTACTGTCATGTTATTTATTGTCATTATTTTATGCACTTTAATTATCGTCATTTATCTTTGCGCTTAAAATATAGAATCGACAAACCGGTCATTAAACGGTAAAACCCCCCTTTTATAATAATATTACTACTTATATAATTATATATATTTTGTATAAATATAGTTATTAAAAATATAGTAAGTATCACCAGCTCCCTGTGGAACGAACCGGACTTACTAAAAACTACACTACTCTACGATTAGGTACACTGCCTATAGTGTTGTAGCAAGGTTTAGGTATATCCCATCCGTAAATTAATAAAACTTGTGTCATATTTTGTAGTATTTTGTATTAAAAATTTAATACTATTTTGTATACACCCCCTACAACATCATTAGCGTAGAAAAATAATTAAATTTTACCAAAGTTTCCAAACATATTGGCGTTTGTTGGCTGAATGATAAATGGTGCACATCATTTGTTCATTCCGTCTTGTTGTTACATCACATTTGTTTTTCGTTTTGTCGTCAAAACTAGCTTTTGCTGAACTTAATGCAAGTCTTTGAAAATGCTCTGTTTTACCCTGTTTTGTACAATCGACAATATACATACAATACAAATATAAACATGCATGGTAATTTGAAATGAAACTTAAAATCCCACTTTCAAATCAAATATGAAATACTAGAACAACATAATAATAAAAATTATAAAAATTACACAAATATATCCAATAACATAAGTTTAAACATGAAAAAGTAAAAAGATAAAAACATAAAAATCATAAAAATAACCAATGGAACCAAATCAGTCTGGATAGGGGTTCCAGTTCATCTCGTCAGGTGGGTTCCATTGTTGGTTATAGGTGTTCTGATAGGCTTGGTTATAGTCATATCGGTTAAAGGGTGGTCGGATGTCGGGGTTGTGTGGCGGAAAATGAGCAGGTCGAGTAGGAACGTAATTATTTGGTACCTGATATGATAGCTGGCTCATGATTTGGTGCTGATGAACTAACCAGCTATCGTGTTGGCGTCGCCTATAATCCTCATTTACTCGCTCGGAGTTCCACTGCTCGTACATACTATGTCTGGCCGCACTCGTCATTGCTTCCTCATCTATACGAATGTGGACGTCAAGAATAGCATCTCGAAAGACATCCTTAATGTCTTCCGCTTCCTCCATTTCCTCGTCTGAGCCTCTCTCTACCTGAGGATGATTACCTTCATAGGGAATTGCCTGGTTGCGTCTACTCTTCAATACCTTAGCACCCATATAAACCCGCAATCCTATGGTCTCATCCTGTTCTCTACAAACCTGTAATGGACCCCCTTGGTTCCTATCAACACCTAAATACTCTCCAATGAGAGTAACAAAAATACCTCCTCCTATTATACTCCCATCCTGCGTTCCTTCTACCATTTTAGATAAATTAAAACCAACACAGTAAGGGATATTAAAAAAGCTTCTCGGGTCTCGAATACACTTTAGGTAAAATAAATCATGTAAGGTCATTTTCTCCTTATTGTGACCTCTCTGTGTAACCGAGTTAGCCAAAAATCTATGAATTACAAGAAGCTCGGCTTTGTTAATATGTAAGTAGGAGTGTTTTCCTCCCAGTGTAAAAACATTATAGTTTGACATACGCCTCCAAACGGTGTTTGCGTCAAAGTTTCTATCTACCCTTTCACCACGATAAATCAAACTCATACAATCGGGTAGTAGCAATTCACTAGGAGTGTAAATCTGTAATGCCCTGGCCATGTGTATCATGGACATTCTGTACATCCTACCGCCAAGGATAAATGTAAGAAAACTTCTATCATCTAATCTATCTACATCTACATTTAATGCTATAGTACTCATCAGCTCAACACACCATTCCTTATATACAGGTCTACGAATGGTGAAAAGACGTTCCCAATCTGTAAAAGAAGAACTGCCATACCTTTGAATCAAATGCTGTCTAACACGGTCAGCTAGATGGACCGTTTCCAAAGGATTCCAATCAATTACCCTCGGCACCTCTACCTCTTTTGTTACCAATTTAAATTTATTACTTTGATATGTCAGGTAATCTCTCTATCGTCTATCGAATCTCAGATTAGGATGCAACGTGTGTTCCGGAATTGTTGGGTATTCTACAGGTGGATGTGGCAGAAATACTATGAATTCATTAGGTAACTGTAGTGGATCATAATAAGGTACATGTTGATCAGACTGTTGTTGTGGTTCCTGTTGTGGTTGTTGTTCAGGTTCATATTGCATTTCTGGTTCTGGTTCTGGAGCTGGAGCAGGTCGTCTTGATGATGATGATCCTGAACCTCCAGTATCGGCTTTCTGCAAAATACATGAAACACAAAATTTGTGCATCCAAATATGCATTAGTGTTAGCAAAATAACAATTTAAAACAATCACACTAACATGTTAAATCAAAATTAAACTTATACACATTTTCACAATTTTTACAATTCTATACTTTTTCAAATAAGCACATATGGAAATGTAGACAAAGTTCATAAGCATTTAACTCAAATAACATGTCAAAATAGTCATTACTAACAATTAAACAAGTCTCAAATGGCAAATATATAAAATTAATCATGTTCATGAATTTTGCACCTAAAAAATCCACTTTAATCTTCAAAAATCATGTTTAGGATCAATGTTTGGATCATTTAGCTACCTAAACATGTTACACTACTCAATTTAGCAATAATTCATGACAAAAATCAGCCATAACCTGTTTATATCAAAAAGCCCCAAATTGCTCAAGAACACAAACCCTAGATTTCTAAAAATTTTGAAGTTTTTGGCTTCAAAACATGTTAAATAGCATCAATCTAGGTTATACATGCATAAAATACTAACAATTTAACACTAATTACACTAGAAATTAACAAAATTGCATTAGGTAAAATATTGATAATTATCACAAAAACTAGAAAATTTATGAGTTTAGGGGCGTAATTTTTACCTTCTTTGAAAAGCTTCTGAACAATTTCATGATTAGAGCGAGAAATTTGACGAATTACGGTGAAAAATTGCGAATTTTAGAGGTAATTTGGGAGTAGGTTTGTATATGTGTGTGTGTGTGTTTTGTGGACAGAACAGCGAGCTGAGAGTTTTTGATCCTGGCCAGAAATCCAGCCTCATGCGATCGCATGAGGTTGGAGTGTAAACCCCATGCGATCGCATGGGGTGCCCGATACAGTGATTTGGCCCTTTTTTTTTTTTAATAAAACCTTATAACTTTTTTAAAACATTTAATTAATTAAATTCTAAAAATTTTGTTTTCCTTTAGGAGCGAGGGTGTTTCGGATCGTTGTCCTAGTCCGTCCCTCGACAAAATTTTAAAATTTGTCAATTCAAAGCACGGTTTTAAAAGTAAATATTTTTGAGTTTTTTTAAATGTTTTTGGCATACTTTAATTCAATAAGATTAAAAATAATGATAATAAAAGTTCTCGTCCCTCCCTCGGGTAAAGCAATTTCGGTTCAACGATCTAGTCTTCAACTCACGACGAATTTTAAAAATCATATTTTTAACTTAGCGAAATAAAGTAAATTTTTGTTTTTAAATTCACACCAAACTTAAATTTAAAATGCATAAAATTAAAAATTCATATTAAAAATTCACACCAAACTTAAATTATATTTTTGTTTTCATACTAACTTATATTAAAATATTAATTTTTCAAATATTTACAATTTTAAATATATATTAATTTTAACAAGTTTACAATATTATTTTAATATTAATTTTAAAAACAAAGTAAAAATAAAATTAAAATTCTTTTTGGTCTTTTATCCCACTTTAATCAATCAAATATTATCAAAAATATACGCCCTTCTTTTCGGTAAAGTAATTTCGGTTTCATAGCCTAATTTAACTCATGACGAATTTTTGAAATATTTTGGGTTGATTGATTAAAGATATTTATACCTTAAGAATAAACGGTAAATTTCGCAGTGATGTAATAAATTTTTTTTATGATATCAATAATTTCGGTCGCAAGACCTAATTTTATCGAATACCAATTTAATACTTTATAGCGAACAAATTAGCGTTTATTATCAAAAGGTTAAAATTAAAAATAAAAATAAAAACTGTACAAACTTACCTGTGAAAAAGATTTCTTAATGATATGCTCTAGCCCACTCATAAGATAGTCGGACTAATTGGTTTTCCATAGCTACATAGGCGTAACCTCGAGCATTTAACGTTTTTTCTTCTAAACATATGAACTTCACTTGGAAGTGTGTCATTATTACATTTAGTGATCAAAGCGTGTAGCATTAGACCATGGTTTAATTCACCGGAAGTCTTCATCTCGTAAAACCTAAAAAAAAAAAAATTCAGAATGGGGGGAGAAGACTAGTTCTTTAGGGTCTGCTAGGGAAAGACCATTCGGGTTACATTTTTGAGAACTACACGAGAACAGAAAATCTAACTCTAACAGAAATACATATTATCCTTTAAAGACTTGATTCTCCCCACACTTAGTTAGCTGTGGTATCGAAATTGTGATTAACTTCGTTCTCAACTTCCATCGGACTATCTATGTAATGCTTAACTCTGTGACCATTAACCTTAAATTCAATCCCATTTGAATTTATTAATTCTACTATTCCGTATGGGAAAACTCTTTTGACTATGAATGGTCCAGACCATCTTGATTTCAATTTTCCAGGAAATAGCTTGAATCGTGAATTGAAAAGAAGAACTCTGTCTCCTTCTTTAAATTCTTTTGAACTTCTGATTCTTTTATCATGCCATTTCTTCGTTCTTTCTTTATAGATTAACGAATTTTCGTATGCTTCATGTCTTAATTCTTCTAATTTGTTTAATTGACTTAACCGTAGACGTCCAGCTTCATGTAAATCAAGATTACATGTCTTCAAAGCCCAAAATGCTTTGTGTTCAATTTCTACTGGAAGATGACATGCTTTTTCGTAAGCGAGTCTAAAAGGTGTGGTTCCAATTGGAGTTTTGTAGGCTGTTCTAAAAGCCCAGAGTGCATCCTCCAATTTTATGGACCATTCCTTCGGATTTGATCCTACGGTTTTCTCTAAAATACGTTTTAAAGCTCGGTTGGTATTTTCAACTTGTCCACTTGTCTGTGGATGATATGCGGTGGAGATTTTATGAGTTACTCCATATATTTTAAGAACTTTCTCAAGTTGGTTATTACAGAAATGAGTTCCCCGATCACTTATTAAAGCTTTCGGTGTTCCGAACCTTGCAAAAAGACGTTTTAAAAAGTTGACTACAACTCGTGCATCGTTAGTTGGGAGAGCTTGTGCTTCCGCCCATTTAGATACATAATCAATAGCTACGAGAATGTAGAGATTATTATGAGATTTTGGAACTGGACCCATAAACTCAATACCCCAAATGTCAAATACTTCACATACTTGAATGACATTTTATGGCATTTCATCACGTTGAATTATTTTTCTGGCCCTTTGACATGCATCACAGGATTTGCAAAGAAGCTGTGCGTCTTTGAAAATTGTAGGCCAATAGAATCCAGCATCGTAAACTTTTTTTGCTGTTAGTTGAGGCCCATAATGCCCTCCTGTTGGTCCTGTGTGACAATGGTTTAAAATTTTACTAGCTTCATCTCCGAATACACATCGGCGTATTATTCCATCGGGACAACTTTTAAACAAATGTGGATCCTCCTAGAAATAGCGTTTTATATCACTAAAGAATTTCTTTTGTTTTTGGTACGACAATCCTTTTTCAAGAAATCCACATACTAAGTAGTTTGCATAGTCTGCAAACCATGGAATTTCATTATAATCTATCTTCAATAGATATTCATCAGGAAAGTTGTCTTGTATGGCTGATTCATTTAGAACTTCTAATTCGGGATTTTCAAGACGAGCAAGATGATCAGCTGCGAGATTTTCTGCTCCCTTTTTATCTCGGATTTCAATATCAAACTCTTGTAAGAGTAAGATCCAACGGATTAATCTTGGTTTGGCATCTTGTTTTGAAAATAGGTATCTAAGAGCAGAATGGTCAGTATAGACCACCGTTTTAGCTAGAACGAGATATGATCGAAATTTGTCAAAAGCAAAGACAATAGCAAGGAGTTCTTTTTCAGTAGTTGTGTAATTTGTTTATGCTCCTTGTAACGTCTTACTAGTATAATAAATAGGTTGAAATCGTTTTTCAATCCTTTGTCCTAAAACGGCTCCCATTGCAAAATCACTTGCATCGCACATAAGTTCAAACGGTAAATTCCAATTTGGTGTTATCATGATCGGCACATTAGTGAGTTTTTCTTTAAGTATATTAAAATATTTGATGCATTAATCTGAAAAGATGAATGGAGCATCCTTTTCTAGGAGTTTATTCATAGGAGTGGCAATTTTAGAAAAATATTTTATGAAACGTCGGTAAAAACCGGCATGCCCTAGAAAACTCCTAACTCCTCTAACATTGGTAGGATGTGGAAGTTTAGCAATTACATCTACTTTAGCTCTATCCACTTCAATTCCTTCCTTTGAAATTTTATGTCCAAGAACGATGCCTTCTTTAACCATGAAATGGCATTTCTCCCAATTAAGAACTAGATTTGATTGTTCGCATCTAATAAGCATTCGTTCAAGATTAACTAGACATGATTCAAATGTATCACCGAAGACTGAAAAGTCATCCATGAAAACTTCCATGCATTCTTCTATCATGTCGTGAAAAATCGCTATCATGCACCTTTGAAAGGTTGCAGGGGCGTTGCAAAGTCCAAATGGCATGCGTTTGTAAGCAAAAGTACCATAAGGGCACGTGAACGTGGTTTTCTCTTGATCTTCGGGTGCTATTGGAATTTGAAAATATCCGAAAAAACCATCAAGGAAACAATAGTAACTATTTCCGGCTAATCTTTCCAACATTTGATCAATAAAAGGTAAGGGAAAGTGATCTTTTCTGGTGGCGTCATTTAATTTTCTATAATCAATACAAACACGCCATCCTGTTACAGTCCTAGTAGGAATAAGCTCATTTTTCTCATTTGTAATGACAGTCATGCCACCTTTCTTAGGCACGCATTGAACTGGGCTTACCCATGGACTATCAGAAATTGGATAAATTAAACCTGCATCAAGCAGTTTAATAATTTCTTTTTTAACAACATCTTGCATATTAGGATTTAGTCTTCATTGGCGTTGCACATACGTTTTATGACCTTCTTCCATAAGGATTTTATGTGTGCAATACGAAGGACTTATGCCTTTAATATCATGAATCTTCCATGCAATAGCTGGTTTATGAGCTTTTAACACAGAAATGAGTTAAGATTTTTCATTTTCAGTAAGAGAAGACGATATTATTACAGGTAATTCAGATTCACCATGTAAATAAGCATATTCCAAATGGTTTGGAAGTGGCTTTAACTCTAATGTCGATGGTTATTCTATCGATGATTTATATCGATATCTGTCTTCTTCTTTTAGCATTTGAATTTCTTCTGTTGTTGGTTCATATCCATTAACCATTAGTGTAGCTAACAATTCAGTTTCATCAATTGGTTCAGTTCCTTCTCCTAAAGAACATTCTCATGTTCCTTGAAATTCAGGAAATTCTTCTAACAATTCTGCATGTGAATCTATAGTTTGAATATAATAGCATGTATCATCTGTAGATTGCGGTTGTTGCATTGCTCTAACAACTGAAAAGGTAACACTCTCGTCCTCTATACTTAGGGTTAGTTTCTTACCAAACACGTCTATTATTGCTTTAGCCGTGTTTAAGAATGGTCTTCCTAATATGAGAGGTACTCGAGAATCTTCTTCCATATCCAGAATAACAAAATCTACTGGAAATACTAAAGTACCAACTTTAACTAGCATGTTCTCCATTATCCCTCTAGGATATTTTACTCATCTATCGGCTAGTTGTATGCTTATTCGTGTTGGTTTCAATTCTCCAAGGTCTAGTTTAGCGTATAGTGAATACGACATTAAATTTATACTAGCACCTAAGTCTGCCAATGCTTCTATTGAACTAAGACTATCCAGAAAACATGGAATTGTGAAACTTCCTGGATCAGATAGTTTTTCTGGTATCTTATTCAACAGCAATGCTGAACAATTAGCATTCATAGTAACAGCCGAGAGTTCTTTCATTTTCTTTCTATTCGAGATTAGATCTTTCAGAAATTTAGCATATCTAGGCATTCCTGAAATCACATCAATGAAAGGAAGATTTACATTTATCTGTTTAAACATATCCAAGAATTTGGATTGCTCGGCTTCAAGTCTCTCTTTTCTCATTTTACTCGGGTAAGGAAGTGGTGGTTGGTATGGTTTAACATAAGGTTTAGCCTTAACTGTGTTATCTTCATTAACCTTTTCAACTACCGGTTCTTTTTCCTTATCTTGTTCAGGTTGTGGTTCTTGTGGAGTAGGAATAGCTTCATCAGAAATTACAGGTATTTCAGGTGGTTTAAGTGTAATACCACTTCTTGTGGTAATGGATTTAGCTGTTTCATTCCAGGGGGTTAGCATTTGTATCACTAGGTAGACTTCCTGGTTTTCTTTCACCTATTAACCTTGCTAGGTTACTTACTTCTTGTTCCAAATTTTGAATAGAAGCTTGTTGATTTCTAAATGCTTGAGCATTTTGTTCATTGGTTTGTTTTTGAGATGTGAAAAACTGTGTTTAAGATTCAACTAGCTTCGTCATCATATCTTCTAAATTTGGCTTTTTATCATCGGTTAGTGGTGGTTTGTTTTGAAAATTAGGTCTTTGCTGATTGTAAGTATTATTAGACACTTGTTGATTGCTAGGACCTTGTTGGTTGTTGTATGGAACATTTCGGTTATAGTTCTGGTTTTGATTGTAGATCGGTCTTGGCGGTTGATAATTATTCTGATAATTATTTCTAGGCCTTTGGTTTATGTATGAAACATTCTCTCTTTGTTCCATTGTTAGTTCAATACTGAGACAATCTTTTGTCAAATGTGGTCCTCCACACTGCTCACAACTAATTCGTATTGAGTGAATATCTTTGGTCATCTTTTCCATTCGTCTCTCGACAACATCTATCTTTGCAGAAATGGAATCTAAGTCATGGCTAGAATCGGCTCTAGCTGCTTTAGATGATCTAACGATATCTTTTTCTTGGTGCCACTCATGTGAGTGGGAAGCAGTGTTATCAATAATTTTATAAGCGTCAGTTTCGGTTTTCTTCATAATGGAACCACCAGCTGCTATATCGATGTCTTTCCTTGTAGTGATGTCGCATCCTTGGTAGAATATTTGTACTATTTGACAGGTGTCTAAACCATGTTGCGGACATCCTCTTAATAACTTTCCAAATCTTGTCCATGCCTCATATAGAGTTTCATTTTGCTTCTGTGTGAACGTAACTTTCTCCTTGAAGTCTTACGGCTTTGGATGCCGGAAAGAATTGTTTGAGAAACTTTTCAACTAAAACGTCCCATGTATCAATTGCCCCTTCAGTTAATGATTCTAACCAATCTTTGGCTTCTCCCTTTAAAGTCCAGGGAAATAACATGAGATATATCTGTTCATCCTTAACTTCTCTTATTTTAAATAGAGTGCAGATCCTATTAAAGGTACGAAGATGTTCATTTGGATCTTTCTTCGGCGCACCACTAAATTGACATTGATTAGTTACCATGTGTAGAATTTGTCCTTTGATTTCATAATCTGGCGCATTAATGTCTGGTTGAGTAATTGCGTGACCTTGACCAGTGCGTTTAGCTCTCATTCGGTCTTCCATACTTAGAGGTTCCATATTTTCCATGATTGAATTTGTTGAATCTGAATCACTAGAAGATTCTGATTTAATGGTTGGTTCCTCAACAATCTCTGTTTGAATGATTGGTGGTTCCGGAGGAAAGATTAGTGGTTCAGGATCTACGAATTGTCCCTGAATATTCTCCGGATTCTCAATTGTGAGGTCGGGATCAAAAAATGGATTATCGAAAATTTGAACTGGAGTACTTGGTCGACTGGATGACGATTCTAAAGAAAAATCAACGGCAACGATGTTTGCTAGATGTCTTGATCTAGTTATAGGTGGTGAATGTACAAAAGGTGGTGAACGTTTTGCTCGGTGCATTCACTGAATATCCTATTAGTTTTTAAAAAGAAAGAAAAATTATATAAGTTATCCAATTAATAGACTTTTCTGATTTTGCCCACATTTCGAATAGCCAAAAGATGCAGCAGAGGGCAGGATTCGTTTGGTCTCAATATAATTGAGTACTGTTTGGCTCCAATAACCCGGTCCACGTACAAATCCAACTATTACTACAAACCAGAAAGTTTTGATGTCTATCAATTTAACCACTTAAAATAATTTTTCGTAATTTAAAGAAATTTTAGAGAAGAAATAGAATAAAAATCTATGTCCTAAAAACTAGATTGGCGAGAAATAAGAAAGAAAAAGAGCGCGTCGAAAAACGTCAAAAAAAATAAAAGATTGAAAAATAATAGGTGTCGAAAAATAAAAATAAGAAAGTAGCGCGTCGAAACTTAAAAAGGCACTAAAAACTAAAAATTAAAAATTGTGTCTTAAAATATTAAAGCTTAAAAGGAATTCTATATCTCAAAACGACAATAACTTAAAAAGGTACTAAAATATAAAAACAGCGTCGCAAAATTCTAAAGCACCTAAATCTTAGTCTAAAAAAAAGCACTTAAGGGATTTTACGGCAAAGCCTAAAAATCTAGAAATAAAAATTACTATGGTAGAAACTATAACTTAAAACTAAATACGAGCGAAAAATACAAAAATTAAGCTAAAACGATAAAAAAGGGTACAAAATATAAAAATAATCTTAAAGTTATAAAAAGTACAATTTTTTTATAAAAATATTATTTTTATATTATTTATTTAATAAAACTATTAATTTTATAAATTATTTAAACTAATTAAACTAAATATACAAAATAATAATAAAAACTAAATTATATAATAATAATAATAATACCCTAATTAGGGTTTAAATTAAATAATAATAATAATAATAATAATTACTCTGTAATGATTGCAGAGTTCAGTCAAATGTGGCGTGTCAGCAGGGCTCATGCGATCGCATGAGTTCTAAGTTACCCAGCCATGCGATCGCATGGGCTAGGGTTTCGGGCCAGAGAGTGGGCTGCTACAGTACGGGACGAATGTTTTTATTATTATTTTTTTTCTGTTTTGCTGTTTTGATTTATATTAAAACAAAATATTTAAATAAAATTTATATTTTTACAAACTAAAATAAAAATAAAGAAACTTTATAAAACTTATATATTTAACAAACTCTTAAAAATATTTATATTTTTCTTTTTCTTTTTATATTTTTGCAATTTAAAATGTATTATTACAAAAACGTATTTTTACAAAAGGAAACTAAAAATTAATAAAAATCTTTTTTTTATAGCGTTGCGCTTCCGGCGTTTAAGCAGAATTGTCCCCGGCAGCGGCGCCAAAAATACTTGATGTTATGCGAGGCGTATATGAAATAGCTTAAATTTTAATAGGAAATACTATTAAATACGATACAAATTTACACAAGATATTTATTTATTTATAGAATGGATATACTTAAACCTTGCTACAACACTTATAGGCAGTGTACCTAATCGTACAGTAGTGTAGTTTTTAGTAAGTCCGGTTCGTTCCACAGGGAAATCTTTTAAACAAAGCTTAACGCTATATTAGTTTTAATTTATAAAAATACAAATATATATATAAGTAATATTATTATTATAAAAGGGGGTTTTTACTGTTTAATGACCGGTTTGTCGATTTTTAAAACTTTTGTCGCAGTTAAAACCTAATGTAAAATATTAAATAAATAAAAGACTTAATTTAAAGCTTAAAGTAAATAACGATAATGAAATTGCGACAAATAAAAGTGCGATAAAATAAAATTACGATAATTAAAGAGTACGAAAATTAAAAGTGCAATTAAATACAATGACAATAAATAAAAGTGCAATTAAATACAATAACAATAAATAAAAGTGCAATAATTAGAAGTGCAATTAAATATGAAAATAAAGGAATTATGCTTATTTAAACTTCCGTAATCATGATGTTTGACGTATTGATTTTAGTTTATTCCCATGGGTTAATTGTTCTTTGTCCTGGATTATTTAATATGTCCGTCTGGTTTTTGTCCATAACAGTCCATCAGTCATAAATATAAAGTGCGAGTATCCTCGTCAAATTATCCTTATATCCGAAGTCAAATATTCCAACTAATTGGGGACTTAAACTATAACAAGGTTTTAATACTTTGTTAAAAATTATGCCAAGTGTCCTTGTACATAATTCACTCCTGTTTTAATAATTCCATAGACTATTAATCCATCCCCATGTCCTGTTAAATGAACGATTATTAGTACTTATAAATATCCCGCCCATCGTGTCCGATCGAGTGTATATGGTTATTTATAGGTACGTCCAATTGTAAATCTTTATATTAAAATTAACAAACTATCATTTAGTTAAACAAATATAAAGCCCATTAATAGCCCATAGTCTAATTTCCACAAGTGTCGTTCTTTTGTCCAAATCCCAATTATGGTACAAAGCCCAATTACCCAATTTTAATATTTTTGGTCCAACATCATGATTACTTCGACTTAAATAAGCATAATAATAATTTAGCTACGAGACATTAATATAAAAAGGTTGAACATAACTTACAATGATTAAAAATAGCGTAGCGTTACACGGACAGAATTTCGACTTACACCCTTACAACATTCGCTAACATACCCTTATTATTGAAAATTAAAATTAAAATTAAAATTAAAATTATAATATAAATATATATATATATATATACGTTGAGAGAGTTGGATGGATGGATAAATTAAACTGAACCAAACACGCGAATTTATAGGCCTGTGAGCTGAAAAAGGGGCTCATGCGATCGCATGAGTTTTGCTCCTCCAGCTCATACGATCGCATGGTCAGCTGGGGAGGCTCACATGTCTTTGTTTTTTAGTTTGCCGACGGTTTATAAATAATAATATAATATATAAATAATTATAAGAATTATTTAAATATTATATTTTATTTATGTGCATAGTTGACTTGTAATTTTTAGTCCGTTGCGTCGAGCGTTGAGAGTTGACTCTGGTCCCGGTTCCGGATTTTCGAACGTCCTTGCGTACAATTTAATATCTTGTACTTTGTGTTTCGCGTCTTGTACTCTTGTAATTTTGAGACGTTTCTTATCAATAATTGGAATCTCTTTGATTGTATTTTGTACTTTTGAGCTTTTTGGTCGTTTGCATCTTCAATTCATCGAATCTGTCTTTTGTCTTCACCTTTTATTATTTAAACGAATATCACTTGTAAATAGAACAATTGCAACTAAAAGCTTGTCTTTCTTGAGGGATAATGCTATGAAATATATGTTCGTTTTTAGCATTATCATCAGGCTAGGGTTTCTATACTTGGAACAGACGGGGATGTCAAGCCTTATAGATCCATATATAACTACTCGCGCCCACCAGTCCTTATAACCGGCAGTTACTAGTTACCAAAGCTAAGGGATTTTCGGTTCAAACTTGGTGTAGAATTTAGTATATACTTGTATCCATTGCGTTTAAAATAAAGTGCATGTATTCTCAGCCCAAAAATATAGATTGCAAAAGCAATTAAAATGGGAGCAAATGAAACTCACCTTAGCAGCACATAAGGTCATTCACCAAAATGTGACCGAAACTCAGAATGCAAAATAACAGTAGATCTCAACCTAGAGAACATATGTTGGTCAATACATGTCTAATAAGCTAGGTAGGGTCATAGTGTATCATAATCCTAATGCTCGAGGCCGACATTCAAAAGTTAACAAAAGTCAACCTGACCCAATATGATCTTTAAATCTATACATGTTTACTAACATAATATAAGTCTTGATAATTGAACGAATTTATAGTTTTTCAAACTGAAAATATTATTTATTTCAGGAGCTATATTATATTTGAATTATCATGGCAATCAAACATATTTTATTATTTCACATAGTTTTCCAATACTTGTAAAATCAGATTATAGTGTTTATAAAGCTTTAAAACATGATAAGACAGTCAACTTTGATAATTGATCAACAAAACAAAACGTGCCTTATATAGAAATTCATTTACTCGATTAGTAATATCTAAAAATCCAATTTATCAAACTCATAGACAAGTTGTTTAAATATTAATTAAAAGTTTCAAACACAATTTCAATTAACGTTAACCATAATTCAATTGACCATATCTTTTAATCTGTTCATCGAAATCACACAATTTCTAAATGAAAAGTTATTAATTTTTCAATAGCTTTCCAACGACATGTATATCATATAATTTATATCAGTAGCATATGTATCAAATTCGTGATTCATCATAAACTATCTAACGACAAAATTAAAGCATACAAGCATACATAAACATATATACTCGAGCACGAGACATGGATACACTATTAATATATAAAAGATAAGATATGAATGCTCACGTATCAATATTGTGATTCAATATTGCAGGAAAGTATGTAGACGCAACAAAGATGATAAACACTAGGTTTGACTTGCGAATAATACCCACGAACATTACCCATAACCTCCATAGCTATAACCCATAATTTCCTTAGCTCTATCCCATTCGAAAACCAGTTTTGAAAGTGACACGCTCATGATCTCGTCGTAGTATTTTATGTATAATACTAATTAATAATACTACTAATATTTCTAATAATAATATTAGAATTAATAATAATAATATTAATAATAATAATAATAATAATAATAATAATAATAATAATAATAATAATAATAATAATAATAATAATAATAATAATACTAATAGTAGTAGTAGTAGTAATAATAATAATAATAATAATAATAATAATAATAATAATAATAATAATTATTATTATTATTATTATTATTATTATTATTATAATAATATAAATATAGAGAGACAGAGAGATTGAAATGAGATTGATGAAATGAATTGGCCAAAACTGATCGAGCTTTATACAAGTCTTCTGTCCCCAGCATCCACGCGATCGCATGGGGAATGTGAGGGGAACCCATGCGATCGTATGAGCCCCAGTTCCAGCTCACATCTGTTTGTTTTCTTTGTTCGTCGACGTATTATTTAATTATATTTATAATATATATAATTTATATTAATTATATATATATTATATTATATTCTCGTGCATAGGTGACTTGTAATTTTTGTTCCGATAAGTCGTACGTCGTCACTCAACTTATGTCCCAGTTCCGGTTTTTTGAACGTCCTTTTGTACGCTGAGAAAACTTGTACTTTACGTTTCGCGACTCGTACCTTTGTCAAAATATAGACTTAAATTATCCATAAACTTTACCACTGGAAATATAACTTATATATTTGAGTGTTTTGGTCATTTGCTTCTATAAATCATCGTCTTGTTATTTACTACTATAATAGTTTTATCAAACGTTTTTATAACCAAGTATATATATATTCAATATTCATAAACACGTTTTAAATACACGTCTCAAGTTATTCATACAATTAATATTTCCACTTATCATAAATATTCAAATAGATATTTAAACCAATAAGTTTAATGTACGGTATCATACAGTTAGTACATTGTTACGTTTTCAAGTTATAGTGTATATATGTATCTATTTACACATAATTGTTCGTGAATCATCGAGAACAGTCGAAAGGTATTTGAATAGTTCAAAAATTTTGAGATTCAACTTTACAGACTTTGCTTATCGTGTTGGAAACATTAAATCATATCGAGAATTTGGCTCTAAATAAGTCAAAATTTTCCGGGTCGTCACATTCGCCAACCTTAACACATAAGCGAACACCTTAACGACCGAACACCAAAGCCCACTCCCATGGCTTGGTAGAAACATTTTCCAAACACTAAGGAATGCTTGTTTGCACCAAGTCTTACGCCCTTCATCCATCAAGCCAAGCGTCACCATAGGGTAATTCCATTAGGAATGTCACCTTTACAATAACATGCACAACACAATGCATTTAACAACCCAAACTCGTCGGCACATAATAAATAATCAAAGGACATATTTATTAAAACGAAAGGTACCTTAACGTCTTCTCGCCACACCCATCCCCGCTAACTCGGGACACTCTGACTTACGATGTCCTTCTCTTTGGCAATTGAAGCACACCGTGCCATCACCCTTTGGCATCGAACATTCCCAAAACTTGTGACCCCTCACGCCACAATTGTAACACCTAGACGCACTAGAATTCGATATACCCGTCTGTATATCACTCGTGTTTACACTTGCACCCTTAGTTCTCTTACTTGGAGCACCATACGAAACAACCCTCCTCTTACTTGAAGGTTCACCAACTTTCGATTTTGAATGCGATTCGAAACCCCTAGCCACTGCGAATAACTCCGCAAACGAGTTCACTTGACCAAGGCTAATCTTGCTCCGCAAGTCATCATTCAAAGTTCTATAGAAATCTCCCATCACCATACTATCTCTTCCGTTATACTCCGAGCAAAAATGAGCCTTTGCCATAATGGTCGTCTTGAGAGTATTCAAGTCCATAGAACCCTATTGCAAATTTCGCAACTCATCACGCAAATCCAACAAATCAGCTTGTGTCTAGAACTCCTCGAAGAATTCCTTCTTAAAATCGTCCCACGATAACCCCATAAACGCTTCACCACCAACAATATCCATTTTACCATCCAACCAATCCTTCGCCCTACCCCGCAACAATAATGCGAAAACACCATCGACATCCGAGATCCATGTTGTGCTTACCAAAGGATCCGGTTTCCCGTCATACATCGGGGGTTTAGTCCTCATGAATCTCTTAAGACAACGCTCTATTTCACCACTACTTCGAAATTCGGAGTACTTCCTATCTATTTCTTCTCGTAACGCCCCCATTTGCTCAGCCACGGTTGCCGCAACTCTAGAATTAAACTCATCATTGCTTGCCTCAATCCCGTTAGTACAACGTCACCCCATCTAGCTCAGCAATCGT
Source organism: Rutidosis leptorrhynchoides (assembly GCF_046630445.1). NCBI lineage: Eukaryota > Viridiplantae > Streptophyta > Magnoliopsida > Asterales > Asteraceae > Rutidosis > Rutidosis leptorrhynchoides. The sequence goes on along the minus strand of NC_092336.1, from coordinate 290,444,274 downwards.
CTTACATCACTTGTTCAACACGATTTGCAATCATAATAATGGTAGCTAGTCATTATTACGCGCACACGCCGTATCAACTCGTTAGTACAACGACCGCCTCGCTCGATGATATAAACTAACACAAACAAAAATCCTACGCGATATAAACACACGCAAGAATAATATCACGATACAAACCACAATCCTAGTTAGTTCACCTACACGCTAAGGCACTAACCAACTTCCCGTCCGACCTGTTCACCTACAAGTCCCATAACAAATAAGCACACACAAAAGTCTAAGTCTAGGCACCTATCTCAAGTCGCCTAAATCCCTTAGACCATGCTCTGATACCACTTGAAACAACCTAACCCAATAACCAACCATTAACGTACACATTTTTTTAAAACATAAAGGCAGACCACACCTACCACGCTTAACCCGTAGCGCGGGGAAACTGGCAGCGGCGCGGCCTAAAAAAAGCCCTGATGGTAAGGAACCATCAAAACCCTCGACCCCCATTTTCTCTTTTGACCCGCAGCGCGGCTCCAAGGGCCGCGACGCGGCTTAACACTTGGTCTGATGCTGACTTACATTTGATTACACAAGTTCCATTTTAGGCAACCACAAAACACCGATTGACTCCAAAACATGTGTAACGACATTATACATAATTTAAGTCACTTTAAATCAACGATATAAGTTCCAAAATCCCGGGACCACCTGGACCCGTTTAACAAGACCCAAACGACACTTTCGACCCAAAGTGTTTAAACTCTACAAAAGACCGAGCATGGGGATTGGAGATACGCTACCCAATCCTAATCAATCCAAAAGCACGCCTTCTAAAGCAATCTACGCAAGTCCATTAGTCCCCACGCTTACCCGAGCCACCACCTTCACGCGAATCTATAAAAATAAAGTCAACGACAGGGTAAGCCAATGTAACATCCCATTTTTCCCGTACATATGGAAAGGTACATACTTAATCATTTGTACGTTTATAACTCGTTAGCTTACGCGTAAATGTATGAATATATGTATAGATATATATATGTATGTGTATACTTGATAATGTGTGCATAAGCAAGTATATATGTGGGTTTTGATAGCGTTAAGTCTTGCGAGACTATAGTTGAAGGTTAAGTGAGAATAGGAAGCGGGTTTGGAATGTACAAAATTGAATTAATTCGAAACTTGTTTAAGATGGTCGAACTGTTCAGATGCAGCATTAGGCCGCGCCACGACAAATGGGTCCGCACCGCGGCATAGCAAGCAAACCAGGATCAGGAAGTGAGTTAAGGAGGGTTGATTTTCCCATTGTATGTGGCGCCGCGATGAGTTAAATCTGATGGGAGCATTAAATCTCATCCACTTGTTCATTTAATTGAATTTCTTTTCCCTTTTCTTTCTATTTTCTCTCCCAAAACTTAAAACCCAATTGAATTAAAGGTGAGATTTGAGAGTGAAGGATTGAGGGTTGATCTTTGGAGAAAGAATTAAAGTTGTTCCTCTTGTCTCTAGCTACCCGTTGATAGTCTCGGTAAGTTCTAACTCTAATTTTTTAGTTTTAATTGGTTAATGGCTAGGGTTTTGGTTACTAGAGACTTGTATGACCCATTTGGGGTTAAAATGGGTGAACTTGGGTTATGTGGGTGAAAGGAAATCTTCAATAGCTATAACTAGGGTTTGGCCTTATGATTTAAGATTTGTAAGTATTAATGGTGTTGTTAAGCTTTAAAACACTTGTTTAATGATGAAAGAGTGTTAAAATGGGTCAAAAGGGGTAATGTTGACCTAGTTTGGGTGAAATGGGTATCAATTACCCTAGGTTGCGATTAATTAATGTTAGTAGACTTAAATCACTAGCTTTTGTGATTTAATATGAGTCTTAGCCATTTATGGGCGGTTTTGAGGTAGGTGAGCTATTTAATGCAAATGGGTCATTAAATGCTCAAGTGATATGTAGCGTGGTAAGTTCCACTAGTTATAATGCTATTGTTATGCTAGCTCGTATGGTGGAAGGTTTAGTGTTATACTTGTGATGGTATGATTACTTATAATGCTAGCATGTATGCGGTAAATGCGTAAGTGATTGCAAGTAAGTAGGTTGTATATGTAAACGTATAATTGTTGCACTCACTAAGCATTAGCTTACCCCTCTCGTTATTTATCTTTTTAGATGTAGGTGTGGACAAGGGCAAGGGGGTTGTTGGGCACTAGGTGTCCCTTGATGATGTTATGTTGGAGCTTTTGGAAGTTGGCCTAGCGTTTTGGGTAGTTTAGTCCCAAACCATGCTCGATGTGTGGTTTGGTTTAAAACTATCATTTTTGTATTGGTCAAACTTGTATCACATTCGTTAATGGCCTTTGTGCCTTTTGTAAACACTAAACTTGTTGTATGTTTTAACGAAACGTGTGGAATGGTTTACATATTTAATTGGCGCGTAAATGTGTATTACTTTAAAAAAAATTTATCGTACGGAATACGGGTTGGGTTGTTTCAAGTGGTATCAGATCATGGTCTAAGGGATTTAGGTGACTTGAGATAGGTGCCTAGACTTAGACTTTATTGTGCATGCGCTTTTATGCGGGACTTGTAGGACTTTGGGTCTAATCGGGAATTGTTAGTGCTTTGGTTATGTGAACTAACCTCGTGCTAATTGATTTGTGTTATGTTTAGCAATCATCAAGCGAGATGGACGTTGTACTAGCAAGTTAATGCGACGTGCTCGCGTAACAATGATTAGCTACCATTGTTACGGGTGCAAATCGTGTCAAACAAGTAATGTACGACGATTGTTGAGTAAGATGGAGTAGTGTGGGGTATACGTATATGCATACGTGTTATGTCCTTTTGTTTCGTTCGCTGTTTAATTTTTTCTGTTTTATAGAATGAAGATGAGAAACGGACACGACACCGAAAATGGGGGCACTAGTGAGGACGTCGAGTTGACGGCCAAGATTGAGGCCATTCTTAAAAGTCAAAAGGCGGAGTACCTTGTGGATATCAAGAAGATGTTCCTAGACTCAATTGACGAGCAATTGGTCAATGTAGTCAAAGAACAAGTTAAGGCCGTCCTACATGAAGATAATGTGGGAAGACGTGACTTTTTCTATAAGAATTTCAAGGATGCTCAACCACCTACTTTTGAGGGCGAAAGAGACCCGTTAAAGAGTGCCCTATGGATCTTCGATATGGAGGGGGCCTTTCGAACTTGTGAATGCCCGATTGATAAAAAGACAAGGTATGGTTGTAGCATGCTAAGAGGTGATGCGAAGCTATGGTGGGATGCAAAAATCCAAGTTTATGGCGAAGAACAATGCATGGATTTTACTTGGGATGAGTTCAAAACGGAGTTCTTCCAAGAGTACCGAACTTCGGTCGATCTTACTAGGCTTAAGGACGAGTTACGTTCTTTGAGGCAAGGGTCGATGGATTTGAATACTCTTAAATCCGTTTACTTGTCAAAAACTCAATTTTGCCCGGAGTATGTCGGGAATGATAAAATGTTGAAGGAAGACTTTTACCGAATCTTGAACGATAATTATCAAGAGAAGATAAGCGTGAATGTGGTGAAGAGTTTTGATGAGTTGTTTGATATGGCCAAAGGTTTCGAGTCGCTCATCTTGAGAAAGAGTGGCTTTACCTTCGGCAAAAAGAAGTTTGAAGCTACTAGTCATTCGAACTTTTCTAACAAGAAGCATAAGAAGGGCTCCAAGAGTGTTGGTAGTGCTAAGAAGGGTGTTTCCGGTGATTTTACTTATGCTTGCTACAATTGTGGGAAAAGGGGGCACATGGCTCGTGAGTGCCCGAAACAATCAACCACAACCAATCTCACTTGTTTTAATTGCGGTAAAGAAGGGCATAAGAGGCTGGAGTGTCCCGACTTGCGGGGTGATCATGTTAAGAGGTTAGAGAAGGTGGCGGGCGCGGCTAAGGGGCGGAATTATTTGATGACCAATGATGAGGCCAGGCATTCCAATGAAGTTGTCTCAGGTACTTTCATGGTTAACTCTAATCCGGCAAAAATATTATTTGATAGCGGTGCTAATTTGTCTTTTTTATCGCCTCGATTTGTGTCTAAGATTAACAAACCGCTAGCTAAGTTAAGTCATCCGGTAGAAGTTGAAATAGCGGATGGTAAGACGGTGCTAGGGGTTGATGTGTGTACAGATTGTAATGTTGTGTTTGGTACCGAAACGTTTAAAATCGATCTCATTTCGATGACTTTGGGTGAGTTTGATATTGTTGTTGGCATGGATTGGCTCGATCGTTATAGAGCCGATATTGCACGCCATGATAAGTTCATTCGTGTGAGAACCCCAAGTGGGGGAGAGTTGATTATTCATGGTGATAAACGAAGAAGACTCGTACCATTATGCACTTATGCACGGGCACGACATTTTCTCAAGAGTGGTGGTGTATGTTATCTCGCTCATGTAGTTGATACTCGGGATGAGCCACCACCCATTCGTAAAATTTTGGTGGTTAATGAGTTTGAAGACGTTTTTTCGGATGAGTTACCGGGTATTCCGGCGGAAAGACAAGTAGAATTTCGCATTGAGTTGGTTCCGAGAGCTACTCCCATTGCTAAAACTCCTTATCGTTTAGCGCCAACGGAAATGCAAGAGTTGTTAAATCAAACCCAAGAGTTGCTTGAGAAGGGTTTCATTCGACCGAGCTCCTCGCCATGGGGTGCTCCGGTCTTGTTTGTGAAAAAGAAAGATGGAAGTATGCGGATGTGCATCGATTATCGGGAGTTGAACAAAGTGACGATCAAGAATCGCTATCCATTACCTAGGATTGACTATTTATTTGACCAACTCCAAGGTGCAACGTATTTTTCTATGATTTACTTACGGTCCTGCTATCATCAAGTGCGGGTACGTGAGGAAGACATAGAGAAAACGGCTTTTCGAACGCGTTATGGGCATTTTGAGTTTGTAGTTATGCCTTTTGGACTTACGAATGCACCGGCGGCATTCATGGATCTTATGAACCGAGTGTGCCAACCTATGTTGGACAAGTCGGTAATTGTGTTCATCGACGACATACTTGTTTATTCTAAGAGTATGAAGGAACATGAGCACCATTTGCGTGAAGTGTTGAAGACATTGCAGAAGGAGAAGTTGTATGCAAAATTCTCCAAATGTGAATTTTGGCTAAGGGAAGTCCAATTCCTTGGCCATATTGTGAATCAAGAAGGTATTCAAGTAGATCCGGGGAAGATAGAAACGGTGAAGAGTTGGGGACAACCGACTACGCCTACGGAGATCCGAAGTTTTCTCGGATTGGCCGGTTATTATCGTCGGTTTATCCAAGACTTTTCTAAGATTGTTTCTCCTTTGACGAAGTTAACGAGGAAGAATGTAAGGTTTAATTGGGAAAATGAGCAAGAAATTGCTTTTCAATTGTTGAAAGAGAAGTTGTGTCAAGCTCCGGTGTTAGTATTGCCGGAAGGGGTAGAAGACATGACGGTTTATTGTGATGCTTCTTTAAATGGGCTCGGGTGTGTTTTAATGCAAAGAGGTAAAGTCATCGCTTACGCCTCTCGACAATTAAAGGAACACGAAAAGAGATACCCAACTCATGATCTTGAATTGGCGGCGATGGTACATGCGTTGAAAATTTGGCGTCACTACTTGTATGGTGTCAAGTGTACGATTTATTCGGATCATAAGAGTTTGAAACATCTCTTTACTCAACTGGATTTGAATTATCGTCAACGTAGATGGATGGATGTGGTAAAGGATTATGATTGTGAAATACTTTACCATCCGAGAACGTGGTCGCGGATGCGTTGAGTCGAAAGAGTCAGCATCCGGCGATACGAGTAGGATCGTTATGCATGATTATTACTAACGATTTCCTTATAAATCTTGGTGAGATTCAAATAGAAGTGTATGTTCACAACAAGCATGAAGAGCGGATTGTGGGGCAAACGGAGTTCATTACTATGGGCCCGCGTGGTTTGTTGTCGTTTCAAGGAAGAGTGTGGGTACCTAAGATGGGTGGTAACCGTCAAGTGCTACTAGATGAAGCACATAAGTCAAAGTATTCCATTCATCCGGGTGCAACAAAGATGTACTATGACTTAAAGAAAGATTATTGGCGGCCCGGTATGAAACGTGATGTGGTTAAGTATGTTGAACAATGCGTCACGTGTTTGCAAGTTAAAGCAGAACACCAAAAGCCGTACGGTAAGTTACAACCCTTGGAAGTCCCGAAATGGAAATGGGAGCACATTACCATGGACTTCATTACTAAGTTACCGAAGACGGCGAGAACCCAATATGATACGATTTGGGTGATAGTTGATCGATTGACGAAAAGTGCTTTGTTTCTTCCCATTTGGGAAACGATATCATCGGAGACTTTATCCAAGTTGTTTATCAAGGAGGTGATATCGAGACATGGGGTTCCTATATCTATTGTTTCGGATCGAGATACTCGTTTTACGTCCCGATTTTGGAACAAGTTTCATGAAGATATGGGTACTCAATTGAAAATGAGCATGGCGTATCATCCTCAAACGGACGGTCAAACTGAGCGTACGAACTAAACGTTGGAGGATATGTTAAGGGCGTGTATTATTGATTTTGGTGGAAGTTGGGATGAGCACTTGCCATTGATGGAATTCTCGTACAATAATAGTTACCACACTAGTATTGGAATACCACCGTATGAGATGCTTTACGGGCGTAGGTGTCGAACTCCCATTTGTTGAGGAGAAGTGGGTCAAAGAGAGATCGGGAGTTCCGATTTGGTCTTGGAGACGAATAATAAGATTGAACTGATTCGGGCACGACTTAAAGCGGCACAAGATAGACAAAAGTCTTATGCCGATAAAGGTAGGAGAACGATTGAGTTTCAAGAAGTCGACATGGTGATGCTTAAGGTTTCTCCATGGAAGGGTGTTATTCGGTTTCGAAAGCGAGGAAAGTTAGCTCCTCGATTTATTGGTCCTTTCAAGGTTTTGGCAGGTGTTGGTGAGGTTGCTTATCGACTAGAGTTACCCAAAGAACTTGCGGGGATTCATAACACATTTCATGTTTCCCATCTTCGTAAGTGTCTTGCGGATGACTCGACTTGGGTGCCTTTAGATGAGATTACGTTGAATAACAAACTAGAGTATGCGGAAGAACCGGTTGCAATCCTTGATGAGAAGGTTAAGATGTTGCGAAACAAGGAAATTAGAACTTTCAAGGTGCAATGGCGACATCCAAAGGGTTCCGAGTTTACATGAGAATCCGAAGAGTTTATCTTGGTCTATCTTCCGGCTTGTCATGCGGCGTGGATCGCGAGGACGCGCTCCGATTCAAGTGGGGGAGAGTTGTAACATCCCGTTTTTCCCGTACGTATGGAAAGGTACACACTTAATCATTTGTACGTTTATAACTCATTAGCTTACGCGTAAATGTATGAATATATGTATAGATATATATATGTATGTGTATACTTGATAATGTGTGCATAAGCAAGTCTATATGTGGGTTTTGATAGCGTTAAGTCTTGCGAGACTATAGTTGAAGGTTAGGTGAGAATAGGAAGCAGGTTTGGAATGTACAAAATTGAATTAAGTCGAAACTTGTTTAAGATGGTCGAACTGTTCAGATGCAGCCTTAGGCTGGGCCGCGACAAATGGGTCCGCGCCGCGGCATAGCAAGCAAACCAGGATTAGAAAGTGAGTTAAGGAGGGTTGATTTTCCCGTTGTATGTCGCGCTGCGACGAGTTAAGCCGCGCCGCGGCAATGCTGCTGGACAGACTCCGATTTTAGCTCAAATTAAATGACTTTAAGGGGAAAATTGGTAAATTGGCGTATAAATCTGATGGGAGCATTAAATCTCATCCACTTGTTCATTTAATTGAATTTCTTTTCCCTTTTCTTTCTATTTTCTCTCCCAAAACTTAAAACCCAATTGAATTAAAGGTGAGATTTGAGAGTGAAGGATTGAGGGTTGATCTTTGGAGCAATAATTAAAGTTGTTCCTTTTGTCTCTAGCTACCCGTTGATAGTCTTGGTAAGTTCTAACTCTAAGTTTTGAGTTTTAATTGGTTAATGGCTAGGGTTTTGGTTACTATAGACTTGTATGACCTATTTGGGGTTAAAATGGGTGAACTTGGGTTATGTGGGTGAAAGGAAATCTTAAATAGCTATAACCTAGGGTTTGGCCTTATGATTTAAGATTTGTAAGTATTAATGGTGTTGTTAAGCTTTAAAACACTTGTTTAATGATGAAAGAGTGTTAAAATGGGTCAAAAGGGGTAATGTTGACCTAGTTTGGGTGAAATGGGTATGAATTACCCTAGGTTGCGATTAATTAATGTTAGTAGACTTAAATCACTAGCTTTAGTGATTTAATATGAGTCTTGGCCATTTATGGGCGGTTTTGAGGTAGGTGAGCTATTTAATGCAAATGAGTCATTAAATGCTCAAGTGATATGTAGTGTGGTAAATTCCACTAGTTGTGTAATTAAATGTGTACTTATGTATTAGGTACGTTGCCTTGAAGTTTCGGAAGCGCATAATCATCACCGAAGTGTTAAGGTGAGTGGAATAATTATATGCGTGCATATATGATGTATTTATTTGTGTAGTTGAGTTGTGAAGTGTCGACGTGTTAAGACACCAATCCTCACGTGGCGAGTGAAGTGTCGATGTGTTAAGACACCACTCGGGAGTGAAGTATCGATGTGTTAAGATGCCACTCTGAGAGATGTAACGAGTGAAGTGTCGATGTGCTAAGACACCACTTGGGGTGAAGTGTCGAAGTGTTAAGGCACCACCCAGGGTGAAGTATCGACGTGTTAAGATGCCACCCGTGGGTCTTTAAACATCGTTATGAACTCCGACGATCTTTAAACACCGTTCCCTCGTTCGTTTGGTTAACCATGGTTGTGTGTGTGTGGATTGTAGCATATTATATTGTTTAAACTATATGATATTGTTATGCTAGCTCGTATGGTGGAAGGTTTAGTGTTATACTTGTGATGGTATGATTACTTATAATGCTAGCATGTATGCGGTAAATGCGTAAGTGATTGCAAGTAAGTAGGTTGTATATGTAAACGTATAATTGTTGCACTCAATAAGCATTAGCTTACCCCTCTCGTTGTTTATCTTTTTAGATACAAGTGTGGACAAGGGCAAGGGGGTTGTTGGGCACTATGTGTCCCTTGATGATGTTATGTTGGAGCTTTTGGAAGTTGGCCTAGCGTTTTGGGTAGTTTAGTCCCAAACCATGCTCGATGTGTTGTTTGGTTTAAAACTATCATTTTTGTATTGGTCAAACTTGTATCACATTCGTTAATGGCCTTTGTGCCTTTTGTAAACACTAAACTTGTTGTATGTTTTAACGAAACGTGTGGAATGGTTTACATATTTAATTGGCGCGTAAATGTGTATTACTTTAAAAAAAATTATCGTACGGAATACGGGTTGGGTTGTTTCAGCTAACGCTTAGTGAGTGAAAATATACTACATACATATATAAGAATAAAATGGATACGCCACACAATAATAATCAAATAGCACATACCGGAGTCCGAGCATAAAGGCAAGCTAATCTAAGCATACTGTACGAGCGCTATACAACAAGCTAAGTCAACAAATGAAAGTACACCAACAACGATATGTACAACACCATCAAGCTACACCCGGAGGGTTAGCTATAACACAATAACACGACATTATAAATATAAATATAAATATTATATATATATATATATATATATATATATATATATATATATATATATATATATATATATATATATATATATATATATATATATATATATATATATAACAACGCGTAAACCGCCCAAGGTTAACCCCTTAACCCAATACCAAAAGCCATATACCAAATACCAAAATAAAGATTGGCCGAAACTACATGAGCCTTAGTAAATTCGCACCACACGCGACTACTATCTTCAATACCATTACAACATCGAGGTTAGCCAAAACTACACGAGCCTTAGTGAATCCGCACCACACGTGACCACTACCTCAATATGATGATCGAATCTACAAGCATCATTGTGAATCCGCACCACACGTGACTTACCTCCCAAATCAAAACCCACGGTCCCGGGATTATAAATATCCACATCATCAGGGTTACTCAATCGCATCTCAAATACCAATCCCACACCATCGGGATTATCCACATCACAAGACCATGTGATATCGTACATACATAGTGTGCATCACGCCAAAGGTGGTCAACCAAAACGTACAACCGTGTCAATTGGACCAATACACAAGTCCATTAAAACCACCAACATGTGAAGTGAGCTCTATTGTGACGACCCGATGATTTAAACTTAATCTTTATATAATTTTGACACGATAAGCAAAGTCTGTAACGTTGAATCTCAAAATTTTTAAACTGTTTCATATATTCAATTGTCCTTCGACTGTTCCCGACGATTCACGAACCATTATATGTCAATAAATACATATATATATATATATATATATATATATATATATAAATTTGAAATAGAAACTTATATGATTTAATTCATTTGTGTAAATAAAAAAAATATATGATATTACTATATATATATATATATATATATAAAGTATATTGAATATATATAAATATATATATGATTTAGAATTTATTTAATAAACGCTCGTAGCGCTCGTTTGTCATTTTGAGAGTTATTAATCAAGTTAGAAACGAACTTGTGTGATTTTAAAATAAACGGTGATCCGAAAATGAGTTTTATAAATTATAGGCTTAGTAAAAATGTATTAAGGAGCTATTTGTTAAATTTTAAAACTTTTTATATTTTACTTGGGTTTGGGATTGAATAATTAATATAATTTTTATTTCATAACTAATGAGCAAATTTTATACCATAATGACCAAAATAAATAAATATAGTTAATTTAATTTTTGGGATTTTTAGGAACACTTTTATATGATGACTGTTTAGCAATAAACCACCATATTGTACCCCGTGTAAACTGTCGGTAGTATAATTGATATATATCTCCGTGATAGTTAGAATTATGATTAGATTTACTGTGCCTTTTTGGCTTCTATCCACCTAATAATTCTATATAATCTATGCACATACATACTACAGATTATATATCCCACCATCTAAATTCTACCTTCTTCTTATCACATCCACCACTGAGACTATCTTCAAACTTCAATCCCCACTTCACCGGACCACCTCAATCCACCACTAACCACCCGTCATCCCTACCATCATCATCAATTGAAACCTTGAAACCTTACAACCACCACCGGTTAACACCATGAAAACCCATCATCATCATCATCACCTCTTTAACCACCATGATCACCACGAGTCATCATCAATTCTGCAACAATCACCATCACCTTCAACCAATGACCAAGAAGAAACATCATCACCATCCCAAACTACTCGATCAACCATCACTTCAACAATCAAGTGTACGATTTCCTGCTGCCATTTCACTTTCTGTTTCACGTTCGAACAAAAATCACCACCATTGTTTCTATTCATTTATAACTAAACCACCACGTCACCTTCGTCCTATTTGTTATCTGTTTTTCTACTTCAATCAAACCACCATCAAACCCATCATGAATTGCCTTCTATTGCTGCATAATGTTCCATTTCTGGTTCAATCAAAGACACCCATAAACCCGCACCATCATCTCCAATCCTCTCCTCATGAATTGCCTTCTATTGACCCACTTCATTATACCTGAATAATTCTATTTCTATTTCGATCCCCTAAGCTCAACCACCTTCGCTACCATTTACTACAGCCTCAAGTAATAATATTTTCTGTTTCTGTTTTAAACCTGTCTCGAAACAATCTGCAACATCGACTTTCTGTTGCCAATTTGGTTCACGAAAACCTTAAAACCACCACCATAACTGTCGTTACTATTTCTGCTGTTTATATTCTATTAAAGTGAAGCCGAAGTTGGTGATGATGACGATATTACATGGTGAAAGTATACGGTAATGATGAAGATGATTTAATGGAAGAGGATGATAAGGATTATGTAAAAGATGATGATTGATATTAATGATGATGTCGATGATGAAAATGATGGTACAATGAAGAAGATGCTGGATTTAGTTTCCTTTATTGTTGAGTCAAAAGCCAAACCCACCAATTTAGTTGAATTAGTAACTGGCCACTATATTTTTTTTAATCCGAGATTCTATTTGCATAAATGGGGCCATGAATTTAATTGCATACTTGGGCTGTGAAATTGTTTACACAATTGGGCCGAGAACTATAAAATGTTGTTGGCTTGAATTAATTATTTGGGCCGATTATTTGTTTTTCTTTTGAGCCGAGAATAAGGTTGGGCTTGTGAAGAGATATGGGTTACGAAAATTGCAAGGCCATTGTTCTATTTTTTTTTCGGTTCCTGTCAACGATATCACACAAATACATACACTTATTTAAAGGTGATAATGGAAGTGATAATGATGATTATGATCACGTTAATGATGGTGTTAAGGATGATGAGGTTGATGTGATTTTATGATATAGATGGCGTATGATTATAATGTTAATTGGGATTAGGATAGATAATGATCATGACATATGGTATACGATGTATAAGAATAATGATGATGATTATTCGATAGATTACATGAAGAAGAAGGAGAAGATATGAATAATGGGTTAAAAGAATTTGTGTAATAAATGATTAAGGAAAGAAACAAATAGAGTATTGGTTAAGGATATTATTGGGTTAGCGGGAGGTCGCGAGTTCAAACCCGGATTTGGGCATTTTTTAAAGGGCTACTTCTTTGAGGTAGTATTATTATTATTATTATTATTATTATTATTATTATTATTATTATTATTATTATTATTATTATTATTATTATTATTATTATTATTATTATTGTTATTGTTATTGTTATTATTATTATTATTATTATTATTATTATTGTTATTATTATTATTATCATTATTATTATCGTATCATTATTAGTATTAATATAAGTATTACTATTGTTATTAATACTATCATTTTATGTATTAATAAAATAAGTATCATTATTATTTTTATCATTTTTATTATTATTAGTATTATTATTATTATTCGTATCATGTTTATTTTTATTATTATTATCATTATTATTTTTACTACTAGTATCATTATTATTATTACAACTATATTATTATCACTATCAATATTACTATCAATATTATTATTATTATTTACATTAAGAGCTAATCATATAAAAATATACTTAATAAAACTATATTAAAAATTTTCTTTATAAAGTATATAAAATAAATATTAAGCTATTAATGAAACACATAATGTATTAAGATAATATTTAAATCACTAATTATATATAAAAATTTTCCATTACAATTATATGTGTTAATATATATAAATGATATAGGTTCGTGAATTCGAGGCCAACCTTGCATTGTTTAGTTCCGCCGTATGCATATTTTTACTACAAAATATCGTATCGTGAGTTTCATTTGCTCCCTTTTTAAATGTTTTTGCAATATATATTTTTGAGACTGAGAATACATGCGCTGCTTTTATAAATGTTTTATGAAATAGACACAAGTAATCGAAACTACATTCTATGGTTGGATTATCAAAATTGAATATCACCCTTTTAGCTTGGTAGCCTAAGAATTAGGGAACATACCCCCTAATTGACGCGAATCCTGAAGATAGATCTATGAGCCTAACGAACCCCATCCAGGTTATGGATGCTTTAGTACTTCGATTTTATATACAGATGAGTGTTCCTGTATATTTGCAGATATTCTATATGCATTTGTTAATGTCGGTTACCAGGTGTTCACTATATGAATGATTTTTATATAGATGAGTGTTCATGTATTATAATTTTTGCAGATGAGTGTTCCTGCAGTTAACTATAAAAATTAAATCTTGTGGTCTATTAAAATTATGGAAATGATTATTATGATAAACTAATGAACTCACCAACCTTTTGATTGACACTTGAAAGCATGTCTATTCTCAGGTATTAAAGAAATCTTCCCCTGTGCATTTGCTCATTTTAAAGATATTACTTGGAGTCATTCATGGCATATTTCAAAAGACGTTGCATTCGAGTCGTTGAAGTCACCAAGATTATTATTAAGTCATTTATAGTTTGGATATATTGGGAAATGGTATGCATATTGTCAACGATCGTTATAATGAAAGTTGTCTTTTAAAAACGAATGCAATGTTTGTAAAATATATCATATAGAGGTCAAATACCTCGCAATGTACCATATGTTATTGTATTCGTCTTTATAGATTAGGACAGGTCACTTCATGTGGTATCAGATCGGTGGTCTTAGCGAACCAGGTCTTGAATTAGTGTGTCTAACTGATAGTTACTTAGATGCATTAGTGAGTCTGGACTTCGACCGTGTCTGCATGTCAAAAGTTTTGCTTATCATTTCGTGTCGAAAATTACCTACTTATCATCCTTAGGAAAGTACCTGCTTATCATTCTTAGTCTGGACACATCTTACTGCATTGATTGCATGAATAGTGTATAAACAAGATTCATATCATAGCGTATCTGCTAATTCATATTTTAGCGTATCTGTTACTGAAAAACTTTGCCTAACATATTCCGTAAATTCCTCCGTAATCTACGAAGACTTTTGTTCTATATATATATATAGATATTTTATGTAATTAGAATATCATCCGATAGTCGGAAATCATTTCCTATCGAAAATCCTTTATCTAACCGTATAAGACGGAACTCGCCACTAGTTCAAGTTCTTCGGAATCCAACAGCTATTCCGACATGGAGTTTCACTCAAGCTCTGAAAGCAGTGTGACCGGAATGGATCAACCAATTACCCATCATCTATTCTGGATGAATTGGGGATGGGTTCGTAGTCTACTAAATCATTGGAAACAAAAAGAAGGTGATCCCTTTCATCCACCACATTTCCCTCTTGGCGAAGAACCTGAAGCACTTACCGGCGAACCTATTCGAAACACCATTTTCTCTCTAATTTCCAGAGTATCTCACCACAACTATATCATAACTCAGATTCTAAACTTTATTCATTCTCTCGCTCTAACCGACAATCATCCTGGAGTAATAAGTCAACGAGCTTCGCGCCCGAGTTGTAGCCTTGGAAAATATGGTGCAAAATGTACCAGCATCATCAACATCACCAGCACTAACATAACCACCAACATCAACACCAGTACCACCAACAACCCAAGTTTCAACATCACATGCCCCAACATCTCATTATGTACCTCGAGTAAAATCATCATTCTACATGACGTTTTACATCATTTATCTTCATTCGACATAACGATTATGTAATCTTTAATGTTTTAGAGATTATGTGTTATAGCACTAACGATAAATCAAATGAGATTAATATCATATTAACTCATTAAATCCATGATTACATCTGAAGAAAATATATATGTATATATGTTTTCATAAAGATTGTAATTAAAAATTCTTTCGTACAAACTGTTAATGGTGAAAATATTTTAACAGGTAGGTAATACCCGAGGAATATTTAGATTTCACATTAATAAGTACACTGTACATTCTTCGAATCTGATTCAACAGTCATTCACTATCCTACTTACATCCACATATATACGTATTCGTTCACCGCAGAATAACTATTTTCATTCAATTTCATATTTGGATTTTGACCTATCAGAATCCAACAAGTGGCATAATGAAGAAAACATTGGACAAAATAAAATTTGTTAGAAACAAACAAACTAACTATGAGAAATACTGTTAAGAATCCACGCTAACAAAATCCTAGCTAACTGTTCCTAGCTAACTGATAATTCCGTATTACATTTTATTTATCGCAATTTATTTATTGCAATTTTCATTCTCGCAATTTTATTTATTGTCATTTAATTTCTGTTATTTATTTTACGCACTTTAAATATCGGGACACATATACAATGTTTTGACATATCATATTGACGTCATCTATATATATTATTTGGAATAACCATAGACACTCTATATGCGGTAATGTTCGAGTTAGCTATACAGGGTTGAGGTTGATTCTAAATAATATATATACTTTGAGTTGTGATCGAGTCTGAGACATGTATATAATGGGTAACGACACGTATTAATTAATTCGAATATTATATATTAAACTATATATAAATTGTCGAACTACTAATTATGGACTACTAACTGTAGACTAATACCATTGGACAACTAAAATGAATTAAAATATCTATTATAACATATGAAACTAAACATTTCTTCAAGTTGCCACTTGATTTCATCATAAACCTCATTTGTATCTTAATGATTACAACCTGCGTTCAAACCTTTCATGATTCTTGAAACTACCTCAATCGAGAGGATGAACCAGCCGCACTTCATTTATGGAAGAAAAGATTGATGCATATAGTTATGCACCTGAAAACACTCGGAACCTGAGTAAACGTTTAACACGTATCTGTGCTAGCTCCTTTGGCATTGCTATTACCGAAAATAACATTGCAATTTTTTTTTTCAGATTAGCCAATTTTGTCACAGCTCCAGAAAATCAACTTCGACTTTCTTTCGAATTAGCTTTATTATAACCTTGATATATAAGTTTACCTTTTGTCATCATTACCGGGGAACCGTTTACACCCCATCACATTAGCAGAAAACTTACCAGCAACTTCATTACTCATTGACTTAAGTCTCTCCAAAAAACCATTATATATGTCCATTAAAACCCTATCATATACTTATACGCATCTTATAACGAGAGTTTCCATATCAATTACCGAGAATTAGCAATCACTATTTTGAATCTCGCAGTGTTTTTGCATCAACAGTTGTATGTATACATATAACATTTATCTCTTATTATGATCTTCCATTCTGAAATTCTGAAAAGCACCCAGTCTGCGAATCGATACTCTGAATTTTGTAAAGTTGAATGAAGCAACAAAAACTGTAAACGACATTAACAGTCGAAAGTTTGATGATAAAGAATAGGGGCTGAAGAAGCTCAAAAGATGAGAAAATTTGGTACTGAAAAACAGATTGAGCAAACCATGAAGAAGACTGTGGACAACAAAGACTAAACCTGCCTTCAAAGAATCCAAATGATTCAGTATCTGTTGAAGTCGTTAACGAATACCTTGCTCCTGACTCTACACTTTTACGGACAATCTTCATCATCATCCATCGATATTAGAAATTCTAAGATATCAGCGTATCTTTCATTATAAATATCCTCGATATTTCTGAAGATATTTTCATAACTATTCTTATCTGAAATTATTTATCTTTTCCCACTATCTGCGTTACATCATAAAGGAAACTGTGTTAGTTTCTAAATTCTGAAACATTTGAATTTAAAATATGAATGTTTTTGAAGTAATGTTGGGAACTGAAGCATGAGTTAGTATAATATAATGACACTTGATCAACGTGATTATATTACAGTAATTCATGCTATGTTTTTAATGGAATGCGATGATTCACAGACCTTAACGTCATCATGTGGCCATGTTACACGACTCTTACATTCTACCGAATCTTCAAACATATCGAGAACATATCTTCCTGATAGTTCTATCTTTTCTCTTGAATTCTGGTAATTTAACCAATCAAGGTCGTGTTATTACAATCTCTCTTAGAACGTTCATTTCGAATTTCATATCTATGAATTCGCGACCATTATTTGCTTGACTTAAAGTCGAGAAGAGAAAACAAATGTATGAGCTGTAAAAATATAAAAGAAATGAAGAGAGTGGATTTATAGTGAAAAATCAGACAGAACAATCGAAACAGATCATCGCATTTAACCAAAGAGGATTCTAATTTCCTTAAATACCGAAGAACCAAATCTTATTACGAAGATTTTCTCTAAATTCCTTGAATTTTGAAAATCAACCGTGACTACGTCACCGGTTAAAGACGAACCTACAATTACTCATTTCACTCTTTTTTGATAGCTTCATTCGTACTCTTCACATAAACGAATTGTTTTATCCATGTTACTTAATGATGATAAAACTCTATTTATTAACTCATATTCGTCATGAAAACATTCTTATTGTTATCCATGATGACCTCGATCAAATTTCGGGGACGAAATTTCTTTAACGCGTAGGTACTGTGACGACCCGGAAAATTTTGACCAAATTTAAACTTAATCTTTATATAAATTCGACACGATAAGCAAAGTCTGTAATGTTGAATCTCAAAATTTTTAAACCGTTTCATATATTCAATTGACCTTCGACTGTTCCTGACGATTCACGAACCATTATCTGTCAATAAATACATATATATTTAAATATATATATATATATATATATATATATATATATATATATATATATATATATATTTGAAATAGAAACTTATATGATTTAATTCATTTATATATATATATATATATATATATATATATATATATATATATATATATATATATATATATATATATATATATATATATATATATATGATTTAGAATTTATTTAATAAATGCTCGTAGTGCTCGTTTGTCATTTTGAGAGTTATTAATCAAGTTAGAAATGAACTTATGTGATTTTAAAATAAACGGTGATCCGAAAATGGGTTTTATATATTATAGGCTTAGTAAAAATGTATAAAGGAGCTATTTGTTAAATTTTAAAACTTTTTATATTTTACTTGGGGTTGGGAGTGAATAATTAATGTAATTTTTATTTCATAACTAATGAGCAAATTTTATACCATAATGACCAAAATAAATAAATATAGTTAATTTAAATTTTTGGGATTTTTAGGAACACTTATATATGATGACAGTTTAGCAATAAACCACGATATTATACCCTGTGTAAACTGTCGGCAGTATAATTGATATATATCTCCGTGATTGTTAGAATTATGATTAGATTCACTCTGCCTTTTTGGCTTCTATCTGTGATGACCCGAGAATTTCCGACCAAATTTAAACTTAATTTTTATATATTTCCGACACGATAAGTAAAGTCTGTAACGTTGAGTCTCAAAATTTGTGAACTGTTTACATGAAACCATTTGACCCTGACCATTTCCGACGATTCATGAACAATTGTATGTAAATAAATATAAATATATATGTATATATATATATATATATATATATATATATATATATATATATATATATATATATATATATATGTAACTACATATATATTATTATGAATCTATACATAAATTTTATTAATAGTTATTAACATATTTAGATATAATGTATAAATATTAAATACTCAATATATGTTATATTATATAATTAATAAATAATATATAATTAATAATATGTGAGATTAATATATTAATTTAATTACACGATAAAAATAATTGTTATTATTATTATTATTATTACTTCATTATCAATAGTGATATCAGTATTACTAATATTACTAATTTATTATATAATGTATAGCTATGAGATTTGGTACGCGTAATTGTTACAACAATACTAATAGTGTTATCTTTACTAATATTATTATTAAATATATTAGTAATACCATTGTTATAAAAATTAGTAGAATTTTTATAATTAATGTTATGATTATTACAAGACAACTTATTATATTTACTATCATCGATGTTATTATTATTTATGTCATTATTGTTATTAATAAATATTACTATAATTGATATTTATATTATTATAAATTTCAGTATTTATTAATTATATTAAAAGTATTAATATTATTGTTATTTTTATTATTATCATTATTAGTATTTTTATTATTAATAGTATTATCATTATTATTATTAATATACTTAATAATTATTAATATTAATAATAATTATATATAAATTATAAAGATATATATAACCGTACGAATTTGGTAACACTCCCTATCTACTTTTCATATTTTCCTCCTGCTAGATTCTGTTGTCGATCTCCTTCGCTATACAACAATCGATCATCTCTAGATTTCTATTACAATCATCCAAGACAACAGCACAATCACCTACACTTTGTCAATCTCTATTATTATCCAAAAATCAAACAAAAAATGGAAGAAAAGGGAGCTTTTTCCTCTGTTCGCGATATGGTAAATCAATAGCTCGATTTCGTTTTAAATTTCAAAAACTAATAATGTAGTTGTGTTAGGATTTATTCGGTCAAGCTACCTGCTAAATTTCAGTCGTTAATTCCTTCAATTGATCTCGAATTTTGAAGTCAAAATTTAAATTTAAAAAGTTAACAAATTCGTTCTTCATAAAATTTGGTTTTATTCTGATGTTTCTCGATCTTTTGAAGATTCAATGAGGTTCTAGGAATTATTTATGACATATTTTATGATATAATTATTAACTGAAAACATCCGGAAACTTGAATTTGATGTTTGACTTCATCGTGTTCATAAACAAAACTGTCGCTGTATTTTTTTTTTTTTTTGTTCTTTTTGTCAATCGATATAAACTGTAAACGTTTGCTTCTGTTTCGTTTGAAATCAAAAAGCAAGTTCATTGTTATTCGTTGTCATGATGGATTTTATCTTCGGTCGATTAACTCTAGGAGAAGAAGAAACAGATAGAGTAAACGAGTTAAATAGAAATTAGATGGAATAAAAATCAGGAAAGACGAATTGGAGCATTGGTTTGGGTGCTTGTCGAGTTTTCAAGAGGTCGGGAGTTCGAGTCTCGCAAGAGGAACAATTTTTTTTTTAAACCCTTTTCATAAGGTAGTTCCTATTTTTATTATTATTATTATTATTATTATTATTATTATTATTATTATTATTATTATTGATATTTTGATTATCATTTATATTTTTATTATTATTAATGTTATTATTATGATTATTACCATACTTTTATTAAGGTTATTATTAAAAGTATTATTATTATTATTATTATTATTATTATTATTATTATTATTATTATTATTATTATTATTATTATTATTAATATTATTATTATTATTATTATTACTATTATTATTATTGTTACTGTTATTATTATGATTATAATTATAATTGTTATAATTAGTATTATAAGTGATATTAATGTTATTATTATTGTAGTTTATCAATTAAGTGTTATTATCATTATTATAGTTATTATGATTATTATTATTATTATTACTAGTATTATGAAAATAATATAAATTTGTATTATTTCCATAAACATTCGTATTAGTAACAATCTATAATTATTAGTATTATCATTACGTAGTATTATTATTATTATTATCATTTTTAATAATGTTAACAAATCATCAAAAGCATTGTTAATAATAATATCATGTATCGTTATTAGATAATTATTAAAAATTTTATTATAAACATCTTTAATAGTAAAATTAGTATTTTTACAGTTATTATTATTAATATCATTATATTTATAACTAAAAGGATTTTTAACATCTTATTTTTATTAGTAATAATAAGTATTATCAATATTATCATTTTACCATTATAAATATCATTTTAGTATTAGTACGATTATTAGATTTAACAAACAAACGATATATATATTTTATACATTAAACATAACAAAATTAATATTTTCACTTACAAAATAAATACATGAAACACACACACACACACACACACACACACACACACACACACACACACACACACACATATATATATATATATATATATATATATATATATATATATATATATATATATATATATAAATATATAAATTTTGATATAAAAAATGAAATGACTAATAAATTTAAATATATAAATACATATATTGTTCGATTTCGATTATGTGTATTAATAAATAAACAAATGTTATAGGTTCGTGAATCCGAGGCCAACCCTGCTTTGTTTAGTTGTTCAATGTCGTCGTATGTATTTTTACTACAAAATACATTAGGTGAGTTTCATTGATCCCCTTTTACTCTTTACATTTTTGGGCTGAGAATACATGCAAATGCTTTATTAACTGTTTTACAATATTTATATGCGTGAGTTTCATTATTCCCTTTTTAAATGCTTTTGCAATATATATTTTTGGGACTGAGAATACATGCGCTGCTTTTATAAATGTTTTACGAAATAGACACAAGTAATCGAAACTATATTATATGGTTGAATGATCGAAATCGAATATGCCCTTTTTATTAAGTCTGGTAATCTAAGAATTAGGGAACAGACACCCTAATTGACGCGAATCCTAAAGATAGATCTATCGGGCCCAACAAGCCCCATCCAAAGTACCGGATGCTTTAGTACTTCAAAATTTATATCATGTCCGAAGGAGGATCCCGGAATGATGGGGATATTCTTATATGCATATTGTGAATATCGATTACCAGGTGTTCAATCCATATGAATGATTATTTTTGTCTCTATGCATGGGACGTATGTTTATTAGAAATGAAAATCTTGTGGTCTATTAAAATGATGGAAATGTTTATTTATGTTAAACTAATGAACTCACCAACCTTTTGGTTGACACTTGAAAGCATGTTTATTCTCAGGTACGAAAGAAATCTTCCGCTGTGCATTTGCTCATATTAGAGATATTACTTGGAGTCATTCATGACATATTTCAAAAGACGTTGCATTCGAGTCTTTGAGTCCATCAAGATTATTATTAAGTCAATTATATTTGGATATATTATGAAATGCTATACATGCCTGTCAACTGTCGATGTAACGAAAGTTTGTCTTTTAAAAACGAATGCAATGTTTGTAAAATGTATCATATAGAGGTCAATTACCTCGCGATGTAATCAACTGTCGTGAATCATTTGTAATCGATATGGACTTCGTCCGGATGGATTAGGACGGGTCTTTACAGTTGGTATCAGAGCAGAGGTCTTAGCGAATCAGGTCTGCATTAGTGTGTCTAACTGATAAGTCATTAGGATGCATCAGTGAGTCTGGACTTCGACCGTGTCTGCATGTCAAAAGTTTTGCTTATCATTTCTAGTCGGAAATCATCCGATTATCATCCTTAGGAAATCACTTGCTTATCATTCTTAGTCTAGACACGTTTTACTGCATTGACTGCATGAATAGTGTATAGACAAAATTCATATCTTAGCTTATATGTTAGTGTAACTTTGCCTGTTGTATTCCGTAGATTCCTTCGTAACTTATGGGATTTTAGTATTATATATGCATATGTAAATTATGTATTGCAGCGTACTAATCTACATCCTATAATCTAATTCTTATCGAAAATCTTTCATCCGATCGTACGAGATGAATCCCTCAACCAGTTCGAGTTCCTCAGATTCCAATAGCTATTTCGATAGTTATCCCGATAGTTATTCAGAATGGATAGTCATCTAAGCTCCGGAAGCAACGACACCAGAATGAATCAACCAATCATCCATCCCCAATTCATCTGACGGATTCATAGTCGACTTAATCAATGGAGACGCGCAGAAGGCGATCCTATCCACTAACCGAATTCACCTTTTGGCGAAGAACCCGAAGCACTTACTAGCGAACCTGTTCGTAACACCATTTCACCCTCATTTACCAAATATCTCGCCACGACTATATCATAACTCATATTCTAAAGCTTATTCATCCGCTCGTTCCGACCGACAATCATCCCGGGATAATCGAAGAAGTCAACGAGCTTCGCGCTCGAGTAATCAATTTGGAGAATATGGTGCAAAACTTACCAGCTTCAGCAACATCACCAGCATCAACAGAACCATCAGTAACAACACCAGTACCATCAACAATCCATGCCTCGACATCTCATTTTGTACCTCGAATATAATTATTGTTCTACGAATCGTTCTACGAATCGTTCTACATCATTTATCTTCGTTTGACATGGTGATTATGTAATCTCTAATATGTTAGAGATTATATATTCTTGTTCTAATGATAAATCAAATGAGTTTAATATCATATTGACTCATTAAATCCATGATTACATCTGAAGAAAATATATATGTATATATGTTTTCAAAAAGATTGTAATTAACAATTCTTTTGTACAAACTGTTAATGGTGAAAATATTTTAACGGGTAGGTAATACCCGAGGAATATTTAAATTTCACATTAATAAGTTACACTGTATATTCTTCGAATCTGATTCAACAGTTATTCACTATCCTATTTACAACCACCGAGATACGTATCCGTTCACCAAAGAATAACTATTTTCATTCAAATTCAATTTCATATTTGGATTTTGACCTATCAGAATCCAACAAGTGGCATAATGAAGAAATAATGGACACAATAAAAATTGATTAGAAACAGACTAATTAACAATATTAAATTTTATTAAGTAACCACGCTAACAAAATCCTAGCTAACTGTCCCTAGCTAAATGTTAATTCCGTATTACATTTTATTTATCGCAATTTAATTATCGCAATTTATTTTATCGCAATTAATATTCTCGCAATTTTATTTATTGTCATTTAATTTCTGTTATTTACTTTACGCACTTTATTTATCGTCATTTAATTTCTGTTATTTATTTACGCACTTTAAATTTCGGGACACGTATACAAAGTTTTGACATATCATATCGACACATCTATATATATTATTTGGAATCACCATAGACACTCTATATGCAGTAATGATCGAGTTCTCTATACAGGGTTGAGGTTGATTCTATAATAATATATATACTTTGAGTTGTGATCGAGTCTGAGACATATACGGGTCACGACACGTATTAATTAATTCGAATATTATATATTAAACTATATATGAATTATTGGACTGTCAACTGTGGACTATCGACTGTGGACTAATAACATTGGACAATTAAAATGAATTAAAATATTGATTATAACATATGAAACTAAACAATTCTTCAAGTTTGCCACTAGATTTCATCTCAAACCTCATTTGTATCTTAACGATTTCAATCTGCGTTCAAACCTTTCATGATTCTTGAAAACATCTCAATCGAGAGGATGAACCAACTGCACTTCATTTACGGGAGAAAAGATTGATGCATATAGTAATGCACCTGAAAACACTCGGAACCTGAGTAAACATTTAAAATGTAGCTGTGCTAATTCCTTTAGCGTTATTATTACCGAAAATAACTTTGCATCTGCTGTTCGAGATAGCCAGTTTTGTCACAGCTCCATCAAGACAACTTCAACTTTTCATACGAAACAACCTTATTATAACGTTGATATATACGCGTGCTCTTTTATTGTTACCAGTGAACCTTTTATATTCCACCATATTACCGTCAGCGTTTAATCATCTAAAAACACAATTCTCTTGAAATCACCTCGGATCGATAACCAATGATTCAGATATAGTAGCAGTAAATGTAGAGGAATCAGCAATCAGTATTTCGAATCTCGTAACATTTCTACATCAATAGTTATATGTATACATATAACAATTATCTCCTAGAACTACGATCTTCAATTCTGAAATTTTGAAAAGGCACCCAGCTTACGAATCGATACTCTGAATGTTGAAAAACCTGAATGAAGCAGCAGAAACTGTAGGCAACCGTAAATGACTTTAGTCGTCGGAAGTTTAATGATAAAGAATAATATGTTGGAAAAGTGCAGAAACATTGGAACTGGAAAACGGATAGAGTTAACCATGAAGGAGACCAAGGACAAATACAAGGACCATACCCTATATTCAAAGAATCCAAATAATTCTGGATCCGTTAAAATCTTTAGAGAATATCTTGCTCCGAAGTCATGTTAAAATCCCGCAGAAAATCTTTCTCCATCAACCATCGAACTTAGAAATTCCAAAATATCATCATCAATATCTTCGATATTTCTGAGGATAATTTTATAAATATTCTCGTCCGAAATTATATACCTCTTCGTGCTTCCTGTGTATCATTATATTGGAAACATTCAATAGAAAATTTAGTACCGAAAAGCGGATTATGCGAAACTATGAAAGAAGCAGTAGACAAATCACAAAGAATAAGTTTGACTTCAAAGAATCTAAATGATTCAATGTCTGCTGAAGTCTTTAGCGAATATCTTGCTCCTTACTCTAAACCCTTGCAGACAATAGTTTCTATCATCCTCTGATCTTAGATATTCTGAGATATTATCGTATCTTTCATTATAAATATCCTCCATATTTCTGGAGATATTTTTATAACTATTCTTATCTGAAATCATTAATCTCTTCGTGCTATCAGTGTTACATCATATAGAAACTGCTAGTTTCTATATTCTGTAAACTTTCGAGCTTAAAATATAAATGTTATTGAAGTAATGTTGGAAACTGATGCATGAGTTAGTATAATATAATGACATTTGATCATATTACAGTAAGTCATGCTGAGTTTCTAATGAAATGTGATGATGGTTCACAGTCGATCATACCGTCATCATGTGTCATGTTACATAACTCTTTCGTTCTACTTAACTTCTGAACATATCAAGAAAATGTATTCTTGATGGATCTATCTTTCGTGATGTTGGTAAATTTGAAAATCAAATCGTGCTAT
The DNA here is from genome assembly GCF_046630445.1 of Rutidosis leptorrhynchoides. Lineage (NCBI taxonomy): Eukaryota > Viridiplantae > Streptophyta > Magnoliopsida > Asterales > Asteraceae > Rutidosis > Rutidosis leptorrhynchoides. The sequence continues at coordinate 290,417,895 of NC_092336.1, read as the reverse complement.
CACGTTCTTTCCTGCTTAGAACATTATAATCATTCAAAACACTATATCTACGAATTCTGGACCATTATTCGCTTGATTTAAAGTCGAGAAGAGAAAACAAAAGAATGAATCTCCGATACAGAAATGGGGGGTATAAATCACAGCAAATAGGAGAGAGCATAAACTGTGAATGACAATGATTATTAAAGACAGAAGCAGGGACTTTGAAATTTAAAGGAAAATATAAAGCCCTATAACAACACATAAATTACAAACCGTGTATGTCAATGTTTATCGTAATATAAAGACACGGGAGAATTAAAAAAACTATAACCCCAAGGGCGAAGTAGAAGAAAGCAGATTCCTCTGGTGGAAGTTGGAAAAAGGAGAATGATTGTAGCAATATAAAGGAGAAGGACAAGGATCAGAACTGGATTAAGCATTTTCACAATCTTTTAGATGTATGAACTAAGAAAGAAAGTATAGGAATGGTGAGAATAATGGAACGGAAAAGTTTAATTTATAATGGAAATATCAGACAGAGTAATTGAGGCAGATCACCGTATTTAATTATAGAGATTTTAATCTCCTTATTCGCCGAAGAATCAAATCTCTTAGATTTCGAGGATTTTCTTTAAATCCCTTGAATTCCGGAATTCAACCAAGGTAACGTCAAAAGTTAAGACGCACCTTATTTTCTAAATTCAACCATAACTCTGACAAAAGTTAAGATGAATCTTTACTTTCCTATTTCAATCTTTTGTGATAGCTTCACTCATACGCTTCGCGTAATCAAATTGTTTTATCCATATTACTCAATGGTGATAAAACTCTGGTTATCAACTTATTATCGTCATGAAAACATTTTTATTGTTAACCATGACGACCGCACTCAAATTTCGGGACGAAATTTCATTAACGGGTAGGTACTGTGATGACCCAGGAATTTCCGACCAAATTTAAACTTAATCTTTATATATTTCCGACACGATAAGTAAAGTCTGTAACGTTGAGTCTCAAAATTTTTGAACTGTTTACATGAAACTATTTGACCCTGACCATTTCCGACGATTCACGAACAATTGTATGTAAATAAATATAAATATATATGTGTGTGTGTATATATATATATATACATATATATATATATATACATATATATATATATACATATATATATATACATATATATATATATATATATATATATATATATATATATATATATATATATATATATATATATATATATGTAACTACATATATATTATTATGAATCTATACATAAATTTTATTAATAGTTATTAACATATTTAGATATAATGTATAAATATTAAATATTCAATATATGTTATATTATATAATTAATAAATAATATATAATTAATAATATGTGAGATTAATATATTAAATTTAATTACACGATAAAAATAATTGTTATTATTATTATTATTATTATTACTTCATTATCAATAGTGATATCAGTATTACTAATATTACTAATTTATTATATAATGTATAGCTATGCGATTTGGTATGCGTAATTGTTACAACAATACTAATAGTGTTATCTTTACTAATATTATTATTAAAGATATTAGTAATACCATTGTTATAAAAATTAGTAGAATTTTTATAATTAATGTTATGATTATTACAAGACAACTTATTATATTTACTATCATCGATATTATTATTATTTATGTCATTATTGTTATTAATAAATATTACTATAATTGATATTTATATTATTATAAATTTCAGTATTTATTAATTATATTAAAAGTATTAATATTATTGTTATTTTTATTATTATCAGTATTAGTATTTTTATTATTAATAGTATTATCTTTATTATTATTAATATACTTATTAATTATTAATATTAATAATAATTATATATAAATTATAAAGATATATATAACCGTACGAATTTGGTAACACTCCCTATCTACTTTTCATATTTTCCTCCTGCTGGATTCTGTTGTCGATCTCCTTCGCTACACAACAATCGATCATCTCTAGATTTCTATTACAATCATCCAAGACAACAGCACAATCACCTACACTTTATCAATCTCTATTATTATCCAAAAATCAAACAAAAAATGGAAGAAAAGGGAGCTTTTTTCCTCTGTTCGTGATATGGTAAATCAATAGCTCGAATTCGTTTTAAATTTCAAAAACTAATAATGCAGTTGTGTTAAGATTTATTCGGTCATGCTACCTGCTAAATTTCAGTCGTTAATTCCTTCAATTGATCTCGAATTTTGAAGTCAAAATTTAAATTTAAAAAGTCAACAAATTCGTTCTTCATAAAATTTGGTTTTATTCTGATGTTTCTCGATCTATTGAAGATTCAATGAGGTTCTAGGAATGATTTATAACATATTTTATGATATAATTATTAACTAAAAACATCCGGAAACTTGAATTCGATATTTGACTTCATCGTGTTCATAAACAAAACTGTCGCTGTATTTTTTTTGTTTGTTCTTTCTGTCAATTGATATAAACTGCAAACGTTTGCTTCTGTTTCGTTTGAAATCATAAAGCAAGTTCATTGTTATTCGTTGTCATGATGGATTTTATCTTCGGTCGATTAACTCTAGGAGAAGAAGAAACATATAGAGTAAACGAGTTAAATAGAAATTAGATGGAATAAAAATCAGGAAAGACGAATTGGAGCATTGGTTTGGGTGCTTGTCGAGTTTTCAAGAGGTCGGGAGTTCGAGTCTCGCAAGAGGAACAATTTTTTTTTAAACCCTTTTCATAAGGTAGTTCCTATTTTTATTCTTATTATTATTATTATTATTATTATTATTATTATTATTATTATTATTATTATTATTATTATTATTATTATTATTATTATTATTATTATTATTATTGATATTTTGATTATCATTTATATTGTTATTATTATTAATGTTATTATTATGTTACAATACTATTATTAAGGTTATTATTAAAAGTATTATTATTATTATTATTATTATTATTATTATTAATATTATTATTATTATTACTATTATTATTATTATTGTTACTGTTATTATTATGATTATAATTATAATTGTTATAATTAGTATTATAAGTGATATTAATGTTATTATTATTGTAGTTTATCAATTAAGTGTTATTATCATTATTATAGCTATTATGATTATTATTATTATTATTATTACTAGTATTATGAAAATAATATAAATTTGTATTATTTCCATAAACATTCGTATTAGTAACAATCTATAATTATTAGTATTATCAGTACCTAGTATTATTATTATTATTATTATCATTTTTAATAATGTTAACAAATCATCAAAAGCATTGTTAATAATAATATCATGTATCGTTATTAGATAATTATTAAAAATTTTATTATAAACATCTTTAATAGTAAAATTAGTATTTTTATAGTTATTATTATTAATATCATTATATTTATCACTAAAAGGATTTTTAACATCTTATTTTTATTAGTAATAATAAGTATTATCATTATTATCATTTTACCATTATAAATATCATTTTAGTATTAGTACGATTATTAGATTTAACAAACAAACGATATATATATTTTATACATTAAACATAACAAAATTAATATTTTCACATACAAAATAAATACATGAAACATATATATATATATATATATATATATATATATATATATATATATATATATATATATATATATATATATATATATATATATATAAATTTTCATATAAAAAATGATATGACTAATAAATTTAAATTTATAAATACATATATTGTTTGATTTCGATTATGTGTATTAATAAATAAACAAATGTTATAGGTTCGTGAATCCGAGGCCAACCCTGCTTTGTTTAGTTGTTCAATGTCGTCGTATGTATTTTTACTACAAAATACATTATGTGAGTTTCATTGATCCCCTTTTACTCTTTACATTTTTGGGGTGAGAATACATGCAAATGCTTTATTAACTGTTTTACAATATTTATATGCGTGAGTTTCATTATTCCCTTTTTAAATGCTTTTGCAATATATATTTTTGGGATTGAGAATACATGCGCTGCTTTTATAAATGTTTTACGAAATAGACACAAGTAATCGAAACTACATTATATGGTTGAATGATCGAAATCGAATATGCTCCTTTTTATTAAGTCTGGTAATCTAAGAATTAGGGAACAGACACCCTAATTGACGCGAATCCTAAAGATAGATCTATCGGGCCCAACAAGCCCCATCCAAAGTACCGGATGCTTTAGTACTTCGAAATTTATATCATGTCCGTAGGAGGATCCTGGAATGATGGGTATATTCTTATATGCATATTGTGAATGTCGGTTACCAGGTGTTCAATCCATATGAATGATTATTTTTGTCTCTATGCATGGGACGTATGTTTATTAGAAATGAAAATCTTGTGGTCTATTAAAATGATGGAAATGTTTATTTATGTTAAACTAATGAACTCACCAACATTTTGGTTGACACTTGAAAGCATGTTTATTCTCAGGTACGAAAGAAATCTGCCGCTGTGCATTTGCTCATATTAGAGATATTACTTGGAGTCGTTCATGACATATTTCAAAAGACGTTGCATTCGAGTCTTTGAGTCCATCAAGATTATTATTAAGTCAATTATATTTGGATATATTATGAAATGCTATACATGCCTGTCAACTGTCGATGTAACGAAAGTTTGTCTTTTAAAAACGAATGCAATGTTTGTAAAATGTATCATATAGAGGTCAATTACCTCGCGATGTAATCAACTGTCGTGAATCGTTTGTAATCGATACGGACTTCGTCCGGATGGATTAGGACGGGTCTTTACACTATCCACCTAATAATTCTATATAATCTATGCACATACATACTATAGATTATATATCCCACCATCTAAATTCTACCTTCTTCTTATCACACCCACCACCGAGACTATCTTCAAAATTCCATCGCCACTTCACCGGACCACCTCAATCCACCACTAACCACCCGTCATCCCTACCATCATCATCAATTGAAACCTTGAAACCTTACAACCACCACCGATTAACACCATGAAAACCCATCATCATCATCACCTCTTTAACTACCATGAGCACCACGAGTCATCATAAATTCTGCAACAATCGCCATCACCTTCAACCAACGACCAAAAAGAAACATCATCACCATCCCAAACTACTCGATCAACCATCACTTCAACAATCAAGTGTACGATTTCCTACTGCCATTTCACTTTCTGTTTCACGTTCGAACATCAATCACCTCCATTGTTTCTATTCGTTTATAACTAAGCCACCACGTCACCCTTGTCCTATTTGTTATCTGTTTTTCTACTTCAATCAAACCACCATCAAACTCATCATGAATTGCCTTCTATTGCTGCGTAATGTTCCATTTCTGGTTCAGTCGAAGACACCCATAAACCCTCACCATCATCTCCAATCCTCTCCTCGCTCTTTCTCTTGTTGCACCCACAACATATCACCGAACCATGTATCATTGACCCACTTCATTATACCTAAATAATTCTGTTTCTATTTCGATCCCCAACAGCTCAACCACCTTCGATACCATTTACTACAGTCGTAAGTAATAATATTTTTTGTTTCTGTTTTAAACTCGTGTCAAAACAACCTACAACATCGACTTTCTGTTGCCATTTTGGTTCACTACAACCTTAAAACCACCACCATAACTGTCGTACTATTTCTGCTATTTATATTCTATTTACAGTGAAGTCGAAGTTGGTGATGATAACGATATTACATGGTGAAAGTATACGGTAATGATGAAGACGATTTAATGGAAGAGGATGATAAGGATTATGTAAAAGATGATGATTGATATTAATGATGATGTGGATGATGAAAACGATGGTACAGCGAAGAAGATGCCGAATTCAATTTCCTTTATTGTTAAGTCAAAAGCCAAACCCACCAATTTAGTTGAATTAGTAATTGGCCACTATATATTTTTTTATCCGAGATTCTATTTGCATAAATGGGGCCATGAATTTAATTGCATACTTGGGCTGTGAAATTGTTTACACAATTGGGCCGAGAACTATAAAATGCTGTTGGATTGAATTAATTATTTGGGCCGATTATTTGTTTTTCTTTTGAGCCGAGAATAAGGTTGGGCTTGTGAAGAGATTTGGGTTACGAAAATTGCAAGCCCATTGTTCTATTTTTTTTCTGGTTCCTGTCAACGATATCACACAAACACATACACTTATTTAAAGGTGATAATGGAAGTGATAATGATGATAATGATCACGTTAATGATGGTGTTAAGGATGATGAGGTTGATATGATTTTATGACATAGATGGCGTATGATTATAATGATAATTGGGATTAGGATAGATAATGATCATGACGTATGGTGTACGATGTATAAGAATAATGATGATGATTATTCGATAGATTACATGAAGAAGAAGGAGAAGATACGAATAACGGGTTAAAATAATTTGTGTAATAAATGATTCAGGAAAGTAACATATAGAGTATTGGTTAAGGATATTATTGGGTTAGCGGGAGGTCGCGAGTTCAAACCCGGATTTGGGCATTTTTTAAAGGGCTACTTCTTTGAGGTAGTATTACTATTATCATTATTATTACTATTATCGTTATTATTATTATTATTGTTATTGTTATTGTTATTATTATTATTATTATTATTATTATTATTATTATTATTATTATTATTATTATTATTATTATTATTATTATTATTATTATTATTATTATTATTATTATCGTATCAGTATTAGTATTAATATAAGTATTACTATTGTTATTAATACTATCATTTTATGTATTAATAAAATAAAATAAGTATCATTATTATTTTTATCATTTTTATTATTAGTATTATTATTATTATTCGTATCATATTTATTTTTATTATTATTAGCATTATTATGTTTACTACTAGTATCATTATTATTATTACAACTATATTATTATCACTCTCAATATTACTATCAATATTATTATTATTATTATTATTTACACTAAGAGCTAATCATATAAAAATATACTTAATAAAACTATATTAAAATTTTCTTTATAAAGTATATAGAATAAATATTAAGCTATTAATGAAACACATAATGTATTAAGATAATATTTAAATCACTAATTATATATAAAATTGTTCGATTACAATTATATGTGTTAATATATATATATATATAAATGATATAGGTTCATGAATTCGAGACCAACCTTGCATTTTTCAGTTCCGCTGTATGCATATTTTTACTACAAAATATCGTATCGTGAGTTTCATTTGCTCCCTTTTTAAATACTTTTGCAATATATATTTTTAGGACTGAGAATACATGCGCTGCTTTTATAAATGTTTTACGAAATAGACACAAGTGATCGAAACTACATTCTATGGTTGGATTATCGAAATTGAATATCACCCTTTTAGCTTGGTAGCCTAAGAATTAGGGAACAGACCCTCTAATTGATGCGAATCCTGAAGATAGATCTATGGGCCTAACGAACCCCATCCAGGTTATGGATTCTTTAGTACTTCTATTTTATATACAGATGAGTGTACCTGTATATTTGGGGATATTTTATATGCATTTGTTAATGTCGGTTACCAGGTGTTCACCATATGAATGATTTTTATACAGATGAGTGTTCCTGTATTATAATTTTTGCAGATGAGTGTTCCTGCAGTTAACTATAAAAATTAAATCTTGTGGTATATTAAAATTATGAAAATGATTATTATGATAAACTAATGAACTCACCAACCTTTTGGTTGACACTTGAAAGCATGTCTATTCTCAGGTATTAAAGAAATCTTCCGCTGTGCATTTGCTCATTTTAAAGATATTACTTGGAGTCATTCATGGCATATTTCCAAAGACATTGCATTCGAGTCGTTGAAGTCAGCAAGATTATTATTAAGTCATTTATAGTTTGGATATATTGGGAAATGGTATGCATATTTTCAACTATCATTATAATGAAAGTTGTCTTTTAAAACCGAATGCAATGTTTGTAAAGTGTATCATATAGAGGTCAAATACCTCGCAATGTACCATATGTTATTGTATTCATCTTTATGGATTATGACGGGTCGCTTCACTAAGCAAAGTCTGTAATGTTGAGTCTCGAAAATTTTGAAACTGTGTTCATGTATTCAGTTACCCTTTGACTATGTTCGACGATTCACGAACATTTATGCGAATAGATATGTATATATGTATATATATATAATATAGTTATATTAATTACGTTAACAAAGTATTAGATGTATAATACTTTACATGAACGTATTTGTTTAAATATATATTTAATATATTTATCAGCGAAATTAGAAGATTATATCAAATGATTGAATTATCAGATATATTGTGATTATGATTACGGGTCTCTGTTATGAGGTCCACTATGATTTAAGAAATTTGTTCTTTTTAACGATATTTGGAAAATGGTAAAGTGATTTACATGTAAGAACAAAAGTGTCAATTAACGAGAACTAGACAAAAGTTAGTGGAGATTCCTGCTTAATTTTCAAGGCATGCTTTACAATATTTTCTTCGTGACTCTTGATAAGTTAATTATTTAGCTTTTAGATATTTAATGTAAAAGTGAAATCATGTAAAGTAAATGATTGGGATAATGGTTATCGACATGATAAACCCATTTGATATGTTACATCAAAATGAGTTCATACATTTGATTAGTCATTAGACTTAACTCTACGATTCACGAACAATTGTTTTTAATTAAATATGTAATATATATATATATATATATACATATATATATATATATATATATATATATATATATATATATATATATATATATATATATATATATATATATATATATATATATATATATATATATATATATATATATATATATATATAGGTATAGTAAATAATAAAATGTTATTGAATCAGTTGAATTAAATATGTAAAATAATGTACAAGATAAGTTGTTATAAATCTATGTATAGATATATATGATTTCTATAATAATTGTTATCATATGTATATTGGAATTTATATAAAATTTATAAGTATTATATGTCAAAATTTATTTTTATAAAGAAAAAATATAATATATTAAATAAATATATATATATATATAGTGACACTTATATGTATAAGACAATTGTATTTTCATATTTAATATGCAAACACATGTTATATAATGTATCTATAATAAAATGTATAAATAATAAATACTTAACATATGTTATCATATAATATATATTGTGTAATTATAATATAGTGTTAAAATGATTAAATGTAATTACAAGTTAATTATAATTATTATATTATTACTACATTCATTACTATTATTAATATTAATATCAGTATTATTAATATTATTAAAATTATAATACTGAAATTTGATATATTTAATTTGTTATACTTATTAATATTATTGATATCATTGTTAATATCATTATTATTATAACTAGTAGTAAAGTTATAATTTTAGTTAATATTAATATTATTATTAGATATTAATATTACCATTATCATTAAGAATTATTATTATTATTATTATTATAAGTTATTAATGTTATCATTATTATAATAAATATTAGGAAATAATACAAGTTATTACTATTATCATTAACAATATTATTATTATTATTATTATTATCATGTTTTATAATTATTAGTATCATTATTAATTACTATTATTATTATTATAAATATTATTACTGATATTACTAATACATTTAATTATTATTAATATTAATTATATAAATTATATATAGAAAACAAGAAAGTACGATTTAGTTAGATTTTCCCATCGAGTTTGTTAAAAAAAATTTGTCTTCATGTCTGCAACTTTACCAGTCGACTTCAAACAGATCACTAAACAACAACCATGATCGATTATAAGTACAACACCAATTATATCTGTTAATAAAAAAAACACAGAGAATAAGCAAGAACACTCTGTACGCGTATTTTTTTTTCAAGAGCCCGAATTCAAACCAGTTTTGAAAATCTAAAATTGCAGAAAGGTTAGGAATCTTTTGTTTGAACTATCTGTAAAAACTCACCTTTTAAATCTTTATTTTGATTACGAATTTTGGAGTCAAAGTTTACTTCCAAAAAGTTAACATATTTGTTCTTGATAAAATTTGATTTTGTTTTTATGTTTTAGGATCAATTGAAGGTCCAGAAAGTTTATAGGAGTAATTTAGAATATATTTCATGAAGAAATCATGATCCAAAACATCTTGAAATTTAAGTTTAATGTTAGAGTTCTTGAAGTTCATAACCGTGATTGGCAATAATCTGAATTTGAATTCAATTTCAAAATCCTTAAATGTAGTATTGTTAGGAATTTTCTTTTCAAACTTTCTGTAAATTTACAGCCTTCAATTCCTCACATCGAATTCCAATTTTGAAGTCAAATATTTAAAACAAAAAGTCAACGGATTTGTTCATTCAAAAATTCGAAGTCAGGTTTATGTTTATGGTTAAATTAATGGTTTCTGAGTGTTTTGAAGGCTATTCATAACATCTTTCATGAAGGAACTAGGGTCTAAAAACAATTGAAAATCGAAATTGTAAAATGAGTTCATAACGGGTTATATTTTTTTTTCTATACAGCAACTTTGATTTTTTTTTCTTTCTGTAAGTTCCACTCCTCTCCAACTATGATTTCTGTTTTCGTTTAAAGTCTAAAAGCTAAAACAATAAGATTCTGATTTGGGTTTGGCTCCGGTCGATGTATAAATGAAGAAGAAATTGGACAGTTAGATATAGTATAGATATATTTTTTTCGGGGTATTAATCAGATAAGCAGAAATGGAAGGATGGTTATGGGTGTTAGTGGATTAGCGGGAGGTCTTGAGTTCAAGCCCGGGCGATGTCGGTTATTTTTTTTAAAGCTTATTTGGAAGGTAGCATATTTTTATTTATTATCATTGTTATTATTATTATTATTATTATTATTATTATTATTATTATTATTATTATTATTATTATTATTATTATTATTATTATTATTATTATTATTATTATTATTATTATTATTATTATTATTATTAGTATTATTATTGTCATGGTTATTATTCTTATTGTTATGTTATTATTAATGTTAAAATTATTATTATTACTACTATATGTATAAGTATTATAATCATTATCATTATTATTATTATAAGTATTAATAATATTATTATTGGAAATCTTATCATTTTAGAATTATTATCAACATTATGATTATGATTATTATTATTATGAAAGTAATAAAAATTTATTATTATTATCATTGAAATTAGAATTTGTATCATTTTATCATTATTAGTATTATTATTATTATTATTAATATAAGTATGATTATTAATATTATCATTATTATTATTAATATGATTATTAATATGATTATTAGTATTGTTATTATTAAACTTAATTATCATTATTATCATTCTTACTAAAATTATTATTTTGTTATCACCAAAACTATCAATATTATTACAAATAGATATTTTTATAAAAAAAATACATTACACTATATTTTTATTATTAAAAAGATATTAATTAAGCTATAAATAAAGTCTATCAATTAAATATATAAATATATATTTTTATCATATATATAAACTTTAATATACAGTTTTATTATTGATGATGAATAATAGTTATATAAAACATATAAATTAAATATAGTAAATTTACCAAAATAACATATAATATAACAAGTATATTACTAATAACAATATATATAATTGCTCGATTACGATTATATGTTTTAATATATATAATTGATATAGGTTCGTGAATCCGAGGCCAACCCTACACTTGTTTAATGACGTCATATGTATTTTTACTACGAAATACAGTATTGTGAGTTTCATTTACACCCTTTTTAAATGCTTTTGAAATATATATTTTGGGATTGAGAATACATGCGCTGCTTTTATAAATGCTTTACGAAATAGACACAAGTAATCAAAACTACTTTTTATGGTTGGATTATCGAAATTGAATATCACCCTTTTAGCTTGGTAGCCTAAGAATTAGGGAACATACCCCCTAATTGACGCGAATCCTGAAGATAGATCTATGGGCCTAACAAACCCCATCCAGGTTATGGATGCTTTAGTACTTCGATTTTATATACAGATGAGTGTACCTGTATATTTGGGGATATTCTAAATGCATTTGTTAATGTCGGTTACCAGGTGTTCACCATATGAATGAATTTTTATACAGATGAGTGCTCCTGTATTATAATTTTTGCAGATGAGTGTTCCTGCAGTTAACTATGAAAATTAAATCTTGTGGTCTATTAAAATTATGGAAATGATTGATTACGATAAACCTATGAACTCACCAACCTTTTGGTTGACACTTTAAAGCATGTTTATTCTCAGGTATGAAAGAAAGCTTCCGCTGTGCATTTGCTCATTTTAGAGATTTTACATGGAGTCATTCATGGCATATTTCAAAAGACGTTGCATTCGAGTCGTTGAGTTCATCAAGAATATTATTAAGTCATTTAGAGTTGGATATATTATGAAATGGTATGCATGCTGTCAACTTTCGATGAAATGAAAGTTTGTCTTTTAAAAGCGAAAGCAATGTTTGTAAAATGTATCATTTAGAGGTTAAATAACTCCCAATGAAATCAACTATTGTGAATCATTTATAATCGGTATGAACGGGTCCTTTCAGTTGGTATCAGAGCGGTGGTCTTAGCGAACCAGGTCTTGCATTAGTGTGTCTAACTGATAGTTAGTAAGATGCATTAGTGAGTCTGGACTTCGACTGTGTCTGTATGTCAAAAGTTTTGCTTATCATTTTTAGTCGAAAATCATCTACTTATCATCTGCAGGAAATTACCTACTTATCATTCTTAGTCTAGACACATCTTACTGCATTAATTGCATGAATAGTGAATATACAAAATTCATATCTTAGCGTATCTGTTACTGTAAACATTGCCTGACATATTCCATAAATCCCTCCATAATCTACAAAATCCTTTGTTCTATATATATATATATATATATATATATATATATAGTTAGAATACCATCCGATAGCCGAAAATCTTTACATACCAAAAAATCCTTTACTCAATCGTACGAAATGGAACTCGCCACTAGTTCAATTTCTTCGGATTCCGACAGCTATTCCGACATGGATGTTCATCTAAGCTCCGAAAGTAGCGTCACCGGAATGAATCAACCAATCAGCCATCATCAATTCCGAATGAACTGGGGATGGGTTCGTAGTCGACTTAATCAATGGAAGACGAGAAGAAGGCGATCCATTCCACTAACCGAATTCATCTCTTGGTGAAGAACCTGAAGCACTTACCGGCGAACCAGTCCGAAACACGATCTTCACCCTCATTTCCCGGATATCTCGCAACGACTATATGATATCCAAAATTCGGAACCTTATTCATCCGCTTATTCCAACCGCAAATCATCCCGAAATAATAGAAGAAGTCAACGAACTTCGCGATCGAGTAATCAATTTGGAGAATATGGTGAAAATTTTACCAGCTTCAACAACATCACCGGCACTAACAGTAACACCAACATCAACACCAGTACCACCAACAACCCAAGTTTCAATATCACATGTCTCAACATCACAATCCATACCTTGAACTTAATTATCGTTCTAGGAATCGTTCTACATCATTTATCCTCGTTTTACATGACGATTATGTAATTTATAATGTTTTAGAGATTATGTATTCTAGTTCTAACGATAAATCCAATGAGATTAATATTATAGTAACTCGTTAAATCCATGATTACATCTGAAGAAAATATATATGGAAGTATATTTTCATAAAGATTATAATTAAAAATTCTTTTGTATTGAAGCGACCCGTCCTAATCCATAAGGACGAATACAATAACATTTGGTTACATCGCGAGGTATCTGACCTCTATATGATACATTTTACAAACATTGCATTCGTTTTTAAAAGACAAACTTTCATTACATCGAAAGTTGACCGGCATGCATACCCTTTCATAATATATCCAAACTATAAATGACTTAATAGTAATCCTGTTGAACTCAACGACTCGAATGCAACGTCTTTTGAAATATGTCATGAATGACTCCAAGTAATATCTCTAAATGGGCAAATGCACAGCGAAAGATTTCTTTCATACCTGAGAATAAACATGCTTTCAAGTGTCAACCAAAAGGTTGGTGAGATCATTAGTTTATCAAAAACATTCATTTTCATCATTTTAATAGACCACAAGATTTCAGATATTCAATTATACACGTAACCCGAGTACATAATAACACGCGTAACTCGCGAATTAAAAATCATTCATATGGTGAACGCTTGATAACCGACTTAACTTTAATGCATAGAATATCCCCAAACAGAACTTCTCGTCTGTATAATAATAATAATCTCGAAGTATTAAAGCATCCATACCCCGGATGGGACTTGTCGAGGTCCATAGATCTATCTTTAGGATTCGCGTCGATTAGAGGCCATACCCGTTTCCTAATCATTAGGTTACCAAGCTAAAAAGGGGTGATATTCAATATTCATAATTCAGCCATAGAATGTAGTTTTTGGTCACTTGTGTCTATTTCGTAAAACATTAATAAAATCGGCGCATGTATTCTCAGTCCCAAAAATATATATAAAAAGGGAATAATGAAACTCACAATATTGTATTTTGTAGTAAAAATACATATGACGACATTGAACAATGCAGGGTTGGCCTCGGATTTACGAACCTATATCAGTTATGTATATTAAAACATATACTTATAATTGAACAAATTTTTATTATTATTGATATATTTGTTATATTTAAAAATTTATAGGTTTCATTGATAATTTAATTAAATATAACTAGTTTATATACTTTAGATAAATAATTAGTAAAAATATTAATATAGTTATATTACATGTATTAAGTGTAGTTATTTGTATATAAAAATATTTGTTTATTATTATAATAATAATATAGTAGTGATAGTAATAATAATATTAACAATTTTATTTAATTTGTAACCTAATCGTTTCTATAATAATATTGATATCTATAATAATAATAATTATAATAATAATAATAATAATAATAATAATAATAATAATAATAATAATAATAATAATAATAATGTTAATAACCATTTTTCTAAAAATGATAATTTTAACAATCATGAAAATAATATTAATACTTATAGTAATAACGATAATAATAATAAAGATGGAAATGATAATAATAGTAATGATAATACACATAATAATAATATATGTTAATAATCTTGTGGTAATAGTAATTTCAATGACGATACTAATAATAATAACCTAAATGATAATACTAATAGAAATTCTTATCTTTAATATTAATATTAATGATGATTATTATGTATCGTTATGACAATAATACTCATTTTAGTGATAATAATATGTAATTGCATTATTATAATAATACTAATAATTAACTTATCCATAATAATATTAATAATAATTATAATTGTAACTATAATCATAATAATAAATATATTTGATATTTAATACTTTTATTAATAACAATAATAATATTAGTAGTCATAATACTAATAACAATAATAACAATCAAAATCTTAATAATAATAATGATAATAATAATAATAATCATAATACTTAATAATAATTATAATTATACTAATAATGATAATCATATTAATTATATGATAACAATAATAAGTAGCAATAACAATAATAAAGATTTTTAAAATGTAAACTACCTTAGAAGCCCAATTTTTTTAAAAAAAATATGCACCAAGCAGGGATCGAACCCGAGAGCTCCCGTTAACACACACCCATACTTAACCAGCTGATTCGTCCAGTTTTTCTGATTTATAACCAACCCGTAATATTATAACCCGGCTAGTTATTCATTCCTTCTTCTAACTCGTCGACCAGAAAACTCACCATAATCAAACCACACAATTTCTAACGACTCAGGTTCCTCAATTGGACATAAATGATTTGTAATCTTGTGATTTCAAATTAATCAAACACAACACAACTTTAACAAATAAGTGGACAAAAGAGCTGTATACAAAAAAGAAAAAAAATAAAATTAGAAGAACTCATTATTTGATTTTGAATTCAAGATTGTTATGGACAAAAGTTATAACACGAAATAAGTTTCAATCTACTCCTAGAATCATTCTCAACCATCAATTTAACTTGAATCATAAGAACAAATCCCAATTTTCTCAAGAACAATTCAGTTGACTTTTGTAATTACAACTTTGACTCGAAAATTAGGAATTGATAAAAGGAATTGGAAATTGAAATTTTTCAGAAAGTTCAACCAAAATATTCCTAACACTCCTACATTTTTAGATTTTGAAGAAAAAATTGAATTTGAGCTTTTGAAGAAAAAAAAATTTACGAACAGGGGAGAGTCGACTTCGTATTTTTTTTTTGTTTAACTTCCTAATTTATTAGCAGCAAATATAATAGATAATTGATAGAGATAACCTGAATGATTTCTTTTGTCAACACACTGAACTAATCGATTGTTTGATAGCAAGATTTAGTCGATAAAAGATTTCAATTAGATAGTAAATATAATAAAAAAATTTAAAAAGAAGAAACAACCAAGAATAATGATACCCGTGATATATATTACGCATTTTTTTTATAAAAGAAATACAGTTAATATAAATGTATTAATTTATAACAGATTTATATTTATATTATATAAGTATAATAAAAATTATGGTTAATAATATAAAAATACTATTATTAATAATAATATAAACAATAATAATCAGAATAATAATAATAGTAGAATTATTAACAAAATAATACCTATATTATTAATGATAATAAATAATATTAATAAAAATGTAAATAATAAAAAATTTAATAGTAATAGTTAATGACATTTAAGTTACAACTAATTTATACTTTTAATTCATCTTATAATAAAATTTATATTTTGAAAATCATAATCTTACAACAATAATAATACTATAGTCATACAGAAAGTAATAATAATATTGCCATGACAACTATGTATTAATTTGTAATTAATTTAGTATACTAATATTACATATTATTAATTATTTAAAATTTATACAATGTATATATATTTAACATATACAAAATATTTAATATTTACTATATTAAACTGTACATATACTCGTCAATTAAGTATAGAAATTGTATTTATATATGTAATTATTTTAATAACAACCTTTTTATCTTTTTACATATTTAACACTGATGCTTGTATTGTATTTTATTATTTTAATTTATTATATATATATATATATATATATAATATATATATATATATATATATATATATATATATATATATATATACTTACATTTATAGTTATATATATATATACTTAATTACATTTTTATTTACAAACAATTGTTCGTGAATCCTTGGGAAAAGTTGAAGGTCAATTGAATATGAAACTGTTCAAAATTTTGAAACTCAATATTACAGAATTTGCTTATCGTGTCGAAATTATATTAAGATTAAAGTTTAAATTTGGTCGGAAATTTCCGGGTCGACACAGTACCTACCCGTTAAAGAAATTTCATCCCGAAATTTGATTGGGATGGTCATGCCTAACAATAAGAATGTTTCCCTGACAAATATGAGCTGATAAATAGAGTTTTATTACCATTAAATAATAAGGATAAAATAATTTGATTACTCGAAGAGTACGAGTGAAATTATCACAAAAGAGTGAAATAAAGAAATAGAGATTCGTCTTAGCTTTTGACGTAGCCAGGGTTGAGTTTAGAAAATGCGGTGCGTCTTAAATTTTGACATTGTCTTGGTTGAATTCCGGAATTCAAGGGATTTAAAATAAAATCTTGAAAATCTATAAGATCTGATTCTTCGAGATTTAATGAAATTAGGATTTCTTTAATTAAATGCAATGATCTGTCCCGATTACTACGTCTGATATTTCCATTATAAATTTACTTTTTCCGTTCCATTAGTTTTCACCACTTCTATACTCAATTCCCAATTTCAAAAGATTGTGAAAATGCTTAATCCAGTTCTAATCCTTGTCCTTATCCTTATTATCGCAACATTCATTCTCCTTTTCCAACTTCCACCGAAGGAATCTGTTTTTCTTCTACTTCACCCTTGGGGTTATAGTGTTTTTATTTCTCCCGTGTCTTTATGTTGCGATAAACATTGATATACACAGTTTGTAATTTATGTGCTGTTATCGGGCTTTATATTTTCTCTTATATTTCTGAGCTCTTTGCCTTTTTATTCTCTTATTGACTCTAAGTCAAGCGAATAATGGTACAGAATTTATAGATATGAAATTCGGAATGAACATAGTTAATGTTTTAAGAAGGAACTTGTAATGGCACGATCTTGATTTGTCAAATTACCAGAATATCCTGGAAAAATAGATTTATCAAGAAAATATGATCTTAATATGTTTGAAGATTAGGTAGAATGTAAGAGTCGTGTGACATGATACATGATGACGTTATAGTCTGTGAATCATCACGTTTCATTAGAAACTCAGCATGACTTACTTTAATATAATCACGTTGATCAACTGTCATTATATTATACTAACTCATGCATCAATTTCCAACACTACTTCAAAAATATTCATACTTTAAATTCGAATTTTTCAGAATTTAGAAACTAAGATAGTTTCCTTTCTGATGTAACACTGATTGCACGAAGAGATAATTGATTTCAGATAAGAGTAGTTATGAAAATATCTACAGGAATATCGAGGATATTTATAATGAATGATACGATGATATCTTGGAATTTCTAATATCGAAGGATGGTGAAAAAAAAAATTTGTCCGCAAGAGTTTAGAGTCAGAAGCAAGGTATTCGATAATGACTTTAGTAGAAAATAAATCATTTGGATTCTTTGAAGGCAGGTTTAGTCTTTGTGATTTATTCATGGCTTCCTTCATAGTTTCGCATAATCCGTTTTTCGGTACTAAATTTTCTATTGAGTGTTTCCAACCTTCCATTCCTTATTATCAAACTTTTGGCCGTTTAGACCATCTACAATTTTGCAGTTTCCTCTGCGTTTAATGCTACCATATCTGAATCATCGGTTATCAATCCGAGGTGGTTTCAAGAGAAATGTTGTTTTTAGATGATTAAACGCTGATGGTAATATGGTGGAATATAAAAGGTTCCCCAGTAACAATAAAGAGTACGCATATATATCAAGGATATAATAAGGTTGTTTCAGACGAAAAGTCGGAGTTGACTTGCTGGAGCTGTGACAAAATTTTCTACTTTGAAAGGGATTACCTAATTATTTTGGATAATAATAACACTAAAGGAATTAGCACAGCTACGTGTTAAATGTTTACTCAGTTTCTGAGGGTTTTTCAGGTGCATAACTATATTCATCAATCTTTTCTTCCGTAGATGAAGTGCGGTTGGTTCATCCTCTTGATTGAGGTGTCTTCAAGAATCATGAAAAGTTTGAACTCAGATTGGAATTATCAAAATGTAAATGAGGTTTGAGATAAAATCAAGTGGCAAACTTGAAGAGATGATTAATTTCATATGTTTTAATCAATATTTCAATTCATTTTAATTGTCCAATGTTGGTAGTCCACAGTTTAATAATTCAATAATTCATATATAGTTTAATATATAATATTCGAATTAATTAATACGTGTCGTGACCCGTGTACATGTCTCAGACTCGATCACGACTCAAAGTATTTATATTATTGTAGAATCAACCTCAACCCTGTATAGCTAACTCGATCATTACCGCATATAGAATGTCTATGGTTATTCCAAATAATATATATAGATGCGTCGATATGATATGTCAAAACCTTGTATACGTGTCCCGATATTTAAAGTGCGTAAAATAAATAACAGAAATTAAATGACGATAAATAAATTTGCGAGAATATAAATTGCGATAATTAAATTGCGATAAATAAAATGTAACCAGATAACTAGGAACAGTTAGCTAGGAATCGTTAGCGTGGATTCCTAACAAAATTATTCTTATAGTTAATTTGTTTGTTTCTAACAAATTTTATTTTGTCCGATGTTTTCTTCATTATGCCACTTGTTGGATTCTGATAGGTCAAAATCCAAATATGAAATTGAATGATAATAGTTATTCAGCGGTTAACGGATACGTATATCAGTGGATGTAAGCAGGATAGTAAATGACCGTTGAATCAGATTCGAAGAATGTACAGTGTAACTTATTAATGTGAAATTTAAATATTCCTCGGGTATTACCTACCCGTTAAAATATTTTCATCATTAACAGTTTGTACGAAAAAAATTTCAATTATAATCTTTATGAAAATATATATACATATATATTTTCTTCAGATGTAATTATGGATTTAGTGAGTCAATATGATATTAAACTCATTTGATTTTCAGTTTGAGCTAGAATAAATAATCTCTAAAACTTTTAAAAACCACATATTCTTCGCAGAATATTTCTTCAATGAAGTTATGAATTAATACTTCATCGTTCATTGTTGTTGGTACTCCTTGGTATCTATGGTACGTATGACGTTGATGTTCGTGTGACAGATTGTGAAGTTGAGGTTTGCGATGCAGTTGTTGTTGGTGATGGTAATGTTACTGTTGGCATTGGTGATGGTGGTACTGGTTATGCTGCTGGTGCAGCTGCTGGTGTTCGTAACCTTTGCACCATATTCTCCAAAGCCACTACCCGAGCGCGAAGCTCGTTGACTTCTTCTATTACACCGGGGTGATTTTCGGTTCGGACGAGCGAATAAATATGATCTAGAATTTGGTATAGTATATAATTGTGACGAGATACTCTGGAAATGAGAGAGAAATTGGTGTTTCGGACAGGTTCACCGGTAAGTGCTTCAGGTTCTTCGCCAAGAGGGCAATGTGGTGGATGAAAAGGATCACCTTCTTCTTGTCCCCAATGATTAAGGAGGCTACGAACCCAGCCCCAATTCATCCAGAATAGATGATTGCTAATCGGTTGATCCATTCTGGTTACACTGCTTTCGTAGCTCGAGTGAAAATCCATATCAAAATAGTTATCGGAATCCGACGAACTTGAACTGGTTGCGGAATTCATCTTGCATGGTTAGGTAAAGGATTTTATGAAATGATTTTTGGATATCAGATGATATTCTAATTACATAGAATATCTATGTATAGTACAGAAGATCTCATAGATTACGGATGAAATTAAGGAAACATGTCAGACAAAGTCTACAGTAACAGATACGCTAAGATATGGATTAGCAGACACACTAAGATATGAATTTTGTCTCTACACTATTCATGCAATCAATGCAATAAGAAGTGTCTAGACTAAGAATGATAAGCAGGTAATTTCCTAAGGATGATAAGTAGATTATTTTCGACACGAAATGATAAGCAAAACTTTTGACATGCAGACACAGTCGAAGTCCAGACTCACTAATGCATCTAAACAACTATCAATTAGACACACTAAGGCAAGACCTGGTTCGCTAAGACCATTGCTCTGATACCACATGAAGCGACCCGTCCTAATCCATAAGGATGAATACAATAACATTTGGTTACATCGCGAGGTATCTGACCTCTATATGATACATTTTACAAACATTGCATTCATTTTTAAAAGACAAACTTTCATTACATCGAAAGCTGACCGGCATGCATACCCTTTCATAATATATCCAAACTATAAATGACTTAATAGTAATCCTATTGAACCCAACGACTCGAATGCAACGTCTTTTGAAATATGTCATGAATGACTCCAAGTAATATCTCTAAATGAGCAAATGCACAGCGGAAGATTTCTTTCATACCTGAGAATAAACATGCTTTCAAGTGTCAACCAAAAGGTTGGTGAGTTCATTAGTTTATCAAAAACATTCATTTTCATCATTTTAATAGACCACGAGATTTCAGATATTCAATTGTACACGTAACCCGAGTACATAATAACACGCGTAACCCGCGAATTAAAAATCATTCATATGGTGAACGCTTGATAACCGACTTAACTTTAATGCATAGAATATCCCCAAATAGAACCTCTCGTCTGTATAATAATAATAATCTCGAAGTACTAAAGCATCCGTACCCCGGATGGGACTTGTCGAGGTCCATAGATCTATCTTTAGGATTCGCGTCGATTAGGGGCCATACCCGTTTCCTAATCATTAGGTTACCAAGCTAAAAATGGGTGATATTCAATATTCATAATCCAGCCATAGAATGTAGCTTTTGATCACTTGTGTAACATTAATAAAATCGGCGCATGTATTCTCAGTCCCAAAAATATATATAAAAAGCGAATAATGAAACTCACAATACTGTATTTTGTAGTAAAAATACAAATGACGACATTGAACAATGCAGGGTTGGCCTCGGATTCACGAACCTATATCAGTTATATATATATTAAAACATATACTTATAATTGAACAAATTTTTTTATTATTGATATAATTGTTATATTTAAAAATTTAAAGGTTTTATTGATAATTTAATTAAATATGACTAGTTTATATACTTTAGCTAAATAATTAGTAAAAATATTAATATAGTTATGTTACATGTATTAAGTGTAGTTATTTGTATATAAAAATATTTGTTTATTATTATAATAATAATATCGTAGTGATAGTAATAATAATATTAACAATTTTATTTAATTTGTAACCTAATCTGTAACGACCCGGATTTTTCCGATCGTTTTATACTTATGAGATTAATATTTACATAAAATAAACCTTACCAACATGATAAGCAATCCAAACTGTTGAGACTTATGTTTTTGAAAAGAGTTTCACACAACGTTTGACCGTCCAATTTGACCGATGATATCACGAACTATATAACACACCATAATTATACGATTATGTATATGTACATATCTATACATATTTAACATGATTTAAGGATGGTTTAACATTTCATTGTGAACTAACAACAATGAGTTATAAGTATACTTTGAGACCACTAACTTAAGTTATCAAAACAATAACTATATGTAACATTCTTTGACATATATACTTACAATATATAATGTGTTGGTGATCTATGTCACCAATATGATTTAAGTGTAATGGGATTAATTTGTAACCAAAATAATCTTGATAAATATCGAACAAGTTTGGGGAAGTGTGGAGTGCACACTTGTTTGAACTTATCTTGATTATGACGGGGGTTCGGGGGCAGCGCCCCCGATAAGCGGGGTCCAAGGGGTGGCAACCCCTGGCGGGGTCCAAGGGGCAGAGCCCCTGGCGGGGGTCGAGCTGAACATAAAAATTCGCATGAATCTCAACTCACAAATCAAAGAGGCTCAACGAGAAGCTCTTACTAAATAAAACATAGGAAATGAAATAATGAAGAAGTATGAGAAGCAACTCGTTATGCGGGAAGATGGAATTCGATATTTTGCAAATCGTATTTGGGTACCGAAGTTGGGTGGATTAAGGAAGTTGATATTGAATGAGGCACATAATGAAATGTCCCGTTCTTATTGATTAAAAACGTTCCATATTAATTGATTTCGTTGCGAGGTTTTGACCTCTATATGAGACGTTTTTCAAAGACTGCATTCATTTTTAAACAAACCATAACCTTTATTTCATCAATAAAGGTTTAAAAAACTTTACGTAGATTATCAAATAATGATAATCTAAAATATCCTGTTTACACACGACCATTACATAATGGTTTACAATACAAATATGTTACAACAAAATAAGTTTCTTGAATGCAGTTTTTACACAATATCATACAAGCATGGACTCCAAATCTTGTCCTTATTTAAGTATGCGACAGCGGAAGCTCTTAATAATCACCTGAGAATAAACATGCTTAAAACGTCAACAAAAATGTTGGTGAGTTATAGGTTTAACCTATATATATCAAATCGTAACAATAGACCACAAGATTTCATATTTCAATACACATCCCATACATAGAGATAAAAATCATTCATATGGTGAACACCTGGTAACCGACAATAACAAGATGCATATATAAGAATATCCCCATCATTCCGGGACACCCTTCGGATATGATATAAATTTCGAAGTACTAAAGCATCCGGTACTTTGGATGGGGTTTGTTAGGCCCAATAGATCTATCTTTAGGATTCGCGTCAATTAGGGTGTCTGTTCCCTAATTCTTAGATTACCAGACTTAATAAAAAGGGGCATATTCGATTTCGATAATTCAACCATAGAATGTAGTTTCACGTACTTGTGTCTATTTTGTAAATCATTTATAAAACCTGCATGTATTCTCATCCCAAAAATATTAGATTTTAAAAGTGGGACTATAACTCACTTTCACAGATTTTTACTTCGTCGGGAAGTAAGACTTGGCCACTGGTTGATTCACGAACCTATAACAATATATACATATATATCAAAATATGTTCAAAATATATTTACAACACTTTTAATATATTTTGATGTTTTAAGTTTATTAAGTCAGCTGTCCTCGTTAGTAACCTACAACTAGTTGTCCACAGTTAGATGTACAGAAATAAATCGATAAATATTATCTTGAATCAATCCACGACCCAGTGTATACGTATCTCAGTATTGATCACAACTCAAACTATATATATTTTGGAATCAACCTCAACCCTGTATAGCTAACTCCAACATTCACATATAGAGTGTCTATGGTTGTTCCGAAATATATATAGATGTGTCGACATGATAGGTCGAAACATTGTATACGTGTCTATGGTATCTCAAGATTACATAATATATAATACAAGTTGATTAAGTTATGGTTGGAATAGATTTGTTACCAATTTTCACGTAGCTAAAATGAGAAAAATTATCCAATCTTGTTTTACCCATAACTTCTTCATTTTAAATCCGTTTTGAGTGAATCAAATTGCTATGGTTTCATATTGAACTCTATTTTATGAATCTAAACAAAAAAAGTATAGGTTTCTAGTCGGAAAAATAAGTTACAAGTCGTTTTTGTAAAGGTAGTCATTTCAGTCGAAAGAACGACGTCTAGATGACCATTTTAGAAAACATACTTCCACTTTGAGTTTAACCATAATTTTTGGATATAGTTTCATGTTCATAATAAAAATCATTTTCTCAGAATAACAACTTTTAAATCAAAGTTTATCATAGTTTTTAATTAACTAACCCAAAACAGCCCGCGGTGTTACTACGACGGCGTAAATCCGGTTTTACGGTGTTTTTCGTGTTTCCAGGTTTTAAATCATTAAGTTAGCATATCATATAGATATAGAACATGTGTTTAGTTGATTTTAAAAGTCAAGTTAGAAGGATTAACTTTTGTTTGCGAACAAGTTTAGAATTAACTAAACTATGTTCTAGTGATTACAAGTTTAAACCTTCGAATAAGATAGCTTTATATGTATGAATCGAATGATGTTATGAACATCATTACTACCTTAAGTTCCTTGGATGAACCTACTGGAAAAGAGAAAAATGGATCTAGCTTCAATGGATCCTTGGATGGCTCAAAGTTCTTGAAGCAAAATCATGACACGAAAACAAGTTCAAGTAAGATCATCACTTGAAATAAGATTGTTATAGTTATAGAAATTGAACCAAAGTTTGAATATGATTATTACCTTGTATTAGAATGATAACCTACTGTAAGAAACAAAGATTTCTTGAGGTTGGATGATCACCTTACAAGATTGGAAGTGAGCTAGCAAACTTGAAAGTATTCTTGATTTTATGAAACTAGAACTTTTGGAATTTATGAAGAACACTTAGAACTTGAAGATAGAACTTGAGAGAGTTCAATTAGATGAAGAAAATTGAAGAATGAAAGTGTTTGTAGGTGTTTTTGGTCGTTGGTGTATGGATTAGATATAAAGGATATGTAATTTTGTTTTCATGTAAATAAGTCATGAATGATTACTCATATTTTTGTAATCTTATGAGATATTTCATGCTAGTTGCCAAATGATGGTTCCCACATGTGTTAGGTGACTCACATGGGCTGCTAAGAGCTGATCATTGGAGTGTATATACCAATAGTACATACATCTAAAAGCTGTGTATTGTACGAGTACGAATACGGGTGCATACGAGTAGAATTGTTGATGAAACTGAACGAGGATGTAATTGTAAGCATTTTTGTTAAGTAGAAGTATTTTGATAAGTGTATTGAAGTCTTTCAAAAGTGTATAAATACATATTAAAACACTACATGTATATACATTTTAACTGAGTCGTTAAGTCATCGTTAGTCGTTACATGTAAGTGTTGTTTTGAAACCTTTAGGTTAACGATCTTGTTAAATGTTGTTAACCCAATGTTTATAATATCAAATGAGATTTTAAATTATTATTTTATCATGATATTATCATGTATGAATATCTCTTAATATGATATATACACATTAAATGTCTTTACAACGATAATCGTTACATATATGTCTCGTTTAAAAATCATTAAGTTAGTAGTCTTGTTTTTACATATGTAGTTCATTGTTAATATACTTAATGATATGTTTACTTATCATAGTATCATGTTAACTATATATATATCCATATATATGTCATCATATAGTTTTTACAAGTTTTAACGTTCGTGAATCACCGGTCAACTTGGGTAGTCAATTGTCTATATGAAACCTATTTCAATTAATCAAGTCTTAACAAGTTTGATTGCTTAATATGTTGGAAACATTTAATCATGTAAATATCAATCTCAATTAATATATATAAACATGGAAAAGTTCGGGTCACTACAGTACCTACCCGTTAAATAAATTTCGTCCCGAAATTTTAAGCTGTTGAAGGTGTTGACGAATCTTCTGGAAAGAGATGCGGGTATTTCTTCTTCATCTGATCTTCACGCTCCCAGGTGAACTCGGGTCCTCTACGAGCATTCCATCGAACCTTAACAATTGGTATCTTGTTTTGCTTAAGTCTTTTAACCTCACGATCCATTATTTCGACGGGTTCTTCGATGAATTGAAGTTTTTTGTTGATTTGGATTTCATCTAACGGAATAGTGAGATCTTCTTTAGCAAAACATTTCTTCAAATTCGAGACGTGGAAAGTGTTATGTACAGCCGCGAGTTGTTGAGGTAACTCAAGTCGGTAAGCTACTGGTCCGACACGATCAATAATCTTGAATGGTCCAATATACCTTGGATTTAATTTCCCTCGTTTACCAAATCGAACAACGCCTTTCCAAGGTGCAACTTTAAGCATGACCATCTCTCCAATTTCAAATTCTATATCTTTTCTTTTAATGTCAGCGTAGCTCTTTTGTCGACTTTGGGCGGTTTTCAACCGTTGTTGAATTTGGATGATCTTCTCGGTAGTTTCTTGTATAATCTCCGGACCCGTAATCTGTCTATCCCCCACTTCACTCCAACAAATCGGAGACCTGCACTTTCTACCATAAAGTGCTTCAAACGGCGCCATCTCAATGCTTGAATGGTAGCTGTTGTTGTAGGAAAATTCTGCTAACGGTAGATGTCGATCCCAACTGTTTCCGAAATCAATAACACATGCTCGTAGCATGTCTTCAAGCGTTTGTATCGTCCTTTCGCTCTGCCCATCAGTTTGTGGATGATAGGCAGTACTCATGTCTAGACGAGTTCCTAATGCTTGCTGTAATGTCTGCCAGAATCTTGAAATAAATCTGCCATCCCTATCAGAGATAATAGAGATTGGTATTCCATGTCTGGAGATGACTTCCTTCAAATACAGTCGTGCTAACTTCTCCATCTTGTCATCTTCTCTTATTGGCAGGAAGTGTGCTGACTTGGTGAGACGATCAACTATTACCCAAATAGTATCAAAACCACTTGCAGTCCTTGGCAATTTAGTGATGAAATCCATGGTAATGTTTTCCCATTTCCATTCTGGGATTTCGGGTTGTTGAAGTAGACCTGATGGTTTCTGATGCTCAGCTTTAACCTTAGAACACGTCAAACATTCTCCTACGTATTTAGCAACATCGGCTTTCATACCCGGCCACCAAAAATGTTTCTTGAGATCCTTGTACATCTTCCCCGTTCCAGGATGTATTGAGTATCTGGTTTTATGAGCTTCTCTAAGTACCATTTCTCTCATATCTCCAAATTTTGGTACCCAAATCCTTTCAGCCCTATACCGGGTTCCGTCTTCCCGAATATTAAGATGCTTCTCTGATCCTTTGGGTATTTCATCCTTTAAATTTCCCTCTTTTAAAACTCCTTGTTGCGCCTCCTTTATTTGAGTAGTAAGGTTATTATGAATCATTATATTCATAGATTTTACTCGAATGGGTTCTCTGTCCTTCCTGCTCAAGGCATCGGCTACCACATTTGCCTTCCCCGGGTGGTAACGAATCTCGAAGTCGTAATCATTCAATAATTCAATCCACCTACGCTGCCTCATATTCAGTTGTTTCTGATTAAATATGTGTTGAAGACTTTTGTGGTCGGTATATATAATACTTTTGACCCCATATAAGTAGTGCCTCCAAGTCTTTAATGCAAAAACAACCGCGCCTAATTCCAAATCATGCGTCGTATAATTTTGTTCGTGAATCTTCAATTGTCTAGACGCATAAGCAATCACCTTCGTTCGTTGCATTAATACACAACCGAGACCTTGCTTTGATGCATCAGAATAAATCACAAAATCATCATTCCCTTCAGGCAATGACAATATAGGTGCCGTAGTTAGCTTTTTCTTCAATAACTGAAACGCTTTCTCTTGTTCATCATTCCATTCAAATTTCTTCCCTTTATGCGTTAATGCAGTCAAGGGTTTTGCTATTCTGGAAAAGTCTTGGATGAACCTTCTGTAGTAACCAGCTAATCCTAAAAACTGGCGTATGTGTTTCGGAGTTTTCGGGGTTTCCCACTTTTCAACAGTTTCTATCTTTGCCGGATCCACCTTAATACCTTCTTTGTTCACTATGTGACCGAGGAATTGAACTTCTTCCAACCAAAATGCACACTTTGAAAACTTAGCGTACAATTCTTCCTTCCTCAATACTTCTAACACCTTTCTCAAATGTTCACCGTGTTCTTGGTCATTCTTTGAGTAAATAAGTATGTCATCAATGAAAACAATGACAAACTTGTCAAGGTATGGTCCACACACTCGGTTCATAAGGTCCATGAACACAGCTGGTGCATTAGTTAAACCAAACGGCATGACCATAAACTCGTAATGACCGTAACGTGTTCTGAAAGCAGTCTTTGGAATATCATCTTCTTTCACCCGCATTTGATGATACCCGGAACGTAAGTCAATCTTTGAATAAACAGACGAGCCTTGTAGTTGATCAAATAAGTCATCGATTCTCGGTAGTGGGTAGCGGTTCTTGATGGTAAGTTTGTTCAACTCTCGGTAGTCGATACACAACCTGAATGTACCATCTTTCTTCTTGACAAACAAAACAGGAGCTCCCCACGGTGATGTGCTTGGTCGAATGAAACCACGCTCTAAAAGTTCTTGTAATTGGCTTTGCAGTTCTTTCATCTCGCTGGGTGCGAGTCTGTAAGGAGCACGAGCTATTGGTGCAGCTCCTGGTACAAGATCTATTTGAAATTCAACGGATCGATGTGGGGGTAATCCCGGTAATTCTTTCGGAAATACATCGGGAAATTCTTTTGCAATGGGAACATCATTGATGCTCTTTTCTTCAGTTTGTACTTTCTCGACGTGTGCTAGAACAGCATAGCAACCTTTTCTTATTAGTTTTTGTGCCTTCAAATTACTAATAAGATGTAGCTTCGTGTTGCCCTTTTCTCCGTACACCATTAAGGGTTTTCCTTTTTCTCGTATAATGCGAATTGCATTTTTGTAACAAACGATCTCCGCTTTCACTTCTTTCAACCAGTCCATACCGATTATCACATCAAAACTCCCTAACTCTACTGGTATCAAATCAATCTTAAATGTTTCGCTAACCAGTTTAATTTCTCGATTCCGACATATATTATCTGCTGAAATTAATTTACCATTTGCTAATTCGAGTAAAAATTTACTATCCAAAGGCGTCAATGGACAACTTAATTTAGCACAAAAATCTCTACTCATATAGCTTCTATCCGCACCCGAATCAAATAAAACGTAAGCAGATTTATTGTCAATAAGAAACGTACCCGTAACAAGCTCCGGGTCTTCCTGTGCCTCTACCGCATTAATATTGAAAACTCTTCCACGGCCTTGTCCATTCGTGTTCTCCTGGTTCGGGCAATTTCTAATAATGTGGCCTGGTTTTCCACATTTATAACAAACTACATTGGCATAACTTGCTCCGACACTACTTGCTCCGCCATTACTCGTTCCGACACCATTTGTTCCTTTCGTTCTATTAACCCCTGGTCCGTAGACCTCACACTTCGCCGCGCTATGACCATTTCTTTTACACTTGTTGCAAAATTTGGTGCAGAACCCCGAGTGATTCTTTTCACACCTTTGGCATAGTTGCTTCTGATTGTTGTTGTTGTTGCGGTTATTATTGTTGTTGGGATGATTGTTGTAGTTGCTGTTGTTGTTGTTGTTGTTGTTGTTGAGCCGTTTGTTGTAGTTGCGATTGATGTTGCGATTGTTGTTGTTGTTGTATTGGTGATTCTTATCACCATTTTCCTCCCACTTTCTTTTGACTTGCTTCACATTGGCCTCTTCAGCAGTCTGTTCTTTAATTCTTTCTTCAATCTGGTTCACTAGTTTGTGAGCCATTCTACATGCCTGTTGTATGGAGGCGGGCTCGTGTGAACTTATATCTTCTTGGATTCTTTCCGGTAATCCTTTCACAAACGCGTCGATCTTCTCTTCCTCATCTTCGAATGCTCCCGGACACAATAGGCACAATTCTGTGAATCGTCTTTCGTACGTGGTAATATCAAATCCTTGGGTTCGTAACCCTCTAAGTTCTGTCTTGAGCTTATTGACCTCGGTTCTGGGACGGTACTTCTCGTTCATCAAGTGCTTGAATGCTGACCACGGTAGTGCGTACGCATCGTCTTGTCCCACTTGCTCTAGATAGGTATTCCACCATGTTAACGCAGAACCTGTGAAGGTATGCGTAGCGTACTTCACTTTGTCTTCTTCAGTACACTTACTTATGGCAAACACCGATTCGACCTTCTCGGTCCACCGTTTCAATCCGATCGGTCCTTCGGTTCCATCAAATTCCAAAGGTTTGCAGGCAGTGAATTCTTTGTAGGTGCATCCTACACGATTTCCTGTACTGCTAGATCCAAGGTTATTGTTGGTATGTAGCGCAGCCTGTACTGCGGCTATGTTTGAAGCTAGAAAAGTACGGAATTCCTCTTCATTCATATTCACGGTGTGTCGAGTAGTCGGTGCCATTTCCTTCAAAATAGTTAAATGGAACAAGTTAATCATACAGAATATTAAGAGTAGTTAATAGTATTTCGTAGCATAATATGAACTCATTTATAAAAGCTTTTTCTTCATATTAGCGTTTTATAAGTTTAAATTCGGGTAGTACCTACCCGTTAAGTTCATACTTAGTAGCTAATATACAATTCAACTACTACAATTCTATATGAAAAACTGATTATAATAATATTTCGCGTTCAAACTTTTATACAATATTTTACAAACTTACAATACCGCTTATTTTACATAAAGCATGAAATATAGCACACAATAACTTTGATACAAGATAGTTGTGAAGATAATTCTAGCTAATACACAAGTCGTTCAGCAAAGGCAATAAAGACACGTAATTCATACGTCCAGAAACAAGTCATGCATTCTGGTTTTACTAGGACTACTTCCCATCCTTGGTCTTGTGCAACATAACCGTTATGGCCGTTGATAAGACAGCGTGTTGTAACGTCGTCAAAGGGACGAGGGTTACGTAATGTCCAACAGTCCCGTAACAATCTAAAAACCTCATTTCTTACCCCAATTACCGACTCCGTCACTTGTGGAAATGTTTTGCTTAATAGTTGTAGCCCGATGTTCTTGTTCTCACTTTGGTGAGAAGCGAACATTACTAATCCGTAAGCATAACATGCTTCTTTATGTTGCATGTTAGCCGCTTTTTCTAAATCACGAAGTCCAATATTCGGATATATTGAGTCAAAATAATTTCTTAACCCGTTGCGTAAAATAGCATTTGGGTTCCCCGCAATATATGCGTCAAAGTAAACACATCGTAACTTATGGGTTTCCCAATGTGATATCCCCCATCTTTCAAACGAAAGTCTCTTATAAACCAAGACATTCTTGGAACGTTCTTCGAATGTCTTACAAACTGATCTCGCCTTAAATAGTTGTGCCGAAGAATTCTGGCCGACTCTAGACAAGATTTCATCAATCATGTCTCCGGGTAGGTCTCTTAAAATATTGGGTTGTCTATCCATTTTGTGTTTTTAAACTGTAAAATAGACAAGAGTTAGATTCATAAAAAAAATACTTATTAATACAAGCAATTTTTACATATATCATAAAGCATAAGAACACTATATTCCATATATTACACCACACGAATACAACTATCTTATTCCGACTCGCTCGTTTCTTCTTCTTCGGTTTTGGTTCGTTTTGCCAAGTTTCTAGGGATATATGATGTTCCCCTAATACGAGCCGTCGTTGTCCACATTGGTTTAGAAAAACCTGGTGGTTTAGAGGTTCCCGGGTCATTGTTACAACTTAAGGACTTCGGGGGTTGACGATACATATAAAGTTCATCGGGGTTGGAATTAGATTTCTCTATTTTTATGCCCTTTCCCTTATTATTTTCTTTTGCCTTTTTAAATTCAGTTGGGGTAATTTCTATAACATCATCGGAATTCTCGTCGGAATCCGATTCATCGGAGAATTGGTAATCCTCCCAATATTTTGCTTCCTTGGCGGAAACACCATTGACCATAATTAACTTTGGTCGGTTGGTTGAGGATTTTCTTTTACTTAACCGTTTTATTATTTCCCCCACCGGTTCTATTTCTTCATCCGGTTCCGATTCTTCTTCCGGTTCCGATTCTTCTTCCGGTTCCGACTCTTCTTCCGGTTCCTCTTCGGGAACTTGTGAATCAGTCCACAAATCATTCCAATTTACATTTGACTCTTCATTATTATTAGGTGAGTCAATGGGACTTGTTCTAGAGGTAGACATCTATCACATAATATCAAACACGTTAAGAGATTAATATATCACATAATATTCATATGTTAAAAATATATAGTTTCCAACAAAAATGTTAAGCAATCATTTTTAAAGAAAACACGGTCGAAGTCCAGACTCACTAATGCATCCTAACAAACTCGATAAGACACACTAATGCAAATTTTCTGGTTCTCTAAGACCAACGCTCTGATACCAACTGAAATGTCCCGTTCTTATTGATTAAAAACGTTCCATATTAATTGATTTCGTTGCGAGGTTTTGACCTCTATATGAGACGTTTTTCAAAGACTGCATTCATTTTTAAACAAACCATAACCTTTATTTCATCAATAAAGGTTTAAAAAACTTTACGTAGATTATCAAATAATGATAATCTAAAATATCCTGTTTACACACGACCATTACATAATGGTTTACAATACAAATATGTTACAACAAAATAAGTTTCTTGAATGCAGTTTTTACACAATATCATACAAGCATGGACTCCAAATCTTGTCCTTATTTAAGTATGCGACAGCGGAAGCTCTTAATAATCACCTGAGAATAAACATGCTTAAAACGTCAACAAAAATGTTGGTGAGTTATAGGTTTAACCTATATATATCAAATCGTAACAATAGACCACAAGATTTCATATTTCAATACACATCCCATACATAGAGATAAAAATCATTCATATGGTGAACACCTGGTAACCGACAATAACAAGATGCATATATAAGAATATCCCCATCATTCCGGGACACCCTTCGGATATGATATAAATTTCGAAGTACTAAAGCATCCGGTACTTTGGATGGGGTTTGTTAGGCCCAATAGATCTATCTTTAGGATTCGCGTCAATTAGGGTGTCTGTTCCCTAATTCTTAGATTACCAGACTTAATAAAAAGGGGCATATTCGATTTCGATAATTCAACCATAGAATGTAGTTTCACGTACTTGTGTCTATTTTGTAAATCATTTATAAAACCTGCATGTATTCTCATCCCAAAAATATTAGATTTTAAAAGTGGGACTATAACTCACTTTCACAGATTTTTACTTCGTCGGGAAGTAAGACTTGGCCACTGGTTGATTCACGAACCTATAACAATATATACATATATATCAAAATATGTTCAAAATATATTTACAACACTTTTAATATATTTTGATGTTTTAAGTTTATTAAGTCAGCTGTCCTCGTTAGTAACCTACAACTAGTTGTCCACAGTTAGATGTACAGAAATAAATCGATAAATATTATCTTGAATCAATCCACGACCCAGTGTATACGTATCTCAGTATTGATCACAACTCAAACTATATATATTTTGGAATCAACCTCAACCCTGTATAGCTAACTCCAACATTCACATATAGAGTGTCTATGGTTGTTCCGAAATATATATAGATGTGTCGACATGATAGGTCGAAACATTGTATACGTGTCTATGGTATCTCAAGATTACATAATATATAATACAAGTTGATTAAGTTATGGTTGGAATAGATTTGTTACCAATTTTCACGTAGCTAAAATGAGAAAAATTATCCAATCTTGTTTTACCCATAACTTCTTCATTTTAAATCCGTTTTGAGTGAATCAAATTGCTATGGTTTCATATTGAACTCTATTTTATGAATCTAAACAAAAAAAGTATAGGTTTCTAGTCGGAAAAATAAGTTACAAGTCGTTTTTGTAAAGGTAGTCATTTCAGTCGAAAGAACGACGTCTAGATGACCATTTTAGAAAACATACTTCCACTTTGAGTTTAACCATAATTTTTGGATATAGTTTCATGTTCATAATAAAAATCATTTTCTCAGAATAACAACTTTTAAATCAAAGTTTATCATAGTTTTTAATTAACTAACCCAAAACAGCCCGCGGTGTTACTACGACGGCGTAAATCCGGTTTTACGGTGTTTTTCGTGTTTCCAGGTTTTAAATCATTAAGTTAGCATATCATATAGATATAGAACATGTGTTTAGTTGATTTTAAAAGTCAAGTTAGAAGGATTAACTTTTGTTTGCGAACAAGTTTAGAATTAACTAAACTATGTTCTAGTGATTACAAGTTTAAACCTTCGAATAAGATAGCTTTATATGTATGAATCGAATGATGTTATGAACATCATTACTACCTTAAGTTCCTTGGATGAACCTACTGGAAAAGAGAAAAATGGATCTAGCTTCAATGGATCCTTGGATGGCTCAAAGTTCTTGAAGCAAAATCATGACACGAAAACAAGTTCAAGTAAGATCATCACTTGAAATAAGATTGTTATAGTTATAGAAATTGAACCAAAGTTTGAATATGATTATTACCTTGTATTAGAATGATAACCTACTGTAAGAAACAAAGATTTCTTGAGGTTGGATGATCACCTTACAAGATTGGAAGTGAGCTAGCAAACTTGAAAGTATTCTTGATTTTATGAAACTAGAACTTTTGGAATTTATGAAGAACACTTAGAACTTGAAGATAGAACTTGAGAGAGTTCAATTAGATGAAGAAAATTGAAGAATGAAAGTGTTTGTAGGTGTTTTTGGTCGTTGGTGTATGGATTAGATATAAAGGATATGTAATTTTGTTTTCATGTAAATAAGTCATGAATGATTACTCATATTTTTGTAATCTTATGAGATATTTCATGCTAGTTGCCAAATGATGGTTCCCACATGTGTTAGGTGACTCACATGGGCTGCTAAGAGCTGATCATTGGAGTGTATATACCAATAGTACATACATCTAAAAGCTGTGTATTGTACGAGTACGAATACGGGTGCATACGAGTAGAATTGTTGATGAAACTGAACGAGGATGTAATTGTAAGCATTTTTGTTAAGTAGAAGTATTTTGATAAGTGTATTGAAGTCTTTCAAAAGTGTATAAATACATATTAAAACACTACATGTATATACATTTTAACTGAGTCGTTAAGTCATCGTTAGTCGTTACATGTAAGTGTTGTTTTGAAACCTTTAGGTTAACGATCTTGTTAAATGTTGTTAACCCAATGTTTATAATATCAAATGAGATTTTAAATTATTATATTATCATGATATTATCATGTATGAATATCTCTTAATATGATATATACACATTAAATGTCTTTACAACGATAATCGTTACATATATGTCTCGTTTAAAAATCATTAAGTTAGTAGTCTTGTTTTTACATATGTAGTTCATTGTTAATATACTTAATGATATGTTTACTTATCATAGTATCATGTTAACTATATATATATCCATATATATGTCATCATATAGTTTTTACAAGTTTTAACGTTCGTGAATCACCGGTCAACTTGGGTAGTCAATTGTCTATATGAAACCTATTTCAATTAATCAAGTCTTAACAAGTTTGATTGCTTAATATGTTGGAAACATTTAATCATGTAAATATCAATCTCAATTAATATATATAAACATGGAAAAGTTCGGGTCACTACACATAAGACAAGATACTCGATACATCCTGGAGTTGGAAAGATGTATCAAGATCTTAAGACGCATTATTGGTGGCCTAATTTAAAGACAGATGTTGCAACATATGTTGGGGAATGTTTAACTTGTTCCAAAGTCAAAGCAGAACATCAGAAGCCGTCAGGGTTACTTCAACAACCAGAAATCCCAGAATGGAAATGGGATGGTATTACCATGGATTTCATCACAAAGTTACCTAAGACTGCCTGGGGTTATGACACCATTTGGGTAATAGTTGATCGTCTCACCAAATCTGCACATTTCTTGCCTATAAAGGAAATGGATAGAATGGAGAAACTATTACGATTATACATAAAGGAAATTGTTTCAATGCATGGAATACCTATTTCCATTATATCCGATCGTGATAGTAGATTTACATCAAATTTTTGGCAATCACTACAGGAGGCCCTGGGAACCCGTTTGGATATGAGCACCGCATACCATCCGCAAACTGACAGGCAGAGTGAAAGAACAATTCAGACTCTTGAAGACATGCTCAGGGCATGTGTGATCGATTTTGGAAATGGATGGGATAAATATCTACCATTAGCAGAATTCTCGTATAATAATAGTTATCATGCGAGCATTAAGGCTGCACCATTTGAAGCACTGTATGGAAGGAAGTGTAGATCCCCTATCTGTTGGAATGAAGTAGGAGATCGACAATTAACTAGTCCCGAGATCATCCATGAAACTACTGAGAAGATAGTGCAAATCAAGGAGAGATTGAAAACAGCCCGTAGTCGCCAAAAGAGCTACGCCGATGTCCGAAGGAAACCATTAGAGTTTCAGATCAGTAACATGGTTATGCTAAAGGTGTCACCTTGGAAAGGTGTAATACGTTTTGGAAAAAGCGGTAAACTGAACCCAAGGTATGTAGGCCCGTTCAAGGTCATCGAACGCATCGAATCGGTAGCTTATCGACTCGAGTTACCACAACAACTCACCGGGGTACATAATTCATTTCACGTCTCAAACCTCAAGAAATGTCTTGCAAAGGAAAATCTCACCATTCCTCTTGAAGAAATCCAAGTCGATGAGAAACTACAATTCATAGAAGAACCAGTCGAAATCATGGACCGTGAAGTTAAACGGCTCAAGCAGAGCAACATACCAATCGTTAAGGTTCGTTGGAATGCTCGAAGGGGTCCCGAGTTTACTTGGGAACGAGAGGATCAGATGAAACAAAAGTATCCACATTTGTTTCCGGACAACGCAAAATAGGTACAACTTTAAAATTTCGGGACGAAATTTATTTAACGGGTAGGTACTGTAACGACCCGGATTTTTCCGATCATTTTATACTTATCAGATTAATATTTACATAAAATAAACCTTACCAACATGATAAGCAATCCAAACTGTTGAGACTTATGTTTTTGAAAAGAGTTTCACACAACGTTTGACCGTCCAATTTGACCGATGATATCACGAACTATATAACACACCATAATTATACGATTATGTATATGTACATATCTATACATATTTAACATGATTTAAGGATGGTTTAACATTTCATTGTAAACTAACAACAATGAGTTATAAGTATACTTTGAGACCACTAACTTAAGTTATCAAAACAATAACTATATGTAACATTCTTTGACATATATACTTACAATATATAATGTGTTGGTGATCTATGTCACCAATATGATTTAAGTGTAATGGGATTAATTTGTAACCAAAATAATCTTGATAAATATCGAACAAGTTTGGGGAAGTGTGGAGTGCACACTTGTTTGAACTTATCTTGATTATGACGGGGGTTCGGGGGCAGCGCCCCCGATAAGCGGGGTCCAAGGGGTGGCAACCCCTGGCGTGGTCCAAGGGGCAAAGCCCCTGGCTGGGGTCGAGCTGAACATAAAAATTCGCATGAATCTCAACTCACAAATCAAAGAGGCTCAACGAGAAGCTCTTACTAAAGAAAACATAGGAAATGAAATAATGAAGAAGTATGAGAAGCAACTCGTTATGCGGGAAGACGGAATTCGATATTTTGCAAACCGTATTTGGGTACCGAAGTTGGGTGGATTAAGGAAGTTGATATTGAATGAGGGACATAAGACAAGATACTCGATACATCCTGGAGTTGGAAAGATGTATCAAGATCTTAAGACACATTATTGGTGGCCTAATTTAAAGACAGATGTTGCAACATATGTTGGGGAATGTTTAACTTGTTCCAAAATCAAAGCAGAACATCAGAAGCCGTCAGGGTTACTTCAACAACCAGAAATCCCAGAATGGAAATGGGATGGTATTACCATGGATTTCATCACAAAGTTACCTAAGACTGCCTGGGGTTATGACACCATTTGGGTAATAGTTGATCGTCTCACCAAATCTACACATTTCTTGCCTATAAAGAAAACGGATAGAATGGAGAAACTATTACGATTATACATAAAGGAAATTGTTTCAATGCATGGAATACCTATTTCCATTATATCCGATCGTGATAGTAGATTTACATCAAAGTTTTGGCAATCACTACAGGAGGCCCTGGGAACCCGTTTGGATATGAGCACCGCATACCATCCGCAAACTGACGGGCAGAGTGAAAGAACAATTCAGACTCTTGAAGACATGTTCAGGGCATGTGTGATCGATTTTGGAAATGGATGGGATAAATATCTACCATTAGCAGAATTCTCGTATAATAATAGTTATCATGCGAGCATTAAAGCTGCACCATTTGAAGCACTGTATGGAAGGAAGTGTAGATCCCCTATCTGTTGGAATGAAGTAAGAGATCGACAATTAACTGGTCCCGAGATCATCCATGAAACTACTGAGAAGATAGTGCAAATCAAGGAGAGATTGAAAACAGCCCGTAGTCGCCAAAAGAGCTACACCGATGTCCGAAGGAAACCATTAGAGTTTCAGATTGGTGACATGGTTATGCTAAAGGTGTCACCTTGGAAAGGTGTAATATGTTTTGGAAAAAGAGGTAAACTAAACCCAAGGTATGTAGGCCCGTTCAAGATCATCGAACGCATCGGACCGGTAGCTTATCGACTCGAGTTATCACAACAACTCACCGGGGTACATAATTCATTTCACGTCTCAAACCTCAAGAAATGTCTTGCAAAGGAAGATCTCACCATTCCTCTTGAAGAAATCCAAGTCGATGAGAAACTAAAATTCATAGAAGAACCAGTCGAAATCATGGACCGTGAAGTTAAACGGCTCAAGCAGAGCAACATACCAATCGTTAAGGTTCGTTGGAATGCTCGAAGGGGTCCCGAGTTTACCTGGGAACGAGAGGATCAGATAAAACAAAAGTATCCACATTTGTTTCCGGACAACGCAAAATAGGTACAACTTTAAAATTTTGGGACGAAATTTATTTAACGGGTAGGTACTGTAACGACCCGGATTTTTCCGATCGTTTTATACTTATGAGATTAATATTTACTTAAAATAAACCTTACCAATATGATAAGCAATCCAAACTGTTGAGACTTATGTTTTTGAAAAGAGTTTCACACAACGTTTGACCGTCCAATTTGACCGATGATATCACGAACTATATAACACACCATAATTATACGATTATGTATATGTACATATCTATACATATTTAATATGATTTAAGGATGGTTTAACATTTCATTGTAAACTAACAACAATGAGTTATAAGTATACTTTGAGACCACTAACTTAAGTTATCAAAACAATAACTATATGTAACATTCTTTGACATATATACTTACAATATATAATGTGTTGGTGATCTATGTCACCAATATGATTTAAGTGTAATGGGATTAATTTGTAACCAAAATAATCTTGATAAATATCGAACAAGTTTGGGGAAGTGTGGAGTGCACACTTTTTTGAACTTATCTTGATTATGACGGGGGTTCGGGGGCAGCGCCCCCGATAAGCGGGGTCCAAGGGGTGGCAACCACTGGAAGGGTCCAAGGGGCAGAGCCCCTGGCTGGGGTCGAGCTGAACATAAAAATTCGCATGAATCTCAACTCACAAATCAAAGAGGCTCAACGAGAAGCTCTTACTAAAGAAAACATAGGAAATGAAATAATGAAGAAGTATGAGAAGCAACTCGTTATGCGGGAAGACGGAATTTGATATTTTGCAAACCGTATTTGGGTACCGAAGTTGGGTGGATTAAGGAAGTTGATATTGAATGAGGCACATAAGACAAGATACTCGATACATCCTGGAGTTGGAAAGATGTATCAAGATCTTAAGACGCATTATTGGTGGCCTAATTTAAAGACAGATGTTGCAACATATGTTGGGGAATGTTTAACTTGTTCCAAAGTCAAAGCAGAACATCAGAAGCCGTCAGGGTTACTTCAACAACCAGAAATCCCAGAATGGAAATGGGATGGTATTACCATGGATTTCATCACAAAGTTACCTAAGACTGCCTGGGGTTATGACACCATTTGGGTAATAGTTGATCGTCTCACCAAATCTGCACATTTCTTGCCTATAAAGGAAACGGATAGAATGGAGAAACTATTACGATTATACATAAAGGAAATTGTTTCAATGTGAAATGTCCCGTTCTTATTGATTAAAAATGTTCCATATTAATTGATTTCGTTGCGAGGTTTTGACCTCTATATGAGACGTTTTTCAAAGACTGCATTCATTTTAAAACAAACCATAACCTTTATTTCATCAATAAAGGTTTAAAAAGCTTTACGTAGATTATCAAATAATGATAATATAAAATATCCTGTTTACACACGACCATTACATAATGGTTTACAATACAAATATGTTACATCGAAATCAGTTTCTTGAATGCAGTTTTTACACAATATCATACAAACATGGACTCCAAATCTTGTCCTTATTTTAGTATGCAACAGCGGAAGCTCTTAGTATTCACCTGAGAATAAACATGCTTTAAACGTCAACAAAAATGTTGGTGAGTTATAGGTTTAACCTATATATATCAAATCGTAACAATAGACCACAAGATTTCATATTTCAATACACATCCCATATATAGAGATAAAAATCATTCATATGGTGAACACCTGGTAACCGACAATAACAAGATGCATATATAAGAATATCCCCATCATTCCAGGACACCCTTCGGATATGATATAAATTTCGAAGTACTAAAGCATCCGGTACTTTGGATGGGGTTTGTTAGGCCCAATAGATCTATCTTTAGGATTCGCGTCAATTAGGGTGTCTGTTCCCTAATTCTTAGATTACCAGACTTAATAAAAAGGGGCATATTCGATTTCGATAATTCAACCATAGAATGTAGTTTCACATACTTGTGTCTATTTTGTAAATCATTTATAAAACCTGCATGTATTCTCATCCCAAAAATATTAGATTTTAAAAGTGGGACTATAACTCACTTTCACAGATTTTTTACTTCGTCAGGAAGTAAGACTTGGCCACTGGTTGATTCACGAACCTATAACAATATATACATATATATCAAAGTATGTTCAAAATATATTTACAACACTTTTAATATATTTTGATGTTTTAAGTTTATTAAGTCAGCTGTCCTCGTTAGTAACCTACAACTAGTTGTCCACAGTTAGATGTACAGAAATAAATCGATAAATATTATCTTGAATCAATCCACGACCCAGTGTATACGTATCTCAGTATTGATCACAACTCAAACTATATATATTTTGGAATCAACCTCAACCCTGTATAGCTAACTCCAACATTCACATATAGAGTGTCTATGGTTGTTCCGAAATATATATAGATGTGTCGACATGATAGGTCGAAACATTGTATACGTGTCTATGGTATCTCAAGATTACATAATATACAATACAAGTTGATTAAGTAATGGTTGGAATAGATTTGTTACAAATTTTCACGTAGCTAAAATGAGAAAAATTATCCAATCTTGTTTTACCCATAACTTCTTCATTTTAAATCCGTTTTGAGTGAATCAAATTGCTATGGTTTCATATTGAACTCTATTTTATGAATCTAAACAGAAAAAGTATAGGTTTATAGTCAGAAAAATAAGTTACAAGTCGTTTTTGTAAAGGTAGTCATTTCAGTCGAAAGAACGACGTCTAGATGACCATTTTAGAAAACATACTTCCACTTTGAGTTTAACCATAATTTTTGGATATAGTTTCATGTTCATAATAAAAATCATTTTCTCAGAATAACAACTTTTAAATCAAAGTTTATCATATTTTTTAATTAACTAACCCAAAACAGCCCGCGGTGTTACTACGACGGCGTAAATCCGGTTTTACGGTGTTTTTCGTGTTTCCAGGTTTTAAATCATTAAGTTAGCATATCATATAGATATAGAACATGTGTTTAGTTGATTTTAAAAGTCAAGTTAGAAGGATTAACTTTTGTTTGCGAACAAGTTTAGAATTAACTAAACTATGTTCTAGTGATTACAAGTTTAAACCTTCGAATAAGATAGCTTTATATGTATGAATTGAATGATGTTATGAACATCATTACTACCTTAATTTCCTTGGATAAACCTACTGGAAAAGTGAAAAATGGATCTAGCTTCAATGGATCCTTGGATGGCTCGAAGTTCTTGAAGCAGAATCATGACACGAAAACAAGTTCAAGTAAGATCATCACTTGAAATAAGATTGTTATAGTTATAGAAATTGAACCAAAGTTTGAATATGATTATTACCTTGTATTAGAATGATAACCTACTGTAAGAAACAAAGATTTCTTGAGGTTGGATGATCACCTTACAAGATTGGAAGTGAGCTA
The DNA here is from genome assembly GCF_046630445.1 of Rutidosis leptorrhynchoides. Taxonomy (NCBI): domain Eukaryota; kingdom Viridiplantae; phylum Streptophyta; class Magnoliopsida; order Asterales; family Asteraceae; genus Rutidosis; species Rutidosis leptorrhynchoides. Next base: position 290,374,603 of record NC_092336.1, on the reverse strand, counting down.
GCAAACTTGAAAGTATTCTTGATTTTATGAAACTAGAACTTTTGGAATTTATGAAGAACACTTAGAACTTGAAGATAGAACTTGAGAGAGATCAATTAGATGAAGAAAATTGAAGAATGAAAGTGTTTGTAGGTGTTTTTGGTTGTTGGTGTATGGATTAGATATAAAGGATATGTAATTTTGTTTTCATGTAAATAAGTCATGAATGATTACTCATATTTTTGTAATTTTATGAGATATTTCATGCTAGTTTCCAAATGATGGTTCCCACATGTGTTAGGTGACTCACATGGGCTGCTAAGAGCTGATCATTGGAGTGTATATACTAATAGTACATACATCTAAAAGCTGTGTATTGTACGAGTACGAATACGGGTGCATACGAGTAGAATTGTTGATGAAACTGAACGAGGATGTAATTGTAAGCATTTTTGTTAAGTAGAAGTATTTTGATAAGTGTATTGAAGTCTTTCAAAAGTGTATAAATACATATTAAAACACTACATGTATATACATTTTAACTGAGTCGTTAAGTCATCGTTAGTCGTTACATGTAAATGTTGTTTTGAAACCTTTAGGTTAACGATCTTGTTAAATGTTGTTAACCCAATGTTTATAATATCAAAAGAGATTTTAAATTATTATATTATCATGATATTATGATGTACGAATATCTCTTAATATGATATATATACATTAAATGTCGTTACAACGATAATCGTTACATATATGTCTCGTTTCAAAATCATTAAGTTAGTAGTCTTGTTTTTACATATGTAGTTCATTGTTAATATACTTAATGATATGTTTAATTATCATAATATAATGTTAACTATATATATAACCATATATATGTCATCATATAGTTTTTACAAGTTTTAACGTTCGTGAATCACCGGTCAACTTGGGTGGTCAATTGTCTATATGAAACCTATTTCAATTAATCAAGTCTTAACAAGTTTGATTGCTTAACATGTTGGAAACATTTAATCATGTAAATATCAATCTCAATTAATATATATAAACATGGAAAAGTTCGGGTCACTACAGTACCTACCCGTTAAATAAATTTCGTCTCGAAATTTTAAGCTGTTGAAGGTGTTGACGAATCTTCTGGAAATAGATGCGGGTATTTCTTCTTCATATGATCTTCACACTCCCAGGTGAACTCGGGTCCTCTACGAGCATTCCATCGAACCTTAACAATTGGTATCTTGTTTTGCTTAAGTCTTTTAACCTCACGATCCATTATTTCGACGGGTTCTTCGATGAATTGAAGTTTTTCTTTGATTTGGATTTCATCTAACGGAATAGTGAGATCTTCTTTAGCAAAACATTTCTTCAAATTCGAGACGTGGAAAGTGTTATGTACAGCCGCGAGTTGTTGAGGTAACTCAAGTCGGTAAGCTACTGGTCCGACACGATCAATAATCTTGAATGGTCCAATATACCTTGGATTTAATTTCCCTCGTTTACCAAATCGAACAACGCCTTTCCAAGGTGCAACTTTAAGCATGACCATCTCTCCAATTTCAAATTCTATATCTTTTCTTTTAATGTCAGCGTAGCTCTTTTGTCGACTTTGGGCAGTTTTCAACCGTTGTTGAATTTGGATGATCTTCTCGGTAGTTTCTTGTATAATCTCCGGACCCGTAATCTGTATATCCCCCACTTCACTCCAACAAATCGGAGACCTGCACTTTCTACCATAAAGTGCTTCAAACGGCGCCATCTCAATGCTTGAATGGTAGCTGTTGTTGTAGGAAAATTCTGCTAATGGTAGATGTCGATCCCAACTGTTTCCGAAATCAATAACACATGCTCGTAGCATGTCTTCAAGCGTTTGTATCGTCCTTTCGCTCTGCCCATCAGTTTGTGGATGATAGGCAGTACTCATGTCTAGACGAGTTCCTAATGCTTGCTGTAATGTCTGCCAGAATCTTGAAATAAATCTGCCATCCCTATCAGAGATAATAGAGATTGGTATTCCATGTCTGGAGACGACTTCCTTCAAATACAGTCGTGCTAACTTCTCCATCTTGTCATCTTCTCTTATTGGTAGGAAGTGTGCTGATTTGGTGAGACGATCAACTATTACCCAAATAGTATCAAAACCACTTGCAGTCCTTGGCAATTTAGTGATGAAATCCATGGTAATGTTTTCCCATTTCCATTCCGGGATTTCGGGTTGTTGAAGTAGACCTGATGGTTTCTGATGCTCAGCTTTGACCTTAGAACACGTCAAACATTCTCCTACGTATTTAGCAACATCGGCTTTCATACCCGGCCACCAAAAATGTTTCTTGAGATCCTTGTACATCTTCCCCGTTCCAGGATGTATTGAGTATCTGGTTTTATGAGCTTCTCTAAGCACCATTTCTCTCATATCTCCAAATTTTGGTACCCAAATCCTTTCAGCCCTATACCGGGTTCCGTCTTCCCGAATATTAAGATGCTTCTCCGATCCTTTGGGTATTTCATCCTTTAAATTTCCCTCTTTTAAAACTCCTTGTTGCGCCTCCTTTATTTGAGTTGTAAGGTTATTATGAATCATTATATTCATAGATTTTACTCGAATGGGTTCTCTGTCCTTCCTGCTCAAGGCATCGGCTACCACATTTGCCTTCCCCGGGTGGTAACGAATCTCAAAGTCGTAATCATTCAACAATTCAATCCACCTACGCTGCCTCATATTCAGTTGTTTCTGATTAAATATGTGTTGAAGACTTTTGTGGTCGGTATATATAATACTTTTGACCCCATATAAGTAGTGCCTCCAAGTCTTTAATGCAAAAACAACTGCGCCTAATTCCAAATCATGCGTCGTATAATTTTGTTCGTGAATCTTCAATTGTCTAGACGCATAAGCAATCACCTTCGTTCGTTGCATTAATACACAACCGAGACCTTGCTTTGATGCATCACAATAAATCACAAAATCATCATTCCCTTCAGGCAATGATAATATAGGTGCCGTAGTTAGCTTTTTCTTCAATAACTGAAACGCTTTCTCTTGTTCATCATTCCATTCAAATTTCTTCCCTTTATGCGTTAATGCAGTCAAGGGTTTTGCTATTCTGGAAAAGTCTTGGATGAACCTTCTGTAGTAACCAGCTAGTCCTAAAAACTGGCGTATGTGTTTCGGAGTTTTCGGGGTTTCCCACTTTTCAACAGTTTCTATCTTTGCCGGATCCACCTTAATACCTTCTTTGTTCACTATGTGACCGAGGAATTGAACTTCTTCCAACCAAAATGCACACTTTGAAAACTTAGCGTACAATTCTTCCTTCCTCAATACTTCTAACACCTTTCTCAAATGTTCACCGTGTTCTTGGTCATTCTTTGAGTAAATAAGTATGTCATCAATGAAAACAATGACAAACTTGTCAAGGTATGGTCCACACACTCGGTTCATAAGGTCCATGAACACAGCTGGTGCATTAGTTAAACCAAACGGCATGACCATAAACTCGTAATGACCGTAACGTGTTCTGAAAGCAGTCTTTGGAATATCATCTTCTTTCACCCGCATTTGATGATACCCGGAACGTAAGTCAATCTTTGAATAAACAGACGAGCCTTGTAGTTGATCAAATAAGTCGTCGATTCTCGGTAGTGGGTAGCGGTTCTTGATGGTAAGTTTGTTCAACTCTCGGTAGTCGATACACAACCTGAATGTACCATCTTTCTTCTTGACAAACAAAACAGGAGCTCCCCACGGTGATGTGCTTGGTCGAATGAAACCACGCTCTAAAAGTTCTTGTAATTGGCTTTGTAGTTCTTTCATCTCGCTGGGTGCGAGTCTGTAAGGAGCACGAGCTATTGGTGCAGCTCCTGGTACAAGATCTATTTGAAATTCAACGGATCGATGTGGGGGTAATCCCGGCAATTCTTTCGGAAATACATCGGGAAATTCTTTTGCAATGGGAACATCATTGATGCTCTTTTCTTCAGTTTGTACTTTCTCGACATGTGCTAGAACAGCATAGCAACCTTTTCTTATTAGTTTTTATGCCTTCAAATTACTAATAAGATGTAGCTTCGTGTTGCCCTTTTCTTCGTACACCGTTAAAGGTTTTCCTTTTTCTCGTATAATGCGAATTGCATTTTTGTAACAAACGATCTCTGCTTTCACTTCTTTCTACCAGTCCATACCGATTATCACATCAAAACTCCCTAACTCTACTGGTATCAAATCAATCTTAAATGTTTCGCTAACCAGTTTAATTTCTCGATTCCGACATATATTATCTGCTGAAATTAATTTACCATTTGCTAATTCGAGGAAAAATTTACTATCCAAAGGCGTCAATGGACAACTTAATTTAGCACAAAAATCTCTACTCATATAGCTTCTATCCGCACCCGAATCAAATAAAACGTAAGCAGATTTATTGTCAATAAGAAACGTACCCGTAACAAGCTCCGGGTCTTCCTGTGCCTCTGCAGCATTAATATTGAAAACTCTTCCGCGGCCTTGTCCATTCGTGTTCTCCTGGTTCGGGCAATTTCTAATAATGTGGCCCGGTTTTCCACATTTATAACAAACTACATTGGCATAACTTGCTCCGACACTACTTGCTCCGCCATTACTCGTTCCGACACCATTTATTCCTTTCGTTCTATTAACCCCTGGTCCGTAGACCTCACACTTCGCCGCGCTATGACCATTTCTTTTACACTTGTTGCAAAATTTGGTGCAGAACCCCGAGTGATACTTTTCACACCTTTGGCATAGCTGCTTCTGATTGTTGTTGCTGTTGCGGTTATTATTATTGTTGGGATGATTGTTGTAGTTGCTTTTGTTGTTGTTGTTGTTGTTGTTGTTGGGCCGTTTGTTGTAGTTGCGATTGTTGGGATAATTGTTGCGATTATTGTTGTAATTGCTGTTGTTGCTGTATTGGCGATTCTTATCACCGTTTTCCTCCCACTTTATTTTGACTTGCTTCACATTGGCCTCTTCAGCAGTCTATTCTTTAATTCTTTCTTCAATCTGGTTCACTAGTTTGTGAGCCATTCTACATGCCTGTTGTATGGAGGTGGGCTCGTGTGAACTTATATCTTCTTGGATTCTTTCCGGTAATCCTTTCACAAACGCGTCGATCTTCTCTTCCTCATCTTCGAATGCTCCCGGACACAATAGGCACAATTCTGTGAATCGTCTTTCGTACGTGGTAATATCAAATCCTTGGGTTCGTAACCCTCTAAGTTCTGTCTTGAGCTTATTGACCTCGGTTCTGGGACGGTACTTCTCGTTCATCAAGTGCTTGAATGCTGATCACGGTAGTGCGTACGCATCATCTTGTCCTACTTGCTCTAGATAGGTATTCCACCATGTTAACGCAGAACCTGTGAAGGTATACGTAGCGTACTTCACTTTGTCCTCTTCAGTACACTTACTTATGGCAAACACCGATTCGACCTTCTCGGTCCACCGTTTCAATCCGATCGGTCCTTCGGTTCCATCAAATTCCAAAGGTTTGCAGGCAGTGAATTCTTTGTAGGTGCATCCTACACGATTTCCTGTACTGCCAGATCCAAGGTTATCGTTGGTATGTAGCGCAGCCTGTACCGCGGCTATGTTTGAAGCTAGAAAAGTACGGAATTCCTCTTCATTCATATTCACGGTGTGTCGAGTAGTCGGTGCCATTTCCTTCAAAATAGTCAAATGGAACAAGTTAATCATACAGAATATTAAGAGTAGTTAATAGTATTTCGTAGCATAATATGAACTCATTTATAAAAGCTTTTTCTTCATATTAGCATTTTATAAGTTTAAATTCGGGTAGTACCTACCCGTTAAGTTCATACTTAGTAGCTAATATACAATTCAACTACTACAATTCTATATGAAAAACTGATTGTAATAATATTTCACGTTCAAACTTTTATACAATAATTTACAAACTTACAATACCGCTTATTTTACATAAAGCATGAAATATAGCACACAATAACTTTGATACAAGATAGTTGTGAAGATAATTCTAGCTAGTACACAAGTCGTTCAGCAAAGGCAATAAAGACACGTAATTCATACGTCCAGAAACAAGTCATGCATTCTGGTTTTACTAGGACTACTTCCCATCCTTGGTCTTGTGGAACATAACCTTTATGGCCGTTGATAAGACAGCGTGTTGTAACGTCGTCAAAGGGACGAGGGTTACGTAATGACCAACAGTCTCGTAATAACCTAAAAACCTCATTTCTTATCCCAATTACCGACTCCGTTACTTGTGGGAACGTTTTGTTTAATAGTTGTAGCCCGATGTTCTTGTTCTCACTTTGGTGAGAAGCGAACATTACTAACCCGTAAGCATAACATGCTTCTTTATGTTGCATGTTAGCCGCTTTTTCTAAATCACGAAGTCCTATATTCGGATATACTGAGTCAAAATAATTTCTTAACCCGTTGCGTAAAATAGCATTTGGGTTCCCCGCAATATATGCGTCAAAGTAAACACATCGTAACTTATGGATTTCCCAATGTGATATCCCCCATCTTCCGAACGAAAGCCTTTTATAAACCAAGGCATTCTTGGGACGTTCTTCGAATGTCTTACAAACTGATCTCGCCTTAAATAGTTGTGCCGAGGAATTCTGACCGACTCTAGACAAGATTTCATCAATCATGTCTCCGGGTAGGTCTCTTAAAATATTGGGTTGTCTATCCATTTTGTGTTTTTATACTGTAAAATAGACAAGAGTTAGATTCATAAAAAAAATACTTATTAATACAAGCAATTTTTACATATATCATAAAGCATAAGCACACTATATTACATATATTACACCACACGAATATAACTATCTTATTCCGACTCGCTCGTTTCTTCTTGTTCAGTTTTGGTTCGTTTTGCCAAGTTTCTAGGGATATATGATGTTCCCCTAATACGAGCCGTCGTTGTCCACATTGGTTTAGAAAAACCTGGTGGTTTAGAGGTTCCCGGGTCATTGTTACAACTTAAGGACTTCGAGGGTTGACGATACATATAAAGTTCATCGGGGTTGGATTTAGATTTCTCTATTTTTATGCCCTTTCCCTTATTATTTTCTTTTGCCTTTTTAAATTCAGTTGGGGTAATTTCTATAACATCATCGGAATTCTCGTCGGAATCCGATTCATCGGAGAATTGGTAATCCTCCCAATATTTTGCTTCCTTGGTGGAAACACCATTGACCATAATTAACCTTGGTCGGTTGGTTGAGGATTCTCTTTTACTTAACCGTTTTATTATTTCCCCCACCGGTTCTATTTCTTCTTCCGGTTCCGATTCTTCTTCCGGTTCTGATTCTTCTTCCGGTTCCGACTCTTCTTCCGGTTCCTCTTCGGGAACTTGTGAATCATTCCACGAATCATTCCAATTTACATTTGACTCTTCATTATTATTAGGTGAGTCAATGGGACTTGTTCTAGAGGTAGACATCTATCACATAATATCAAACACGTTAAGAGATTAATATATCACATAATATTCATATGTTAAAAATATATAGTTTCCAACAAAAATGTTAAGCAATCATTTTTAAAGAAAATACGGTCGAAGTCCAGACTCACTAATGCATCCTAACAAACTCGATAAGACACACTAATGCAAATTTTCTGGTTCTCTAAGACCAACGCTCGGATACCAACTGAAATGTCCCGTTCTTATTGATTAAAAACGTTCCATATTAATTGATTTCGTTGCGAGGTTTTGACCTCTATATGAGACGTTTTTCAAAGACTGCATTCATTTTAAAACAAACCATAACCTTTATTTCATCAATAAAGGTTTAAAAAGCTTTACGTAGATTATCAAATAATGATAATCTAAAATATCCTGTTTACACACGACCATTACATAATGGTTTACAATACAAATATGTTACATCGAAATCAGTTTCTTGAATGCAGTTTTTACACAATATCATACAAACATGGACTCCAAATCTTGTCCTTATTTTAGTATGCAACAGCGGAAGCTGTTAGTATTCACCTGAGAATAAACATGCTTTAAACGTCAACAAAAATGTTGGTGAGTTATAGGTTTAACCTATATATATCAAATCGTAACAATAGACCACAAGATTTCATATTTCAATACACATCCCATACATAGAGATAAAAATCATTCATATGGTGAACACCTGGTAACCGACAATAACAAGATGCATATATAAGAATATCCCCATCATTCTGGGACACCCTTCGGATATGATATAAATTTCGAAGTACTAAAGCATCCGGTACTTTGGATGGGGTTTGTTAGGCCCAATAGATCTATCTTTAGGATTCGCGTCAATTAGGGTGTCTGTTCCCTAATTCTTAGATTACCAGACTTAATAAAAAGGGGCATATTCGATTTCGATAATTCAACCATAGAATGTAGTTTCACATACTTGTGTCTATTTTGTAAATCATTTATAAAACCTGCATGTATTCTCATCCCAAAAATATTAGATTTTAAAAGTGGGACTATAACTCACTTTCATAGATTTTTTACTTCGTCGGGAAGTAAGACTTGGCCACTGGTTGATTCACGAACCTATAACAATATATACATATATATCAAAGTATGTTCAAAATATATTTACAACACTTTTAATATATTTTGATGTTTTAAGTTTATTAAGTCAGCTGTCCTCGTTAGTAACCTACAACTAGTTGTCCACAGTTAGATGTACAGAAATAAATCGATAAATATTATCTTGAATCAATCCACGACCCAGTGTATACGTATCTCAGTATTGATCACAACTCAAACTATATATATTTTGGAATCAACCTCAACCCTGTATAGCTAACTCCAACATTCACATATAGAGTGTCTATGGTTGTTCCGAAATATATATAGATGTGTCGACATGATAGGTCGAAACATTGTATACGTGTCTATGGTATCTCAAGATTACATAATATACAATACAAGTTGATTAAGTTATGGTTGGAATAGATTTGTTACCAATTTTCACGTAGCTAAAATGAGAAAAATTATCCAATCTTGTTTTACCCATAACTTCTTCATTTTAAATCCGTTTTGAGTGAATCAAATTGCTATGGTTTCATATTGAACTCTATTTTATGAATCTAAACAGAAAAAGTATAGGTTTATTGTCAGAAAAATAAGTTACAAGTCGTTTTTGTAAAGGTAGTCATTTCAGTCGAAAGAACGACGTCTAGATGACCATTTTAGAAAACATACTTCCACTTTGAGTTTAACCATAATTTTTGGATATAGTTTCATGTTCATAATAAAAATCATTTTCTCAGAATAACAACTTTTAAATCAAAGTTTATCATATTTTTTAATTAACTAACCCAAAACAGCCCGCGGTGTTACTACGACGGCGTAAATCCGGTTTTACGGTGTTTTTCGTGTTTCCAGGTTTTAAATCATTAAGTTAGCATATCATATAGATATAGAACATGTGTTTAGTTGATTTTAAAAGTCAAGTTAGAAGGATTAACTTTTGTTTGCGAACAAGTTTAGAATTAACTAAACTATGTTCTAGTGATTACAAGTTTAAACCTTCGAATAAGATAGCTTTATATGTATGAATTGAATGATGTTATGAACATCATTACTACCTTAATTTCCTTGGATAAACCTACTGGAAAAGTGAAAAATGGATCTAGCTTCAATGGATCCTTGGATGGCTCGAAGTTCTTGAAGCAGAATCATGACACGAAAACAAGTTCAAGTAAGATCATCACTTGAAATAAGATTGTTATAGTTATAGAAATTGAACCAAAGTTTGAATATGATTATTACCTTGTATTAGAATGATAACCTACTGTAAGAAACAAAGATTTCTTGAGGTTGGATGATCACCTTACAAGATTGGAAGTGAGCTAGCAAACTTGAAAGTATTCTTGATTTTATGAAACTAGAACTTTTGGAATTTATGAAGAACACTTAGAACTTGAAGATAGAACTTGAGAGAGATCAATTAGATGAAGAAAATTGAAGAATGAAAGTGTTTGTAGGTGTTTTTGGTCGTTGGTGTATGGATTAGATATAAAGGATATGTAATTTTATTTTCATGTAAATAAGTCATGAATGATTACTCATATTTTTGTAATTTTATGAGATATTTCATGCTAGTTGCCAAATGATGGTTCCCACATGTGTTAGGTGACTCACATGGGCTGCTAAGAGCTGATCATTGGAGTGTATATACCAATAGTACATACATCTAAAAGCTGTGTATTGTACGAGTACGAATACAGGTGCATACGAGTAGAATTGTTGATGAAACTGAACGAGGATGTAATTGTAAGCATTTTTGTTAAGTAGAAGTATTTTGATAAGTGTATTGAAGTCTTTCAAAAGTGTATAAATACATATTAAAACACTACATGTATATACATTTTAACTGAGTCGTTAAGTCATCGTTAGTCGTTACATGTAAATGTTGTTTTGAAACCTTTAGATTAACGATCTTGTTAAATGTTGTTAACCCAATGTTTATAATATCAAAAGAGATTTTAAATTATTATATTATCATGATATTATGATGTACGAATATCTCTTAATATGATATATATACATTAAATGTCGTTACAACGATAATCGTTACATATATGTCTCGTTTCAAAATCATTAAGTTAGTAGTCTTGTTTTTACATATGTAGTTCATTGTTAATATACTTAATGATATGTTTAATTATCATAATATAATGTTAACTATATATATAACCATATATATGTCATCATATAGTTTTTACAAGTTTTAACGTTCGTGAATCACCGATCAACTTGGGTGGTCAATTGTCTATATGAAACCTATTTCAATTAATCAAGTCTTAACAAGTTTGATTGCTTAACATGTTGGAAACATTTAATCATGTAAATATCAATCTCAATTAATATATATAAACATGGAAAAGTTCGGGTCACTACACAATGCATGGAATACCTATTTCCATTATATCCGATCGTGATAGTAGATTTACATCAAAGTTTTGGCAATCACTACAGGAGGCCCTGGGAACCCGTTTGGATATGAGCACCGCATACCATCTGCAAACTGACGGGCAGAGTGAAAGAACAATTCAGACTCTTGAAGACATGCTCAGGGCATGGGTGATCGATTTTGGAAATGGATGGGATAAATATCTACCATTAGCAGAATTCTCGTATAATAATAGTTATCATGCGAGAATTAAAGCTGCACCATTTGAAGCACTATATGGAAGGAAGTGTAGATCCCCTATCTGTTGGAATGAAGTAGGAGATCGACAATTAACTGGTCCCGAGATCATCCATGAAACTACTGAGAAGATAGTGCAAATCAAGGAGAGATTGAAAACAGCCCGTAGTCGCCAAAAGAGCTACGCCGATGTCCGAAGGAAACCATTAGAGTTTCAGATCGGTGACATGGTTATGCTAAAGGTGTCACCTTGGAAAGGTGTAATACATTTTGGAAAAAGAGGTAAACTGAACCCAAGGTATGTAGGCCCGTTCAAGATCATCGAACGCATCGGACCGGTAGCTTATCGACTCGAGTTACCCCAAACAACTCACCGGGGTACATAATTCATTTCACGTCTCAAACCTCAAGAAATGTCTTGCAAAGGAAGATCTCACCATTCCTCTTGAAGAAATCCAAGTCGATGAGAAACTACAATTCATAGAAGAACTAGTCGAAATCATGGACCATGAAGTTAAACGGCTCAAGCAGAGCAACATACCAATTGTTAAGGTTCGTTGGAATGCTCAAAGGGGTCCCGAGTTTACTTGGGAACGAGAGGATCAGATGAAACAAAAGTATCCACATTTGTTTCCGGACAACGCAAAATAAGTACAACTTTAAAATTTCGGGACGAAATTTATTTAACGGGTAGGTACTGTAACGACCCGGATTTTTCCGATCGTTTTATACTTATGAGATTAATATTTATATAAAATAAACCTTACCAACATGATAATCAATCCAAACTGTTGAGACTTATGTTTTTGAAAAGAGTTTCACACAACGTATGACCGTCCAATTTGACCGATGATATCACGAACTATATAACACACCATAATTATACGATTATGTATATATACATATCTATACATATTTAACATGATTTAAGGATGGTTTAACATTTCATTGTGAACTAACAACAATGAGTTATAAGTATATTTTGAGACCACTAACTTAAGTTATCAAAACAATAACTATATGTAACATTCTTTGACATATATACTTACAATATATAATGTGTTGGTGATCTATGTCACCAATATGATTTAAGTGTAATGGGATTAATTTGTAACCAAAATAATCTTGATAAATATCGAACAAGTTTGGGGAAGTGTGGAGTGCACACTTGTTTGAACTTATCTTGATTATGATGGGGGTTCGGGGGCAGCGCCCCCGATAAGCGGGGTCCAAGGGGTGGCAACCCCTGGCGGGGTCCAAGGGGCAGAGCCCCTGGCTGGGGTCGAGCTGAACATAAAAATTCACATGAATCTCAACTCACAAATCAAAGAGGCTCAACGAGAAGCTCTTACTAAAGAAAACATAGGAAATGAAATAATGCAGAAGTATGAGAAGCAACTCGTTATGCGGGAAGACGGAATTCGATATTTTGCAAACCGTATTTGGGTACCGAAGTTGGGTGGATTAAGGAAGTTGATATTGAATGAGGCACATAAGACAAGATACTCGATACATCCTGGAGTTGGAAAGATGTATCAAGATCTTAAGACGCATTATTGGTGGCCTAATTTAAAGACAGATGTTGCAACATATGTTGGGGTCGAGCTGCCAGGTCAGCTTGGAAATTTTTTTTGGGCTAACATTGCTTTATTAAAAATGTCTTAAAATTTTATTTTGGCCCGGTTTGACCCAAAAATAAAAGCCCAGTTTTGAGCCTCTTTTACAGTTATAAACCCGTCCATATTTGAATTCTCGTTCCGAGTCCTCAAAATTTCTACAAGTATATCTAGGGTATATGTAACCGTATTATACCCAGCTTCTATACGTATTTACTATTGGTATATACCAACAATAAACTTCAATGATCAACCACTAGACATGATGTTACATGTGGGAACCAGCCATTTAACCTCATGTGTGACTTTTGTGCAAGAAAACAAACAAAATCTCCTATATATCCATCCCATAATCATGCTATTTTGCACACACACACATACAATTTCATTTCTAATTTTCTTTCAAGTTAATTCACTCCCTAATCTCTCTTCATTTACCTACTCAAGAACGTATCAATATAGTCATCCGATTTCAAGGAGATTACTTCCAATCTTTCAATCCCACTCCACCACTCTTTTGATTCCAAGATTTTTCTTACCTTTTCCAGTAGCTTTGTCCAAGTAACTTGATGTAGTAACCTTATTCATAACCTTATTCGATTCATATTTATATAGCTATCTTATTTTGTGTTATAAAATTTTAACAACAAGAACATAGTTTGAGTGATTTCAAACTTGTTCGCAAACTAAATAGATCCTTCTAATTTGATTTTTAAAAAAACACTTCAAGACCTGTAATATATCATATTATGACAAAATCGGATTAATCATATCTTGGCTAATTAACATAATATTTAATATATATTTACTTATGATTTTATTTTATATATTTCAGGACCACCCGTAAACAACACGAGAAGATTAATCATAAGACCTCATGATTGTACGCAACACGTCATTTGACAACACGGTACTTTATGTACGCAACACGTCATTTGACAACATGGTACCATGGGTCGAGATTAATTCTGATCAACACGAATACGATGGGGTCTTTATTTATTTTATTTAAGCAACTAATTGTGGACCACTAACATAACACTGCTAACTACGGACTAAGAAAATATTAAAAGTATTAAAAGTATATATATATATATATATATATATATATATATATATATATATATATATATATATATATATATATATATATATATAACAATTACTTGAAAAGAAAATATGTTGATATATTATATATATGGTTAGGTTCGTGATATCTATCGGAGACCAAGTCGAGTTAAATACCTTCAAGACAAAAGTGAGTATATAGTCCCACTTTTAAACTCTAAATATTTCGGGATGAGAATACATGCATTTTATGATTTACGTTATGGACACAAGTGATTAAAAATATATATTCTACGTTGAGTTGTACCACTGGCATACTTCCCTGTAACTTGGTAACTACTATTTACATGAGGTATTGTAAACGCGAATCCTGTTGATAGATCTATCGGGCCTGACAACCCCAACCGGACTGGACGACCAGTATTCAACGGTTGCATAGTACTTCGTTTCGGTTACTACACTTGGTACGGTGTAGTAAGATTTCATAATAAAGGGAATATGCGACGTTGATTAAATGTTAAGTATGGTTATCAAGTGCTCAACAACTTAGAATATTTTTATTAAAACGTTTATATATGAAATCTTGTGGTCTATATTCATAACGCTGCCGGCATTAAACCTATATCTCACCAACTTTATGTTGACGTTTTAAGCATGTTTATTCTCAGGTGATAACTAAAAGCTTCCGCTGCAACATGTTGAATTTAAGAAAGATCTTGAGTATGCATATTTGTGTCAAAAATAAAACTGCATATCGGAGGATTTGTAATGTAAAATATGTTGGAGGTCGTATTGTTATTATCACATGTAAAGTTTGTAAGTCTAAGATTATCGCTAAACGATAATCATTATTAAGTTGTTTAAACCTTGTATTTGTAATAAAAGCTATGGTTTGCATTGTAAAAACGAATGCAGTTTTTGAAAAATGTCGCATATAGAGGTCAATACCTCGCGATGAAATCATATGTTATTGTATTCGTCCTTAGGGTTAAGGTCGGGTTTTGACATGTGGTATCAGAGCGTTGGTCTTAGAGAACCAGAGAATTTGCATTAGTGTGTCTTATCGAGTTTGTTAGGATGCATTAGTGAGTCTGGACTTTGACCGTGTTTGATTTCGAAAACTATTACTTATCCTTGTTGGTTAAAAATTAATATGTAAATATTATGTAGTATTAACGTGCTAGTTGTTATGTGATAGATGTCTGGCTTAGAACTTATTATCACATTCAGCGACTCCGAACCAGACTCTTTAGATGGTGTTCCAGTCATTAATCTATCTGATGATGAAAACGATACCTTTGGGGAAGACTCACAAGTTCCGGATGAATCAATTGAAGAGGAACCGGAAAGTGATCCTGAGGAGGAAGAAATACAGGAAATTACGAAAGACAAGTTCGAACGAGGAAAGAAACGAAAGGCTACTGAAATGGAAAATCTGAATCCCGAGTCTAGAGAGGATGTTGTGGCACCAACTCCACCAGATACTTCCACACCTATTCCCGCTATTCCTATTAGTTCTATCCCGACATCCAGTTCTTCGGTTCCTCAGCCAAAACGCAGGGAGACAACCAGGATAACCTTTAAGCGATTTCTTTGAACACAAACGCTTTGGGTTAAATGATGCGCTGTTGTTTTAAACCATGGGATCATATAATGTTTTGTATAATATTACTAGTGTGGTTTGCTTAATGTTTAATGTAAGATAAGCATATGTAAAATAGTGAAGTGTGAAATGCAATAATTTTCCATGGTTAAGTATTATTTGGGTGGTAGTAATTGATTTTCGTACTAAGCTATTAAGTATGAACTTTAACGGGTAGGTACTACCCTAGATATAATTATAAAACGCTAATAAGAAGAAAAGGCTTTTATAATAATAACTGGTTCATATTATTAATAAGCTACGATGTACTGTAAATACATACTACATCTATAATATTCCATGTGAATAATTATTTTTTTTCATTCTTGTTGAAGATTATGGCGCGATTGAACCGAATGACGGAACAAGAAATCCAGGAACTCATCAATCAGCGAGTGAACGACAGAATGTTATGGGTCGAGGCTGCAAGAGGTGCTGCAGTTAACCCAAATCCTCGTGTGGGGTGCACTTACAAAACTTTTCAAGGTTGCAAGCCCTCATCATTCAGTGGAACAGAAGGACCGGTTGGTTTAACCCGGTGGATCGAAAAGATTGAGTCTGTGTTTAAAATCAGTGGTTGTATTGAGAAGGACATGACCAAGTATGCATCGTGCACCCTACAAGATAGTGCACTCACGTGGTGGAAAAACTATGTGAAGGCCGTAGGAGGAGATGTAGCTTATGATACTCCTTGGAAAGAATTCAAAATAATGCTAATCAACGAATATTGTCCAAGGAACGAGGTTAGGAAGTTGGAAGCTGAATTACGAAGCCTGAAAGCTGTTGGTACTGAACTCACCACCTACAATCAGCGATTCATGGAATTAGCTTTGCTATGTCCAGAATTAGTACCAACCGAAGAACGGAAGATTGAACTGTACAAAGACGGTTTGCCTAAAAAGGTCAAGGCAAATGTTACAGCATCCAAACCCAAGACTATTCATGAAGCTATCACCATGGCGAACGAGTTGATGGACCAAATTATTCTGGATAAGAACACCGATGTCAAGACATCGGGAAACAAAAGAACGTGGGAAGGTAATCATCAACAATCCAACAAGAAACAAGAAACCACGCAAGGTGCGGGTAGCGGTTCGAACTCAGGTTACAAGGGACGAAATCCTTTATGTAATAGATGCCACAAACATCACTCTGGTTATTGTAATGTGGTGTGCAACAATTGTAATCAAAAAGGTCATCTTGCTGAAGATTGTAGGGTTCCCGCTACAAATACAAATGGTACCAAGACTCATGCCACCAATGCAAATAGAACTGCCTTGGCCACTGTTACTTGTTATGGGTGTGGGAAACAGGGTCATTATAAGAGTCAGTGCCCTAATCCAGAGAAGAATAACGGATCTGCACGTGGAAGAGCATTTGTTATTAATGCTAGAGAGGCGTATGAAGACCCGGAGCTTGTTACGGGTATGTTTACCATTAATAACTTATCCGCATCTATTATATTTGATACTGGTGCCGATAGAAGTTACGTGTGTAGAGACTTTCACGCTAAATTGAATTGTTCATCATTACCTCTAGATGCTAAGTACATGATTGAGTTAGCTAATGGTAAACTAATTAAAGCCGATAAAATTTTCCGTGATTGTAAAATAAATTTAGCCGGAGAAACATTTAAGATTGATTTGATACCCGTAGAATTAGGAAGTTTTGATGTAATAGTCGGCATGGACTGGATGTCCAAAATAGGAGCTGAAGTTGTGTGCGCCAAGAAGGCAATTCGCATTCCTCGTAAGGATAGAACGCCATTAATGATTTATGGAGAGAAGGGTAACTCAAAGCTAAAACTCATTAGTTGTTTGAAAGCTCAAAAGTGCTTGAAGAAAGGGTGCTATGCTATCCTAGCACATGTTAATAAAGTCGAAATGAAGGAAAAAGTGAAGAGCATCAACGACGTGCCTGTGGCAAGAGATTTTCCTGAAGTATTTCCGGAAGAGTTGCCGGGATTACCTCCATTTAGATCTGTAGAATTTCAAATAGATCTAGTACCAGGAGCTGCACCAGTGGCTCGTGCTACATACAGACTTGCACCATCTGAGATGAAAGAGTTACAAAGCCAGTTACAAGAATTACTGGACCGCGGTTTCATTCGACCGAGCACTTCACCGTGGGGAGCTCCGATTTTATTCGTCAAGAAGAAAGATGGATCTTTCCGAATGTGTATAGATTATCGTGAATTAAATAAGTTAACTATCAATAATCGGCATCCACTACCGAGAATTGATGACTTATTTGATCAACTACAAGGATCATGTGTGTACTCGAAAATCGACTTAAGATCGGGCTATCATCAATTACGTGTCAAAGAAGATATTCTGAAAACTGCTTTTCGGACACGCTACGGTCATTATGAATTTTTGGTCATGCTGTTTGGGTTGACTAATGCGCCAGCTGTATTCATGGACCTCATGAATCGAGTTTGTAGTCCGTATTTAGATAAGTTTGTTATCGTTTTCATTGACAATATTCTTATCTATTCCAAGAGTGAGCAAGAGCATGAGCAGCATTTAAGGTTGGTATTAGAATTGTTAAGAAAAGAACAGTTATACGCCAAATTTTCTAAGTGTGCATTTTGGTTGAAAGAAGTGCAATTTCTTGGCCACGTTGTTAGTAGCAAAGGAATTCAGGTTGATCCAGCTAAAATTGAGGCCATTGAAAAATGGGAGACTCCTAAGACACCAACGCAGATACGCCAATTTTTGGGTTTAGCCGGTTATTATAGAAGGTTTATTCAAGATTTTTCCCGAATAGCTAAACCATTGACAGCGTTAACACAAAAAGGGAAGAAGTACGAATGGACCGTTGAGCAGGAGAGTGCATTTCAATTACTCAAGAAGAAGTTGACCACGGCACCTATTTTATCGTTACCTGAAGGGACCGATGATTTTGAGATATATTGTGACGCTTCGCGACAAGGTTTTGGTTGCGTCCTTATGCAATGAAAGAAAGTTATTGCATACGCATCTCGACAATTGAAGATTCACGAGCGGAATTATACGACGCATGATCTAGAATTGGGGGCAGTAGTGTTTGCATTGAAGATATGGAGACACTATTTATATGGAGTTAAATGCACTGTGTTTACTGATCATAAAAGCCTTCAACATATTTTCGATCAGAAACAGCTGAACATGAGGCAACGTAGGTGGGTCGAGCTGATAAACGACTATGATTGTGAGATTCTCTATCATCCCGGGAAAGCGAATGTAGTAGCCGACGCTCTCAGCAGAAAGGAACGGGAACCAATTCGAGTACGAGCAATGAACATAAAAATTCGCATGAATCTCAACTCACAAATCAAAGAGGCTCAACGAGAAGCTCTTACTAAAGAAAACATAGGAAATGAAATAATGAAGAAGTATGAGAAGCAACTCGTTATGCGGGAAGACGGAATTCGATATTTTGCAAACCGTATTTGGGTACCGAAGTTGGGTGGATTAAGGAAGTTGATATTGAATGAGGCACATAAGACAAGATACTCGATACATCCTGGAGTTGGAAAGATGTATCAAGATCTTAAGACGCATTATTGGTGGCCTAATTTAAAGACAGATGTTGCAACATATGTTGGGGAAAGTTTAACTTATTCCAAAGTCAAAGCAGAACATCAGAAGCCGTCAGGGTTACTTCAACAACCAGAAATCCCAGAATGGAAATGGGATGGTATTACCATGGATTTCATCACAAAGTTACCTAAGACTGCCTGGGGTTATGACACCATTTGGGTAATAGTTGATCGTCTCACCAAATCTGCACATTTCTTGCCTATAAAGGAAACAGATAGAATGGAGAAACTATTACGATTATACATAAAGGAAATTGTTTCAATGCATGGAATACCTATTTCCATTATATCTGATCGTGATAGTAGATTTACATCAAAGTTTTGGCAATCACTACAGGAGGCCCTGGGAACCCGTTTGGATATGAGCACCGCATAACATTCGCAAACTGACGGGCAGAGTGAAAGAACAATTCAGACTCTTGAAGACATGCTCAGGGCATGTGTGATCGATTTTGGAAATGGATGGGATAAATATCTACCATTAGCAGAATTCTCGTATAATAATAGTTATCATACGAGCATTAAAGCTGCACCATTTGAAGCATTGTATGGAAGGAAGTGTAGATCCCCTATCTATTGGAATGAAGTAGGAGATCGACAATTAACTGGTCCCGAGATCATTCATGAAACTACTGAGAAGATAGTGCAAATCAAGGAGAGATTGAAAACAGCCCGTAGTCGCCAAAAGAGCTACGCCGATGTCCGAAGGAAACCATTAGAGTTTCAGATCGGTGACATGGTTATGCTAAAGGTGTCACCTTGGAAAGTTGTAATACGTTTTGGAAAAAGAGGTAAACTGAACCCAAGGTATGTAGGCCCGTTCAAGATCATCGAACGCATCGGACCGGTAGCTTATCGACTCGAGTTACCACAACAACTCACCGAGGTACATAATTCATTTCACGTCTCAAACCTCAAGAAATGTCTTGCAAAGGAAGATCTCACCATTCCTCTTGAAGAAATCCAAGTCGATGAGAAACTACAATTCATAGAAGAACCAGTCGAAATCATGGACCGTGAAGTTAAACGGCTCAAGCAGAGCAACATACCAATCGTTAAGGTTCGTTGGAATGCTCGAAGGGGTCCCGAGTTTACATGGGAATGAGAGGATCAGATGAAACAAAAGTATCCACATTTGTTTCCGTACAACGCAAAATAGGTACAACTTTAAAATTTCGGGACGAAATTTATTTAACGGGTAGGTACTGTAACGACCCGGATTTTTCCGATCGTTTTATACTTATGAGATTAATATTTACATAAAATAAACCTTACCAACATGATAAGCAATCCAAACTATTGAGACTTATGTTTTTGAAAAGAGTTTCACACAACGTTTGACCGTCCAATTTGACCGATGATATCACGAACTATATAACACACCCTAATTATACGATTATGTATATGTACATATCTATACATATTTAACATGATTTAAGGATGGTTTAACATTTCATTGTGAACTAACAACAATGAGTTATAAGTATACTTTGAGACCACTAACTTGAGTTATCAAAACAATAACTATATGTAACATTCTTTGACATATATACTTACAATATATAATGTGTTGGTGATCTATGTCACCAATATGATTTAAGTGTAATGGGATTAATTTGTAACCAAAATAATCTTGATAATTATCGAACAAGTTTGGGGAAGTGTGGAGTGCACACTTGTTTGAACTTATCTTGATTATGACAGGGGTTCGGGGGCAGCGCCCCCGATAAGCGGGGTCCAAGGGGTGGCAACCCCTGGCGGGGTCCAAGGGGCAGAGCCCCTGGCTGGGGTCGAGCTGAACATAAAAATTCGCATGAATCTCAACTCACAAATCAAAGAGGCTCAACGAGAAGCTCTTACTAAAGAAAACATAGGAAATGAAATAATGAAGAAGTATGAGAAGCAACTCGTTATGCAGGAAGACGGAATTCGATATTTTGCAAACCGTATTTGGGTACCGAAGTTGGGTGGATTAAGGAAGTTGATATTGAATGAGGCACATAAGACAAGATACTCGATACATCCTGGATTTGGAAAGATGTATCAAGATCTTAAGACGCATTATTGGTGGCCTAATTTAAAGACAGATGTTGCAACATATGTTGGGGTCGAGCTGCCAGGTCAGCTTGGAAATTTTTTTTGGGCTAACATTGCTTTATTAAAAATGTCTTAAAATTTTATTTTGGCCCGGTTTGACCCAAAAATAAAAGCCCAGTTTTGAGCCTCTTTTACAGTTATAAACCCGTCCATATTTGAATTCTCGTTCCGAGTCCTCAAAATTTCTACAAGTATATCTAGGGTATATGTAACCGTATTATACCCAGCTTCTATACGTATTTACTATTGGTATATACTAACAATAAACTTCAATGATCAGCCACTAGACATGATGTTACATGTGGGAACCAGCCATTTAACCTCATGTGTGACTTTTGTGCAAGAAAACAAACTAAATCTCCTATATATCCATCCCATAATCATGCTATTTTGCACACACACACATACAATTTCATTTCCAATTTTCTTTCAAGTTAATTCACTCCCTAATCTCTCTTCATTTACCTACTCAAGAACGTATCAATATAGTCATCCGATTTCAAGGAGATTACTTCCAATCTTTCAATCCCACTCCACCACTCTTTTGATTCCAAGATTTTTCTTACCTTTTCCAGTAGCTTTGTCCAAGTAACTTGAGGTAATAACCTTATTCATAACCTTATTCGATTCATATTTATATAGCTATCTTATTTTGTGTTATAAAATTTTAACAACTAGAACATAGTTTGAGTGATTTCAAACTTGTTCGCAAACTAAATAGATCCTTCTAATTTGATTTTTAAAAAAACACTTCAAGACCTGTAATATATCATATTATGACAAAATCGGATTAATCATATCTTGGCTAATTAACATAATATTTAATATATATTTACTTATGATTTTATTTTATATATTTCAGGACCACCCGTAAACAACACGAGAAGATTAATCATAAGACCTCATGATTGTACGCAACACGTCATTTGACAACACGGTACTTTATGTACGCAACACGTCATTTGACAACATGGTACCATGGGTCAAGATTAATTCTGATCAACACGAATACGATGGGGTCTTTATTTATTTTATTTAAGCAACTAATTGTGGACCACTAACATCGGACTGCTAACTACGGACTAAGAAAATATTAAAAGTATTAAAAGTATATATATATATATATATATATATATATATATATATATATATATATATATATATATATATATATATATATATATATATATATGTAACGATTACTTGAAAAGAAAATATGTTGATATATTATATATATGGTTAGGTTCGTGATATCTATCAGAGACCAAGTCGAGTTAAATACCTTCAAGACAAAAGTGAGTATATAGTCCCACTTTTAAACTCTAAATATTTCGGGATGAGAATACATGCATTTTATGATTTACGTTATGGACACAAGTGATTAAAAATATATATTCTACGTTGAGTTGTACCACTGGCATACTTCCCTGTAATTTGGTAACTACTATTTACATGAGGTATTGTAAACGCGAATCCTGTTGATAGATCTATCGGGCCTGACAACCCCAACCAGACTGGACGACCAGTATTCAACGGTTGCACAGTACTTCATTTCGGTTACTACACTTGGTACGGTGTAGTAAGATTTCATAATAAAGGGAATATGCGACGTTGATTAAATGTTAAGTATGGTTATCAAGTGCTCAACAACTTAGAATATTTTTATTAAAACGTTTATATATGAAATCTTGTTGTCTATATTCATAACGCTGCCGGCATTAAACCTATATCTCACCAACTTTATGTTGACGTTTTAAGCATGTTTATTCTCAGGTGATAACTAAAAGCTTCTGCTGCAACATGTTGAATTTAAGCAAGATCTTGAGTATGCATATTTGTGTCAAAAATAAAACTGCATATCAGAGGATTTGTAATGTAAAATATGTTGGAGGTCGTATTGTTATTATCACATGTAAAGTTTGTAAGTCTAAGATTATCGCTAAACGATAATCATTATTAAGTTGTTTAAACCTTGTATTTGTAATAAAAGCTATGGTTTGTATTGTAAAAACGAATGCAGTTTTTGAAAAATGTCGCATATAGAGGTCAATACCTCGCGATGAAATCATATGTTATTGTATTCGTCCTTAGGGTTAAGGTCGGGTTTTGACATAATCGTTTCTATAATAATATTGATATCTATAATCATAATAATAATAATAATGTTAATAACCATTTTTCTAAAAATGATAATTTTAACAATCATGATAATAATAATAATAATACTTATAATAATAACGATAATAATAATAAAGATGGAAATGATAATAATAGTAATGATAATACACATAACAATAATATATGTTAATAATCTTGTGGTAATAGTAATTTCAATGACGATACTAATAATAATAACCTAAATGATAACACTAATAGAAATTCTTATCTTTAATATTAATATTAATGATTATAATTATGTATAGTTATGACAATAATACTCATTTTAGTGATAATAATATGTAATTGCATTATTATAATAATACTAATAATTAACTTATCCATAATAATAATAATTATAATTGTAACTATAATCATAATAATAAATATATTTGATATTTAATACTTTTATTAATAACAATAATAATATTAGTAGTCATAATACTAATAACAATAATAAGAATCAAAATCTTAATAATAATAATGATAATAATTATAATAATCATAATACTTAATAATAATTATAATTATACTAATAATGATAATCATATTAATTATATGATAACAATAATAAGTAGTAATAACAATAATAAAGATTTTTAAAATGTAAACTACCTTAGAAGCCCATTTAAAAAAAAATCCACCAAGCAGAGATCGAACCCCAGAGCTCCCGTTAACACACACCCATACTTAACCAGCTGATCCGTCCAGTTTTTCTGATTTATAACTAACCCGCAATATTATAACCCGGCTAGTTATTCATTCCTTCTTCTTCCACAAACTCGTCAACCAGAAAACTCACCATAATCAAACCACACAATTTCTAACGACTCAGGTTCCTCAATTGGACATAAACGAT
Source organism: Rutidosis leptorrhynchoides (assembly GCF_046630445.1). Classification (NCBI taxonomy): domain Eukaryota; kingdom Viridiplantae; phylum Streptophyta; class Magnoliopsida; order Asterales; family Asteraceae; genus Rutidosis; species Rutidosis leptorrhynchoides. The sequence continues at coordinate 290,350,445 of NC_092336.1, read as the reverse complement.
TTGTAATCTTGTGATTTCAAATTAATCAAACACAACACAACTTTAACAAATAAGTGGACAAAAGAGTTGTATGCAAAAAAGAAAAAAAATAAAATAAACGATTTGTAATCTTGTGATTTCAAATTAATCATTATTTGATTTTGAATTCAAGATTGTTTTGGACAAAAGTTATAAAACGAAATAAGTTTCAATCTACTCCTAGAATCTTTCTCAACCATCAATTTAACTTGAATCATAAGAACGAATCCCAATTTTCTCAAGAACAATTCAGTTAACTTTTGTAATTACAACTTTGACTCGAAAATTAGGAATTGATAAAAGGAATTGGAAATTGAAATTTTTCAGAAAGTTGAACCAAAATATTCCTAACACTCCTACATTTTTAGATTTTGAAGAAAAATTTGAATTTGAGCTTTTGAAGAAAAAAAAATTACGAACAGGGGAGAGTCGACTTCCTATTTTTTTATATTTAACTTCCTAAATTATTAGCAGCAAATATAATTGATAATTGATAGAGATAACCCGAATGATTTCTTTTGTCAACATACTGAACTAATTGATTGTTTGATAGCAAGATTTAGTCGACAAGAGATTTCAATCAGATAGTAAATATAATAAAAAAAATTAAAAAGAAGAAACAACCAAGAATAATGATACCCGTGATTTATATTACGCGTTTTTTTTATAAAAAAATATAGTTAATATAAATGTATTAATTTATAACAGATTTATATTTATATTATATAAGTATAATAAAAATTATGGTTAATTATATAAAAATACTATTATTAATAATAATATAAACAATAATAATCAGAATAATAATAATAGTATAATTATTAACAAAATAATACCTATATTATTAATGATAATAAATAATATTAATAACAATGTAAATAATAAATTTTTTAATAGTAATAGTTAATGACATTTAAGTTACAACTAATTTATACTTTTAATTCATCTTATAATAAAATTTATATTTTGATAATCATAACCTTACAACAATAATAATACTATAGTAATACAGAAAGTAATAATAATATTGCCATGACAACTATGTATTAATTTGTAATTAATTTAGTATACTAATATTACATATTATTAATTATTTAAAATTTATAAAATGTATATATATTTAACATATACAAAATATTTAATATTTTATATTTACTATATTAAACTGTACATATACTCGTCAATTAAGTATAGAAATTGTATTTATATATGTAATTATTTTAATAACAACCTTTTTATCTTTTTAAATATTTATCTTTTTATATATATATACTTAATTACATTTTTATTTACAAACAATTGTTCATGAATCGTTGGGAAAAGTCGAAGGTCAATTGAATATATGAAACTGTTCAAAATTTTGAAACTTAATATTATAGAATTTGCTTATCGTGTCGAAATTATATTAAGATTAAAGTTTAAATTTGGTCGGAAATTTCTGGGTCGTCACATGTACAAACTATTAATGGTGAAAATATTTTAACGGGTAGGTAATACCCGAGGAATATTTAGATTTCACATTAATAAGTTACATTGTATATTCTTCCAATCTGATTCAACAGTCATTTACTATCCTACTTACATCCACAGATATAAGAATCCGTTCACCACAGAATAACCATTTTCATTCAATTTCATATTTGGATTTTGACTTATCAGAATCCAACAAGTGGCATAATGAAGAAAACATTGGACAAAAATAAAATTGTTAGAAACAAACAAATTAACTATGAGAAATTTTGTTAAGAATCCACGCTAACAAAATCCTAGTTAACTGTTCCTAGCTAATGGTTAATTCCTTATTACATTTTATTTATCGCAATTTATTTATCGCAATTTTTAATTCTCGCAATTTTATTTATCGTCATTTAAAATTAGTTATTTATTTTACGCACTTTATTTCTCGTCATTTAAATACTGTTATTTACGCATTTTAAATATCGGGACACGTATACAATGTTTTGACATATCATATTGACATCATCTATATATATTATTTGGAATAACCATAGACACTCTATATGCGGTAATGCTCGAGTTAGCTATACAGGGTTGAGGTTGATTCTAAAATAATATATATACTTTGAGTTGTGATTGAGTCCGAGACATGTATACAATGTGTCACGATACGTATTAATTAATTCGAATATTATATATTAAACTATATATGAATTATTGAATTACTAACTGTGGACTACTAACTGTGGACTACCAACATTGAACAATTAAAATGAATTACAATTTTGATTATAACATATGAAACTAAATATTTCTTCAAGTTTTCCACTTGATTTCATCTTAAAACCTCATTTGTATCTTGACGATTCCAATCTGCGTTCAAACCTTTCATGATTCTTGAAAACACCTCAATCGAGAGCATGAACCAACCGCACTTCATCTACGAAAGAAAAGATTGATGCATATAGTTATGCACCTGAAAAACACTCGCAACCTGAGTAAACGTTTAACACGTATCTGTGCTAGCTCCTTTGGCATTGTTATTACCAAAAATAACATTGCAATTCTTTTTCAAATCAGTCAATTTCGCCACAGCTCCATCAAATCAACTTCAATTTTTCATTCGAATAAACGTTATTATAAAGATTACCCATTCATCATCATTACCGGAGAACCGTTTATATTCCACCACATTAGCAGTAAACTTACCAGCAATTTCATCAATCTTTGATTTTCTGAAAAATCATTATATTCATTGAAACCCTATCATATACTCATTCGCATCTTGTAACAAGAATTGCCATACCAATTACCAAAAATTAGCAATCAGTATTTTAAATCTCGCGGCGTTACTACATCAACAGTTATATGTATACATATAACATTTATCTCTTAGAATTATGATCTCCCATTCTGACATTCTGAAAAGCACTCTAGTCTACGAATCAATTTTTTGAATTTTGAGAAAGCTGATAAAGCAGCGAAAACTGTTAATGACTTTAACAGTCAAATGTATGATGATAAAGAATGGAGTGTTGGAAATGCTCAATAGAAATTTTAGTACCGAAAAGCGGATTATGCGAAACTATGAAGGAGGCTGTAGACAAAATCACAAAGACTAAACCTGCCTTCAAAGAATCCAAATGATTCAGTATATGCTGAAATTATTAACGAATACCTTGCTGCTGACTCTAAACCTTTACGGACAATCTTCATCATCGTCCATCAATATTAGAAATTCTAAGATATTATCGTATCTTTCATTATAAATATCCTCGATATTTCTAAAGTTATCTTCATAACTATTCTCATTTGAAATCAATTATCTCTTCGCGCTATTTGTATTAAATCAGAAAGGAAACTATTTTAGTTTCTAAATTCTGGAAAATTCGAACTTAAAATATGAATGTTATTGAAGTAGTGTTGGAAACTGAAGCATGCGTTAGTATAATATAATGACACTTGATCAACGTGATTATATTACAGTAAGTCATGCTGAGTTTCTAAATGGAACGTGATGATTCACAGATCATAACGTCATCATGTGCCATGTTACACGACTCTTGTATTCTAATTAACCTCTAGACATATCAAGGAAATATTTTTCTTGATGATTCGGTCTTTTCCGGGATATTCTGATAATTTGACAAATCAAGATCGTGCCATTACAATTTCCTTCTTAGAACATTAACTATGTTCATCGCATTTAACCAAAGAAGATTTTGATTTCCTTAATTATCGAAGAACCAAATCATATTACGAAAATTTTCTCTAAATCCCTTGAAATTCGGAAATCAACCGTGACTACGTCACCAGTTAAGTCAAACCTGCATTTACTCATTTCATTTTTTGTGATAGCTTCACTCGTACTTTTCACATAAATGAATTGTTTTATCCATATTACTCACTGATGATAAAACTCTAATTTCTAGCTCGTATGTGTCATGAAAACATACTTATTGTCAATCATGACGATTCCGATCAAATTTCGGGACCAAATTTCTTTAACGGGTAGGTACAGTGACGACCCAAAAATTTCCGACAAAATTTAAACTTAAATCTTAATATGATTTCTGACACGATAAACAAAGTCTGAAATGTTAAGTCTCGAAAATTTTGAAACTCTGTTCATGTATTCAGTTACCCTTTGACCATATTCGACGATTCACGAACATTTATGCGAATAGATATGTATATATGTATATATATAATATAGTTATATTAATTACTTTAACAAAGTATTAGATGTATAATACTTTACATGAACGTATTTGTTTCAATATATATTTAATATATTTATCAGCAGAATTAGAAGATAATATTAAATGATTGAATTATCAGATACATTACGATTATGATTACGGGTCTCTGTTATGAGCTTCCATTATGATTTAAGAAATCTGTTCCTTTTAATGATATTCGTAAAATGGTAAAGTGATTTACATGTAAGAACAAAAGTGTCAATTAATGAGAACTAGACAAAAGTTAGTGGAGATTCCTGCTTAATTTTCAAAGCATGCTTTACAATATTTTCCTCGTGACTCTTGATAAGTTAATTATTTAGCTTTCAGAATATTTAATGTAAAAGTGAAATCATGTAAAGTAAATGATTGGGATAATGGTTATCAACAAGATAAATCCATTTGACATGTTACATCAAAATGAGTTCATACGTTTGATTAGTCATTAGACTTAACTCTAAGATTCACGAACAATTGTTTATATATATATATATATATATATATATATATATATATATATATATATATATATATATATATATATATATATATATATATATATATATATATATATATATATATATATATAGGTATAGTAAATAATAAAATGTTATTGAATCAGTAGAATTAAAAATGTAAAATAATGTACAAGATAAGTTGTTATAAATCTATGTATAGATATATACGATTTCTATAATAATTGTTATCATATGTATATTGGAATTTATATAAAAGTTATAAGTATTATATGTCAAAATTTATTTTTATAAAGAAAAAATATAATATATTAAATAAATATACATATATAGTGATACTTATATGTATAAGACAGTTGTATTTTCATATTTAATATGCAAACACATGTTATATAATGTATCTTTAATAAAATGTATAAATAATAAATACTTAACATATGTTATCATATAATATATATTGTGTAATTATAATATAATGTTAAAATGATTAAATGTAATTACAAGTTAATTATAATTATTATATTATTACTACATTCATTACTATTATTAATATTAATATCAGTATTATTAATATTATTAAAATTATAATACTGAAATTTGATATATTGGATTTTTTATACTTATTAATATTATTGATATCATTGTTAATATCATTATTATTATAACTAGTAGTAAAGTTATAATTTTAGTTAATATTAATATTATTATTAGATATTAATATTGCCATTATCATTAACAATTATTATTATTATTATTAAAAGTTATTAATGTTATAATTATTATTATAAATATTAGGAAATAATACAAGTTATTACTATTATCATTAACAATATTATTATTATTATTATTATTATTATTATTATTATTATTATTATTATTATTATTATTATTATTATTATTATCATTTTTTATAATTATTAGTGTCATTATTAATTACTATTATTATAATTATAAATATTATTACTGATATTACTAATATATTTAATTATTATTAATATTAATTATATAAATTATATATAGAAAACAAGAGAGTACGATTTAGTTAGATTTTCCCATCGACTTTGTTAAAAAAAATTTGTCTTCATGTCTGCAACTTGGTACCAGTTGACTTCAAACAGACACTAAACAGCAACCATGATCGATTATAAGTACTACACCAATTATATCTATTAATAAAAAAAAAACACAGAGAATACGCAAGAACACTCTGTACGCGTTTTTTTAAGAGCCCGAATTCAAACCAATTTCGAAAATCTAAAATTGCAGAAAGGTTAGGAATCTTTTGTTTAAACTATTTGTAAAAACTCAGCTTTTAAATCTTTATTTTGATTACGAATTTTGGAGTCGGTTTACTTCCAAAAAGTCAACAGATTTGTTCTTGATAAAATTCAATTTTGTTTTTATGTTTTAGGATCAATTGAAGGTCCAGAAAGTTTATAGGAGTAATTTAGGATATATTTCATGAAGAAATCATGATCCAAAACATCTTGAAATTTAAGTTTAATGTTAGAGTTCTTGAAGTTCATAACCGTGATTGGCAATAACCTGAATTTGAATTCAATTTCAAAATCCTTAAATGTAGTATTGTTAGAAATTTTCTTTTCAAACTTTCTGTAAATTTACAGCCTTCAATTCCTCACATCGAATTCCAATTTTGAAGTCAAATATTTGAAACAAAAAGTCAATGGATTTATTCATTTAAAAATTCGAAGTCAGGTTTATGTTTATGGTTAAATTAATTTGTTTCTGAGTGTTATGAAGGCTATTTATGACATCTTTCATGAAGGAACTAGGATCTAAAAACAATTGAAAATCAAAATTGCAAAATGAGTTCATAACGGGTTATTTTTTTTTCTGTACAGCAACTTTGATTTTTTTTTCCTGTGAGTTCCACTCCTCTCCAACTATGATTTCTGTTTTTGTTTGAAAGTCTAAAAGCTAAAACAATAAGATTCTGATTTGGGTTTGGCTCTGGTCGATGTATAAATGAAGAAGAAATTGGAAACAATTAGATATAGTATAGATATATTTTTCTAGGTATTAATCAGATAAGCAGAAATGGAAGGATGGTTATGGGTGTTAGTGGATTAGCGGGAGGTCTTGAGTTCGAGCCCGGGCGACGTCGGTTATTTTTTTTAAAGCTTATTTGGAAGGTAGCATATTTTTATTTATTATCATTGTTATTATTATTATTATTACTATTATTATTATTATTATTATTATTATTATTATTATTATTATTATTATTATTATTATTATTATTATTATTATTATTATTATTATTATTATTATTATTATTATTATTATTATTATTATTATTATTATTATTATTATTGTCATGGTTATTATTGTTATTGTGATGTTATTATTAATGTTAAAATTATTATTATTACTACTATATGTATAAGTATTATAATCATTATCATTATTATTATTATAAGTATTAATAATATTATTATTAGAAATCTTATCATTTTAGAATTATTATCAACATTATGATTATGATTATGATTATTATTATTATTATTATTATTATTATTATTATGATTATTATTATTATTATTATTATTATTATTATTATTATTATTATTATTATTATTATTATTATTATTATTATTATTATTATTATTATTATTATTATGAAAGTAATAAAAATTTATTATTATTATCATTGAAATTAGAATTTGTATCATTTTATCATTATTAGTATTATTATTATTATTAATAACATAAGTATGATTATTAATATTATCATTATTATTATTAATATGATTATTAGTATTGTTATTATTAAACTTAAATATCATTATTATCATTCTTACTAAAATTATTATTATGTTATCACCAAAACTATCAATATTATTACAAATGGATATTTTTATAAAAAAAATACATTACACTATATTTTTATTACTAAAAAGATATTAATTAAGCTATAAATAAATTCTATCAATTAAATATATAAATATATATTTTTATCATATATATAAACTTTAATAAACAGTTTTATTATTAATGATGAATAATAGTTATATAAAACATATAAATTTAATATAGTAAATTTACCTAAATAACATATAATATAACAAGTATATTACTAATAACAATATATATAATTGCTCGATTACGATTATATGTTTTAATATATATAATTGATATAGGTTCGTGAATCTGAGGCCAACCCTACACTTGTTCAATGACGTCATATGTATTTTTACTACGAAGTATAGTATTGTGAGTTTCATTTGCTCCCCTTTTTAAATGCTTTTGAAATATATATTTTTGGGACTGAGAATACATGCACTGCTTTTATAAATATTTTACAAAATACACACAAGTAATCGAAACTACATTTTATGATTGGATTATCGAAATTGAATATCACCCTTTTAGCTTGGTAGCCTAAGAATTAGGGAACATACCCCCTAATTGACGCGAATCCTGAAGATAGAACTATGGGCCTAACAAACCCCATCCAGGTTATGAATGCTTTAGTACTTCGATTTTATATACAGATGAGTGTACCTGTATATTTGGGGATATTCTAAATGCATTTGTTAATGTCAGTTACCAGGTGTTCTACATATGAATGAATTTTTATACAGATGAGTGTTCCTGTATTATAATTTTTGTAGATGAGTGTTCCTGCAGTTAACTATGAAAATTAAATCTTGTGGTCTATTAAAATTATGGAAATGCTTGATTACGATAAACCTATGAACTAACCAACCTTTTGGTTGACACTTTAAAGCATGTTTATTCTTAGGTATGAAATAAATCTTCCGCTGTGCATTTGCTCATTTTAGAGATATTACATGAAGTCATTCATGGCATATTTCAAAAGACGTTGCATTCGAGTCGTTGAGTTCATCAAGAATATTATTAAGTCATTTATAGTTGAATATATTATGAAATGATATGTATGTTGTCAACTTTTGATGAAATGAAAGTTTGTCTTTCAAAAGCAAATGCAATGTTTGTAAAATGTATCATTTAGAAGTCAAATACCTCGCAATGAAATCAACTATTGTGAATCGTTTATAATCGGTATGAATGGGTCCTTTCATCTATAGCCGAGGATCACTTCACCCAACCCGCACCCATCCTATACATACATATGCACATAGTATATTGACACTCACATTGTCATCTTGATGGATGTAACACCAAAATCCGCAATCGCCAAAGGAAAGTACCTTATCCATTTAATACATAACAAACAACACAATTAGGATGGATTTACAAACCAACCCAAATTGACACCTAGTGCAATTCCAACCCAAAAGCACTTTCGAGTACAAACAACGTCCAAACTAACCAATAATCACTAATCACAAGTGAAAATGGTCTTATAATGCCAAATTTAATGAAAACACAAAGATTAATACTTGTCTTCCCCAATTTGACTCATAAACCCTAATTTGACCCATTTCAAGATTAGTCTTCCAAATACACCTAAAAGGGTTCCAACACTTTCAAAATCACTAAACCTAGTGATTAAACCTAATTACAAGACATACACATGATAAAATCATCAACCAACCCAAAATCCACCAACAAGGGTCAACAACACCAATTACTAGCTCCAAACTTCCATTAAAGAGCTAAATGGGTTTCCTCAAGAACACGCAAGTTCAAAACCCTAAATTGAACAACAATCAAGCTATTGAAATTCGGAGTTAGAACTTACCAACACTACCACAATGTAGCCAAGAACGAGATGAACGACTTTAACACTTGAGCTTTCACCGAATCAAGCTTCTTCTTCTCCAAATCAAGCTTCCTTTCTCTAGAAATGGGTTTCTCTCTCTAGAAGTGAAGAGAGTGTTTGAGTGGATGAGATGGGATAAAATGAGGATAAGGTTGAGATTGGTATCAGTTTTGAGGCTTAAAACCCGTCCATATGCGAAATAACATTGTTGCCCCTCATTTAACCCTTTTTAAAATGCTGAAAAGCGCACCTGTTACAGTTCATGGCCGCGGCGCGGCTAGGAAGCCCGCTGCGTGGCTTAGTGCTAAAAAGCAAGGTCGAGCCTTTTAAAAGGATTCAGATTCAACTCCTTTATTTGAAATGTCCCGTTCATATTGATTATAAACGTTCCATATTAATTAATTTCGTCGCGGGGTTTTGACCTCTATATGAGACGTTTTTCAAAGACTGCATTCATTTTTAAAACAACCATAACCTTTATTTTATCGATAAAGGTTTAAAAACCATTACGTAGATTATCAAATAATGATAATCTAAAATATACCGTTTACACACGACCATTACATAATAGTTTACAATAAGAATATATTACATCAAAAATAAGTTTCTTGAATGCAGTTTTTACATAATATCATACAAGCATGGACTCCAAATCTTGTCCTTATTTTAGTATGTAACAGCGAAAGCTCTTAATAATTATCCGAGAATAAACATGCTTAAAACATCAACAAAAATGTTGGTGAGTTATAGGTTTAACGTATATATTATCAAATCATAATAATAGACCACAAGATTTCATATTTCAATAATCATCTCATACATAGAGATAAAATTCATTCATATGGTGAACACCTGGTAACCGAAATTAAAAAGATGCATATAAGAATATCCCCTATCATTCCGGTAAATCCTTCGGACATGTTATAAATGAATTCGAAGTACTAAAGCATCCGGTACTTTGGATGGGGTTCGTTAGGCCCAATAGATCTATCTTTAGGATTCGCGTCAATTAGTAGATCGGTTTACTAATTCTTAGGTTACCAAGCAAAATGGTCATATTCGACTTCGATCATTCACCCATATAATGTAGTTTCAATTACTTGTATCTATTTCATAAAACATTTATAAAACTGCATGTATTATCATCCCAAAATATTAGATTTTTAAAAGTGGGACTATAACTCACTTTCACAGATTTTTACTTCGTCGGGAAGTAAGACTTGGCCACTGGTCGATTCACGAACCTATAACAAATATGTACATATATATCAAAGTATGTTCAAAATATATTTACAACATTTTTAATACGTTTTACTGTTTTAAATTTATTAAGTCAGATGTCCTCGTTAGTAACCTACAAGTAGTTGTCCACAGTTAGATGTACAGAAATATATCGATATATATTATCTTGAATCAATCCACGACCCAGTGTATACACGTCTCAGGCTAGATCACAACTCAAAGTATATATATTTTTGGAATTAATCTCAACCCTGTATAGCTAACTCCAACATTACTGCATATAGAGTGTCTATGGTTGTTCCAAATAATATATATACATGGGTCGATATGATATGTTAAAACATTTGAATACGTGTCTATGGTATCCCAAGATTACATAATATATTAGAATACATGTATAATACAATATAAGTTAGCTAGGATATGATTTGTATAGAATTGTTACAATATTTCCCGTAGCTACAACAATCAAAAAAATATCCAATCTTGTTTTACCCATAACTTCTTCGTTTTAAATCTGATTTAAGTGAATCAAATTGATATGGTTTCATATTGAACTCTATTTTATGAATATAAATATAAAAAATATAGGTTTATAGTATGAAATATAAGTTACAAGTCGTTTTTGTAAAGGTAGTCGTTTCAGTCTAAAGAACGACGTCTAGATGACCATTTTGGAAAACATACTTCCACTTTGAATTTAACCATGATTTTTAGATATAGTTTCATGTTCATAAGAAAAATCATTTTCCCAGAAGAAAAACTTTTAAATCAAAGTTTATCATAGTTTTTAATTAACTAACCCAAAACAGCCCGCAGTGTTACTACGACGGCGTATATCCGGTTTTACGGTGTTTTTCGTATTTTCCGGTTTTATATCATTAAGTTAGCATATCATATAGATATAGAACATGTGTTTAGTTGATTTTAAAAGTCACGTTAGAAGGATTAACTTTTGTTTGCGAACAAGTTTAGAATTAACTAAACTATGTTCTAGTGATTACATGTTCAAATCTTCGAATAAAATAGTTTTATATGTATGAATCGAATGATGTTATGAACATCATTACTACCTCTAGTCTAGTAGGTAAACCTACTAGAAGTGACAAGAAATGATCTAGCTTCAAAGGATCTTGGATGGCTTGAAAGTTCTTGAAGTAGAATCATGACACGAAAACAATTTCAAGTAAGATTATCACTCGAATTAAGATAGTTATAGTTATAGGAATTGAATCAAAGTTTGTATATGAGTATTACCTTGATTTAGAATGATATCTTACTATAAACAACAAGGATTTCTTGAGGTTATATGTGTAGTGACCTGAACTTTTCCATGTTTATATATATTAATTGAGATTGATATTTACATGATTAAATGTTTCCAACATGTTAAGCAATCAAACTTGTTAAGACTTGATTAATTGAAATATGTTTCATATAGACAATTGACCACCCAAGTTGACCGGTGATTCACGAATGTTAAAACTTGTAAAAACTATATGATGACATATATATGGATATATATATAGTTAACATGATAATATGATAAGTAAACATATCATTAAGTATATTAACAATGAACTACATATGTAAAAACAAGACTATTAACTTAATGATTTTTAAACGAGACATATATGTAACGATTATCGTTGTAAAGACATTTAATGTATATATATCATATTAAGAGATATTCATACATAATAATATCATGATAATATAATAAGTTAAAATCTCATTTGATATAATAAACATTGGGTTAACAACATTTAACAAGATCGTTAACCTAAAGGTTTCAAAACAACACTTACATGTAACGACTAACGATGACTTAACGACTCAGTTAAAATGTATATACATGTAGTGTTTTAATATGTATTTATACACTTTTGAAAGACTTCAATACACTTATCAAAATACTTCTACTTAACAAAAATGCTTACAATTACATCCTCGTTCAGTTTCATCAACAATTCTACTCGTATGCACCCGTATTCATGCTCGTACAATACACAGCTTTTAGATGTATGTACTATTGATATATACACTCCAATGATCAGCTCTTAGCAGCCCATGTGAGTCACCTAACACATGTGGGAACCATCATTTGGCAACTAGCATGAAATATCTCATAAAACTACAAAAATATGAGTAATCATTCATGACTTATTTACATGAAAACAAAATTACATATCCTTTATATCTAATCCATACACCAACGACCAAAAACACCTACAAACACTTTCATTCTTCAATTTTATTCATCTAATTAATCTCTCTCAAGTTCTATCTTCAAGTTCTAAGTGTTCTTCATATATTCTACAAGTTCTAGTTACATAAAATCAAGAATACTTTCAAGTTTGCTAGCTCACTTCCAATCTTGTAAGGTGATCATCCAACCTCAAGAAATCTTTGTTTCTTACAGTAGGTTATCATTCTAATACAAGGTAATAATCATATTCAAACTTTGGTTCAATTTCTATAACTATAACAATCTTATTTTAAGTGATGATCTTACTTGAACTTGTTTTCGTGTCATGATTCTGCTTCAAGAACTTCGAGCCATCCAAGGATCCATTGAAGCTAGATCCATTTTTCTCTTTTCCAGTAGGTTTATCCAAGGAACTTAAGGTAGTAATGATGTTCATAACATCATTCAATTCATACATATAAAGCTATCTTATTCGAAGGTTTAAACTTGTAATCACTAGAACATAGTTTAGTTAATTCTAAACTTGTTCGCAAACAAAAGTTAATCCTTCTAACTTGACTTTTAAAATCAACTAAACACATGTTCTATATATATATGATATGCTAACTTAATGATTTAAAACCTGGAAACACGAAAAACACCGTAAAACCGGATTTACGCCGTCGTAGTAACACCGCGGGCTGTTTTGGGTTAGTTAATTAAAAACTATGATAAACTTTGATTTAAAAGTTGTTATTCTGAGAAAATTATTTTTATTATGAACATGAAACTATATCCAAAAATTATGGTTAAACTCAAAGTGGAAGTATGTTTTCTAAAATGGTCATCTAGACGTCGTTCTTTCGACTGAAATGACTACCTTTACAAAAATGACTTGTAACTTATTTTTCCGACTATAAACCTATACTTTTTCTGTTTAGATTCATAAAATAGAGTTCAATATGAAACCATAGCAATTTGATTCACTCAAAACGGATTTAAAATGAAGAAGTTATGGGTAAAACAAGATTGGATAATTTTTCTCATTTTAGCTACGTGAAAATTGGTAACAAATCTATTCCAACCATAACTTAATCAACTTGTATTGTATATTATGTAATCTTGAGATACCATAGACACGTATACAATGTTTTGACCTATCATGTCGACACATCTATATATATTTCGGAACAACCATAGACACTCTATATGTGAATGTTGGAGTTAGCTATACAGGGTTGAGGTTGATTCCAAAATATATTTAGTTTGAGTTGTGATCAATACTGAGATACGTATACACTGGGTCGTGGATTGATTCAAGATAATATTTATCGATTTATTTCTGTACATCTAACTGTGGACAACTAGTTGTAGGTTACTAAAGAGGACAGCTGACTTAATAAACTTAAAACATCAAAATATATTAAAAGTGTGGTAAATATATTTTGAACATACTTTGATATATATGTATATATTGTTATAGGTTCGTGAATCAACCAGTGGCCAAGTCTTACTTCCCGACGAAGTAAAAATCTGTGAAAGTGAGTTATAGTCCCACTTTTAAAATCTAATATTTTTGGGATGAGAATACATGCAGGTTTTATAAATGATTTACAAAATAGACACAAGTACGTGAAACTACATTCTATGGTTGAATTATCGAAATCGAATATGCCCCTTTTTATTAAGTCTGGTAATCTAAGAATTAGGGAACAGACACCCTAATTGACGCGAATCCTAAAGATAGATCTATCGGGCCCAACAAGCCCCATCCAAAGTACCGGATGCTTTAGTACTTCGAAATTTATATCATATCCGAAGGGTGTCCCGGAATGATGGGGATATTCTTATATATGCATTTTGTTAATGTCGGTTACCAGGTGTTCACCATATGAATGATTTTTATCTCTATGTATGGGATGTGTATTGAAATATGAAATCTTGTGGTCTATTATTATGATTTGATATATATAGGTTAAACCTATAACTCACCAACATTTTTGTTGACGTTTTAAGCATGTTTATTCTCAGCTGATTATTAAGAGCTTCCGCTGTCGCATACTTAAATAAGGACGAGATTTGGAGTCCATGCTTGTATGATATTATGTAAAAACTGCATTCAAGAAACTTATTTTGTTGTAACATATTTGTATTGTAAACCATTATGTAATGGTCGTGTGTAAACAGGATATTTTAGATTATCATTATTTGATAACCTACGTAAAGCTTTTTAAACCTTTATTTATGAAATAAAGGTTATGGTTTGTTTTAAAAATGAATGCAGTCTTTGAAAAACGTCTCATATAGAGGTTAAAACCTCGCAACGAAATCAATTAATATGGAACGTTTTTAATCAATAAGAACGGGACATTTCAGTTGGTATCCGAGCGATGGTATTAGAGAACCAGAATTTTGCATTAGTGTGTCTTATCTAGTTTGTTAGGATGCATTAGTGAGTCTGGACTTCGACCGTGTTTACTTGAAAAATGATTGCTTAACAAATTTTGTTGGAAACTATATATTTTTAACATGTGAATATTATGTGATATATTAATCTCTTAACGCGTTTGATATTATGTGATAGATGTCTACCTCTAGAACAAGTCCCATTGACTCACCTAATAATAATGAAGAGTCAAATGTAAATTGGAATGATTCATGGACTGATTCACAAGTTCCCGAAGAGGAACCGGAAGAAGAGTCGGAACCGGAAGAAGAATCGGAACCGGAAGAAGAATCGGAACCGGATGAAGAAATAGAACCGGTGGGGGAAATAATAAAACGGTTAAGTAAAAGAAAATCCTCAATCAACCGACCAAGGTTAATTATGGTCAATGGTGTTTCCGCCAAGGAAGCAAAATATTGGGAGGATTACCAATTCTCCGATGAATCAGATTCCGAGGAGAATTCCGATGATGTTATAGAAATTACCCCAACTGAATTTAAAAAGGCAAAAGAAAATAATAAGGGAAAGGGCATAAAAATAGAGAAATCTAATTCCAACCCCGATGAACTGTATATGTATCGTCAACCCCCGAAGTCCTTAAGTTGTAACAATGACCCGGGAACCTCTAAACCACCAGGTTTTTCTAAACCAATGTGGATAACGACGCCTCGTATTAGGGGAACATCATATATCCCTAGAAACTTGGCAAAACGAACAAAAATCGAAGAAGAAGAAACGAACGAGTCGGAATAAGAGAGTTGTATTCGTGTGGTGTAATATATGTAATATAGTGTTCTTATGCTTTATGATATATGTAAAAATTGCTTGTATTAATAAGTATTTTTTTATGAATCTAACTCTTGTCTATTTTACAGTTTAAAAACACAAAATGGATAGACAACCCAATATTTTAAGAGACCTACCCGGAGACATGATTGATGAAATCTTGTCTAGAGTCGGCCAGAATTCCTCGGCACAACTATTTAAGGCGAGATCAGTTTGTAAGACATTCGAAGAACGTTCCAAGAATGTCTTGGTTTATAAGAGACTTTCGTTTGAAAGATGGGGGATATCACATTGGGAAACCCATAAGTTACGATGTGTTTACTTTGACGCATATATTGCGGGGAACCCAAATGCTATTTTACGCAACGGGTTAAGAAATTATTTTGACTCAATATATCCGAATATTGGACTTCGTGATTTAGAAAAAACGGCTAACATGCAACATAAAGAAGCATGTTATGCTTACGGATTAGTAATGTTCGCTTCTCACCAAAGTGAGAACAAGAACATCGGGCTACAACTATTAAACAAAACATTTCCACAAGTGACGGAGTCGGTAATTGGGGTAAGAAATGAGGTTTTTAGATTGTTACGGGACTGTTGGACATTACGTAACCCTCGTCCCTTTGATGACGTTACAACACGCTGTCTTATCAACGGCCATAACGGTTATGTTGCACAAGACCAAGGATGGGAAGTAGTCCTAGTAAAACCAGAATGCATGACTTGTTTCTGGACGTATGAATTACGTGTCTTTATTGCCTTTGCTGAACGACTTGTGTATTAGCTAGAATTATCTTCACAACTATCTTGTATCAAAGTTATTGTGTGCTATATTTCATGCTTTATGTAAAATAAGCGGTATTGTAAGTTTGTAAAATATTGTATAAAAGTTTGAACGCGAAATATTATTATAATCAGTTTTTCATATAGAATTGTAGTAGTTGAATTGTATATTAGCTACTAAGTATGAACTTAACGGGTAGGTACTACCCGAATTTAAACTTATAAAACGCTAATATGAAGAAAAAGCTTTTATAAATGAGTTCATATTATGCTACGAAATACTATTAACTACTCTTAATATTCTGTATGATTAACTTGTTCCATTTAACTATTTTGAAGGAAATGGCACCGACTACTCGACACACCGTGAATATGAATGAAGAGGAATTCCGTACTTTTCTAGCTTCAAACATAGCCGCAGTACAGGCTGCGCTACATACCAACAATAACCTTGGATCTAGCAGTACAGAAAATCGTGTAGGATGCACCTACAAAGAATTCACTGCCTGCAAACCTTTGGAATTTGATGGAACCGAAGGACCGATCGGATTGAAACGGTGGACCGAGAAGGTCGAATCGGTGTTTGCCATAAGTAAGTGTACTGAAGAAGACAAAGTGAAGTACGCTACGCATACCTTCACAGGTTCTGCGTTAACATGGTGGAATACCTATCTAGAGCAAGTGGGACAAGACGATGCGTACGCACTACCGTGGTCAGCATTCAAGCACTTGATGAACGAGAAGTACCGTCCCAGAACCGAGGTCAATAAGCTCAAGACAGAACTTAGAGGGTTACGAACCCAAGGATTTGATATTACCACGTACGAAAGACGATTCACAGAATTGTGCCTATTGTGTCCGGGAGCATTCGAAGATGAGGAAGAGAAGATCGACGCGTTTGTGAAAGGATTACCGGAAAGAATCCAAGAAGATATAAGTTCACACGAGCCCGCCTCTATACAACAGGCATGTAGAATGGCTCACAAACTAGTGAACCAGATTGAAGAAAGAATTAAAGAACAGACTGCTGAAGAGGCCAATGTGAAGCAAGTCAAAAGAAAGTGGGAGGAAAATGGTGATAAGAATCACCAATACAACAACAACAACAATCGCAACATCAATCGCAACTACAACAAACGGCTCAACAACAACAACAACAACAACAACAACAACAACAACAACAGCAACTACAACAATCATCCCAACAACAATAATAACCGCAACAACAACAACAATCAGAAACAGCTATGCCAAAGGTGTGAAAAGTATCACTCGGGGTTCTGCACCAAATTTTGCAACAAGTGTAAAAGAAATGGTCATAGCGCGGCGAAGTGTGAGGTCTACGGACCAGGGGTTAATAGAACAAAAGGAACAAATGGTGTCGGAACGAGTAATGGCGGAGCAAGTAGTGTCGGAGCAAGTTATGCCAATGTAGTTTGTTATAAATGTGGAAAACTGGGCCACATTATTAGAAATTGCCCGAACCAGGAGAACACGAATGGACAAGGCCGCGGAAGAGTTTTCAATATTAATGCGGCAGAGGCACAGGAAGACCCGGAGCTTGTTACGGGTACGTTTCTTATTGACAATAAATCTGCTTACGTTTTATTTGATTCGGGTGCGGATAGAAGCTATATGAGTAGAGATTTTTGTGCTAAATTAAGTTGTCCATTGACGCCTTTGGATAGTAAATTTTTACTCGAATTAGCAAATGGTAAATTAATTTCAGCAGATAATATATGTCGGAATCGAGAAATTAAACTGGTTAGCGAAACATTTAAGATTGATTTGATACCAGTAGAGTTAGGGAGTTTTGATGTGATAATCGGTATGGACTGGTTGAAAGAAGTGAAACCAGAGATCGTCTGTTACAAAAATGCAATTCGCATTATACGAGAAAAAGGAAAACCCTTAATGGTGTACGGAGAAAAGGGCAACACGAAGCTACATCTTATTAGTAATTTGAAGGCACAAAAACTAATAAGAAAAGGTTGCTATGCTGTTCTAGCACACGTCGAGAAAGTACAAACTGAAGAAAAGAGCATCAATGATGTTCCCATTGCAAAAGAATTTCCCGATGTATTTCCGAAAGAATTACCGGGATTACCCCCACATCGATCCGTTGAATTTCAAATAGATCTTGTACCAGGAGCTGCACCAATAGCTCGTGCTCCTTACAGACTCGCACCCAGCGAGATGAAAGAACTGCAAAGCCAATTACAAGAACTTTTAGAGCGTGGTTTCATTCGACCAAGCACATCACCGTGGGGAGCTCCTGTTTTGTTTGTCAAGAAGAAAGATGGTACATTCAGGTTGTGTATCGACTACCGAGAGTTGAACAAACTTACCATCAAGAACCGCTACCCACTACCGAGAATCGACGACTTATTTGATCAACTACAAGGCTCGTCTGTTTATTCAAAGATTGACTTACGTTCTGGGTATCATCAAATGCGGGTGAAAGAAGATGATATTCCAAAGACTGCTTTCAGAACACGTTACGGTCATTACGAGTTTATGGTCATGCCGTTTGGTTTAACTAATGCACCAGCTGTGTTCATGGACCTTATGAACCGAGTGTGTGGACCATACCTTGACAAGTTTGTCATTGTTTTCATTGATGACATACTTATTTACTCAAAGAATGACCAAGAACACGGTGAACATTTGAGAAATGTGTTAGAAGTATTGAGGAAAGAAGAATTGTACGCTAAGTTTTCAAAGTGTGCATTTTGGTTGGAAGAAGTTCAATTCCTCGGTCACATAGTGAACAAAGAAGGTATTAAGGTGGATCCGGCAAAGATAGAAACTGTTGAAAAGTGGGAAACCCCGAAAACTCCGAAACACATACGCCAGTTTTTAGGACTAGCTGGTTACTACAGAAGGTTCATCCAAGACTTTTCCAGAATAGCAAAACCCTTGACTGCATTAACGCATAAAGGGAAGAAATTTGAATGGAATGATGAACAAGAGAAAGCGTTTCAGTTATTGAAGAAAAAGCTAACTACGGCACCTATATTGTCATTGCCTGAAGGGAATGATGATTTTGTGATTTATTGTGACGCATCAAAGCAAGGTCTCGGTTGTGTATTAATGCAACGAACGAAGGTGATTGCTTATGCGTCTAGACAATTGAAGATTCACGAACAAAATTATACGACGCATGATTTGGAATTAGGCGCGGTTGTTTTTGCATTAAAGACTTGGAGGCACTACTTATATGGGGTCAAAAGTATTATATATACCGACCACAAAAGTCTTCAACACATATTTAATCAGAAACAACTGAATATGAGGCAGCGTAGGTGGATTGAATTATTGAATGATTACGACTTTGAGATTCGTTACCACCCGGGGAAGGCAAATGTGGTAGCCGATGCCTTGAGCAGGAAGGACAGATAACCCATTCGAGTAAAATCTATGAATATAATGATTCATAATAACCTTACTACTCAAATAAAGGAGGCGCAACAAGGAGTTTTAAAAGAGGGAAATTTAAAGGATGAAATACCCAAAGGATCGGAGAAGCATCTTAATATTCGGGAAGACGGAACCCGGTATAGGGCTGAAAGGATTTGGGTACCAAAATTTGGAGATATGAGAGAAATGGTACTTAGAGAAGCTCATAAAACCAGATACTCAATACATCCTGGAACGGGGAAGATGTACAAGGATCTCAAGAAATATTTTTGGTGGCCGGGTATGAAAGCTGATGTTGCTAAATACATAGGAGAATGTTTGACGTGTTCTAAGGTCAAAGCTGAGCATCAGAAACCATCAGGTCTACTTCAACAACCCGAAATCCCAGAATGGAAATGGGAAAACATTACCATGGATTTCATCACTAAATTGCCAAGGACTGCAAGTGGTTTTGATACTATTTGGGTAATAGTTGATCGTCTCACCAAATCAGCACACTTCCTGCCAATAAGAGAAGATGACAAGATGGAGAAGTTAGCACGACTGTATTTGAAGGAAGTCGTATCCAGACATGGAATACCAATCTCTATTATCTCTGATAGGGATGGCAGATTTATTTCAAGATTCTGACAGACATTACAGCAAGCATTAGGAACTCGTCTAGACATGAGTACTGCTTATCATCCACAAACTGATGGGCAGAGCGAAAGGACGATACAAACGCTTGAAGACATGCTACGAGCATGTGTTATTGATTTCGGAAACAGTTGGGATCGACATCTACCGTTAGCAGAATTTTCCTACAACAACAGCTACCATTCAAGCATTGAGATGGCGCCGTTTGAAGCACTTTATGGTAGAAAGTGCAGGTCTCCGATTTGTTGGAGTGAAGTGGGGGATAGACAGATTACGGGTCCGGAGATTATACAAGAAACTACCGAGAAGATCATCCAAATTCAACAACGGTTGAAAACCGCCCAAAGTCGACAAAAGAGCTACGCTGACATTAAAAGAAAAGATATAGAATTTGAAATTGGAGAGATGGTCATGCTTAAAGTTGCACCTTGGAAAGGCGTTGTTCGATTTGGTAAACGAGGGAAATTAAATCCAAGGTATATTGGACCATTCAAGATTATTGATCGTGTCGGACCAGTAGCTTACCGACTTGAGTTACCTCAACAACTCGCGGCTGTACATAACACTTTCCACGTCTCGAATTTGAAGAAATGTTTTGCTAAAGAAGATCTCACTATTCCGTTAGATGAAATCCAAATCAACGAAAAACTTCAATTCATCGAAGAACCCATCGAAATAATGGATCGTGAGGTTAAAAGACTTAAGCAAAACAAGATACCAATTGTTAAGGTTCGATGGAATGCTCGTAGAGGACCCGAGTTCACCTGGGAGCGTGAAGATCAGATGAAGAAGAAATACCCGCATCTATTTCCAGAAGATTCGTCAACACCTCCAACTGCTTAAAATTTCGGGACGAAATTTATTTAACGGGTAGGTACTGTAGTGACCCGAACTTTTACATGTTTATATATATTAATTGAGATTGATATTTACATGATTAAATGTTTCCAACATGTTAAGCAATCAAACTTGTTAAGACTTGATTAATTGAAATATGTTTCATATAGACAATTGACCACCCAAGTTGACCGGTGATTCACGAACGTTAAAACTTGTAAAAACTATATGATGACATATATATGGATATATATATAGTTAACATGATAATATGATAAGTAAACATATCATTAAGTATATTAACAATGAACTACATATGTAAAAACAAGACTACTAACTTAATGATTTTTAAACGAGACATATATGTAACGATTATCGTTGTAAAGACATTTAATGTATATATATCATATTAAGAGATATTCATACATAATAATATCATGATAATATAATAAGTTAAAATCTCATTTGATATTATAAACATTGGGTTAACAACATTTAACAAGATCGTTAACCTAAAGGTTTCAAAACAACACTTACATGTAACGACTAACGATGACTTAACGACTCAGTTAAAATGTATATACATGTAGTGTTTTAATATGTATTTATACACTTTTGAAAGACTTCAATACACTTATCAAAATACTTCTACTTAACAAAAATGCTTACAATTACATCCTCGTTCAGTTTCATCAACAATTCTACTCGTATGCACCCGTATTCATGCTCGTACAATACACAGCTTTTAGATGTATGTACTATTGGTATATACACTCCAATGATCAGCTCTTAGCAGCCCATGTGAGTCACCTAACACATGTGGGAACCATCATTTGGCAACTAGCATGAAATATCTCATAAAACTACAAAAATATGAGTAATCATTCATGACTTATTTACATGAAAACAAAATTACATATCCTTTATATCTAATCCATACACCAACGACCAAAAACACCTACAAACACTTTCATTCTTCAATTTTCTTCATCTAATTAATCTCTCTCAAGTTCTATCTTCAAGTTCTAACTGTTCTTCATATATTCTACAAGTTCTAGTTACATAAAATCAAGAATACTTTCAAGTTTGCTAGCTCACTTCCAATCTTGTAAGGTGATCATCCAACCTCAAGAAATCTTTGTTTCTTACAGTAGGTTATCATTCTAATATAAGGTAATAATCATATTCAAACTTTGGTTCAATTTCTATAACTATAACAATCTTATTTTAAGTGATGATCTTACTTGAACTTGTTTTCGTGTCATGATTCTGCTTCAAGAACTTCGAGCCATCCAAGGATCCATTGAAGCTAGATCCATTTTTCTCTTTTCCAGTAGGTTTATCCAAGGAACTTAAGGTAGTAATGATGTTCATAACATCATTCGATTCATACATATAAAGCTATCTTATTCGAAGGTTTAAACTTGTAATCACTAGAACATAGTTTAGTTAATTCTAAACTTGTTCGCAAACAAAAGTTAATCCTTCTAACTTGACTTTTAAAATCAACTAAACACATGTTATATATATATATGATATGCTAACTTAATGATTTAAAACCTGGAAACACGAAAAACACCGTAAAACCGGATTTACGCCGTCGTAGTAACACCGCGGGCTGTTTTGGGTTAGTTAATTAAAAACTATGATAAACTTTGATTTAAAAGTTGTTATTCTGAGAAAATTATTTTTATTATGAACATGAAACTATATCCAAAAATTATGGTTAAACTCAAAGTGGAAGTATGTTTTCTAAAATGGTCATCTAGACGTCGTTCTTTCGACTGAAATGACTACCTTTACAAAAATGACTTGTAACTTATTTTTCCGACTATAAACCTATACTTTTTCTGTTTAGATTCATAAAATAGAGTTCAATATGAAACCATAGCAATTTGATTCACTCAAAACGGATTTAAAATGAAGAAGTTATGGGTAAAACAAGATTGGATAATTTTTCTCATTTTAGCTACGTGAAAATTGGTAACAAATCTATTCCAACCATAACTTAATCAACTTGTATTGTATATTATGTAATCTTGAGATACCATAGACACGTATACAATGTTTCGACCTATCATGTCGACACATCTATATATATTTCGGAACAACCATAGACACTCTATATGTGAATGTTGGAGTTAGCTATACAGGGTTGAGGTTGATTCCAAAATATATTTAGTTTGAGTTGTGATCAATACTGAGATACGTATACACTGGGTCGTGGATTGATTCAAGATAATATTTATCGATTTATTTCTGTACATCTAACTGTGGACAACTAGTTGTAGGTTACTAACGAGGACAGCTGACTTAATAAACTTAAAACATCAAAATATATTAAAAGTGTTGTAAATATATTTTGAACATACATTGATATATATGTATATATTGTTATAGGTTCGTGAATCAACCAGTGGCCAAGTCTTACTTCCCGACGAAGTAAAAATCTGTGAAAGTGAGTTATAGTCCCACTTTTAAAATCTAATATTTTTGGGATGAGAATACATGCAGGTTTTATAAATGATTTACAAAATAGACACAAGTACGTGAAACTACATTCTATGGTTGAATTATCGAAATCGAATATGCCCCTTTTTATTAAGTCTGGTAATCTAAGAATTAGGGAACAGACACCCTAATTGACGCGAATCCTAAAGATAGATCTATCGGGCCCAACAAGCCCCATCCAAAGTACCGGATGCTTTAGTACTTCGAAATTTATATCATATCCGAAGGGTGTCCCGGAATGATGGGGATATTCTTATATATGCATTTTGTTAATGTCGGTTACCAGGTGTTCACCATATGAATGATTTTTATCTCTATGTATGGGATGTGTATTGAAATATGAAATCTTGTGGTCTATTATTATGATTTGATATATATAGGTTAAACCTATAACTCACCAACATTTTTGTTGACGTTTTAAGCATGTTTATTCTCAGGTGATTATTAAGAGCTTCCGCTGTCGCATACTTAAATAAGGACGAGATTTGGAGTCCATGCTTGTATGATATTATGTAAAAACTGCATTCAAGAAACTTATTTTTTTGTAACATATTTGTATTGTAAACCATTATGTAATGGTCGTATGTAAACAGGATATTTTAGATTATCATTATTTGATAATCTACGTAAAGCTTTTTAAACCTTTATTTATGAAATAAAGGTTATGGTTTGTTTTAAAAATGAATGCAGTCTTTGAAAAACGTCTCATATAGAGGTCAAAACCTCGCAACGAAATCAATTAATATGGAACGTTTTTAATCAATAAGAACGGGACATTTCAATATGATCACTTTACAAGATTGGAAGTGAGCTAGTAAACTTGGAAGTATTCTTGATTTTATGAAACTAGAACTTGTAGAATTTATGAAGAACACTTAGAACTTGAAGATGGAACTTGAGAGAGATCAATTAGATGAAGAAAATTGAAGAATGAAAGTGTTTGTAGGTGTTTTTGGTCGTTGGTATATGGATTAGATATAAAGGATATATAATTTTGTTTTCATGTAAATAAGTCATGAATGATTACTAATATTTTTGTAATTTTATGAGGTATTTCATGTTAGTTGCCAAATGATGGTTCCCACATGTGTTAGGTGACTCACATGGGCTGCTAAGAGCTGATCATTGGAGTGTATATACCAATAGTACATACATTTAGAAGCTGTGTATTGTACGAGTACGAATACGGGTGCATACGAGTAGAATTGTTGATGAAACTGAACGAGGATGTAATTGTAAGCATTTTTGTTAAGTAGAAGTATTTTGATAAGTGTCTTGAAGTCTTTAAAAAGTGTATGAATACATATTAAAACACTACATGTATATACATTTTAACTGAGTCGTTAAGTCATCGTTAGTCGTTACTTGTAAATGTTGTTTTGAAACCTTTAGGTTAACGATCTTGTTAAATGTTGTTAACCCATTGTTTATTATATCTAAAGAGATGTTAAATTATTACATTATCATGATATTATGATATATTAATATATCTTAGTATGATATATATACAGTTAAATGTTGTTACAATGATAATCGTTACATATATGTCTCGTTACATATATGTCTCGTTACATATATGTCTCGTTTCTAAATTCTTAAGTTGTTACATAATGACATGTTTACTTATCATTTATCATGATTAAACATAGTGTAACAATATCTTAATATGATTCATATGTAATTAGTAAGACGTTGTTATAACGATAATCGTTATATATATCGTTTTGAGTTTCTTAATTCAATAAACACAATTTTATGTATATAACACATTGTTAAAATACCTAATAAGATACTTACTTATCATAATATCATGTTATTATATATATAATCATATATATGTCATCATATAGTTTTTACAAGTTTTAACGTTCGTGAATCACTGGTCATCTTGGGTGGTCAATTGTCTATATGAAACCTATTTCAATTAATCAAGTCTTAACAAGTTTGATTGCTTAACATGTTGGAAACACTTAATCATGTAAATATCAATTTCATTTAATATATATAAATATGGAAAAGTTCCGGTCACTACATTATTAGCCTGCGGCGCTGCCGAATTGCCCGCGACGCGACTCGAATATGAAATAGATTTTGGGGTGTTACAAGACACCACTCAAGAATCTCAGATATCTTGACAGAATCAACGGTTATCTTAACAAACAGAAAATTCGGTCCCCGGCAGCGGCGCCAAAAATTACACCTTTCTTGTTATGACTAAAATGGACGATTTTATTTATGCGGTGTCCTTAAGTCGCAAAACTTCAGGATTAGTTATCAAAAGGGAGTAATGGTGCCAAGGGAAGCCGTTTGTGATGTGAGCAGGACGGCAGGCAGGCCGTTTGGAAGGCCTTTTGCTACCGGTCTTGCTGTTTTGCTTGGATCATTTTGTTCGTTCACGGGATCGTAACTTGGTTTCTGTGGTCGTAACTTGTCTTTCACCGTTTTCGCTCTAGAATTTTGTTTTAGCTCCAATTCTCTTGATTCTTTTTGCATCGTCTTTGTAATTGCTAAATTGACAAAATCAACCGATAAAGTGATTATTTTGGCGATAAATCTTAGAACTTTATTATTTTTGGATCCTAATATCTTGATAAAAAAGTGACTTTTTAGCAGATATCAGCCGAGAAACTAGATGATGCTCTGTGGGCATTCCTGACTGCTTACAATAATACTCTAGGAACTACGCCGTACTGCATGATCTATGACAAAGCATGTCACCTTCCGCTGGAACTCGAATACAAAGCTCTCTAGGCACTGAAAACCTGTAACCTCGATCCTTCAGTAACCGCTAAGCATCGAAAGATGCAAATGAATGAACTCGCTAAATTAAGAGACCAAGCATACGAGATGTCATATATCTACAAGATGCGAGCGAAGCTGACATAATATGCAAAACTGATACCAACAAAGTTCGCTCCTGGAGATAAAGTTCAACTCTTCAATTCTCGATTCAATAAATTCGCTATTAACTTCAGATCACGATGGAATGGACCATTTAAAGTAATACATGCTTTTCCACACGTAGCCGTAGAATTAGAAGGACTTACCGAAAATTTCTAAGTCAATGGCCACCGATTGAAAGCTTATCTAGAAGACCACAACATGTGGAATATCTTTTCTCCCTTGATCCATTTTGAAGACATACTGGAAGAAGTCAAGCTGTAACGACTTGATATACAAAGCGCTCTTGGGAGGCACCCCTTGCTTATCCTTCTTAAATTATTTTCAATTTCAATTTATTTTTAGTCTACGATTTATTTTAATGTGCACTAAACCTAAGTTCCATACTTGCGCTTAGTACTTACTAGTTTGTTGAAATGTATCCAGGCAAAATGCCAAGTTCAGGAGCTTTCTACAGTATACCCATCCGTAGGAGGAGGACTCCCAGGGTTTACCTTTCAGAGAGCAGTATAGACTAGCACAGGCCTACGACGGGACAGCTAGGCCCGATAAGTGTGACTTTAGAAAGAGTTCATGAGGACATCAGTATGGCACCATCAGCTCCTCCAGTATGATGTTGCAGGCATTTAGCCTCTAGTCCCGTTGAGAATCTAGAGCCATTAGAGCTGCATGAGTCACATGTTGTAATTCACCATGGAGCCACCATGAGTGACCCGATTGTTACATGGGCATTACTTAGAGATCACCAGAGATTCTACAGAGCTTTCAGAGCATATCTTCATCGTGAAGGAATGCCCCGAAGTACGCTAGGGCCTTCCTCTACACACATGCCAGGACATCTTAGGATCTTTTGGATACTTTGTAAACGCTACTCTACACACAGGCCAGGACAGTATTTCATAGACTCGTTTCTTTTAAATTTTGTCTTTATCTTTATTATAAAAGCATTTGTATAAAAATATATATCTAGTGGAAATGCTACTCTCTCTTGTTCTTTATGCAGAATCATATCAAAGAGACTGGTCATTTCCAGCACTAGGAGCATAGCTTAACCTGTAGTGACCCGAACTTTTCCATGATTATATATTATATGAGATTAATATTTACATGAATAAATGTTTCCAACATGTTAAGCAATTAAACTTGTTAAGACTTGATTAACTGAAACGGATTTTGTGTTAACGTTTGACAACCCAGTTTGTCCGATGATTCACGAACGTTATAACATGTATATGACATGATATGTTTAGACCATTTCGGAATGTTAATACATCACCCAACCGAGTCGCTCAATTGGATGAGCCATCTGAACGTGTATGCCTGTAGTCAGACTGCACGAGCGTCGGGGGTAAGGGACGTTGCTGTCTATTCAGAATCGTCAAGCCTAACGCAGTTCCCAGTGACATGTCTTATGACAGGGGCGTTTAGGACCAGTGTAATGAATACAGGGCCTCTGCCTATTCATGAGCCAACATTCTATAATCTCGGCAGAATAACTGATAAAGTCATAGTATACACTCACTTTAACCTTATCTGAATTACGAATTTTATCGCATTTACTTTATCTGTCTTATAAATTAGAAAACCCAAAAATAAATATTCACTACTCCCTAACTATCTTAGGCTTAAATATAGGTTCGATTCTACTGATATCTCAAAAATATGACTCTAGGTCATACTTCCCTTACTTATAAGGAGTAGTAAGATTTAGGCCCCGCTAAATATAAATTTAAAATAAGTACCTTCCTCCCACGAGTGGCTGATCCTAGCGAGCCGCGGCTTGACGACACCGCGCGAATAAAAACCGTCCGTTTCGGTCATATCACGGGAGGATACTAAGTTTTTGGCGCCGCTGCCGGGGAACTGGTATCAGGAAATACTGCTCTCTATCAAACTTATTCACAAGCATTTAGTGGTGTCTAAGAAAGACAATTATACACGGACTTGGTTATTGGACTTTCCGAACAGTCGCCAATTATATTGGGGCCAAAAGGATCCTGCCTCTCCATAGTCGGCCTGGCCACTTGGTTTGTTGAATAGTTCGTGCGAAGCTCTGTTACAGAAATACCAGGGAATCAGTAGCCAGAACCAAAAACATATTCAACCGTAGGATAGTTAGTTAATTAAATTAGACTACCTTAAATTAGATTACCTTAGATTAAATTAGATTACCTTAGATTACCTTTGAATTAGATTATCCTAGAATTAGATTAGATTAGTTTAGCTTATTATAATTTAGTTTATTTGTGAAAAATTAAAAACAAAAAGTCATACCTAGTGTATGAATTAGATTAGATAGTTTAGCTTATTATAATTTAGTTTATTTGTGAAAAATTAAAAACAAAAAGTCATACCAAGTGTATGACCCAAACCCGATCTAGACCAGGGCCGTTGTTATTCGTACCTGATCCAGACGCAATAATCTCTAAAGCACGCAAGGAAGCATGAATCAGAAATCAAATGGCGTTACGCGTTACTTTAGCAGAAAATACCAAACCCTCGATTGAAGGTCGAGGAGGACCAATCAGATTTTCGAAGATTCAAGGACACTCGTTCGAATTAAAACATCACATCATCCAGCTCATCTAGAATAGCTGTCAGTTTCATGGATTACCGAATGATGATCCTAATTCTCACCTTGATAAATTCATATCTCTTTCGAACTCCTACAAACAGCCAGGGATAGGACAAGATATAGTACGGCTATACTTGTTCCCCTATTCTCTCACTCATCATGCTCAAACTTGGTTCGAAGGACTGGAAAAAGATTCCATCACGTCATGGACGGAGATGGCTACTAAATTCCTAACCAAATATTTCCCTCCTTCTAAACAAACCAAACTGAAGAATGACATCATTAATTTCAAACAAAGTTACGATGAATCTCTTTACACTGCATAGGAGCGATTCAATACCCTGCTGAAGAAATGCCCTAATCACCAGCTAGAACGGTTAGCCCAAATCTGTACCTTCTACAATGGTTTTACAGTAAATCATAGGACGACGATCGATGCAGCAGCTCAAGGGAATCTGATGAACCAAACCGCAGACGAAGCGTGGGAATTGCTCGAGAACATAACAATGCATCACCATGACTGGAACAGTGGTGAAACAACTTCATCATCTACCCCACTCTCTGCACTTAACAATCAAACATCAAATCCCTCACGGATAAGATGGAATCTCTTGCTAAACAACTCGGAGAACTGAAGACGCAGCCACAGAAGGTTAACCAAGCTCAGGATAGTGTTAATTGTACCAACCCGCAACCTACTGAAGAATATCAAGTTGAGTACGAAAACCCTGACGGTTCAGTCTGTTACGTCCAATACCCAGCTCGTCCACCAAATCCCGGATTCAATCAACCACCTAGGGTTAATCAATTTCAGCGAAGCAATCAACCTTTTCGCTATCGCTATCCACCTTATCCAGCCCAACAATCTCAATTGACCTACGATCAACCACTTCCACTCACTGGTCCCCCAGTTGAGGAAAATTCCCCTACCACCTAGATTACAAAAACAACAAACCCCACTCTCGGAGCTGATGATCAGTTAACTCAGTTCATTCAGGGGCAACAACAGTTAAATCAGAGAACTGCAACCAGACAAGATCAGACGGAGATACTAATGAGAAATCAATTGACTCTGCTCAAAAGTTTGGAATCGCAGCTCAGACAGTTATCACAACGCCTTGAAACCCGACCGTAGGGAAAATTGCCAAGTAATACTATCCAAAATCCCCACATAGAAGAAGCAAAGCAGATGGAAGCCGTAATCTCAGAGGAAGAACCACGGAGAAGGTCAACTAAGCTCAAGAACAAATCGACATATACTCAGAAGCTGACTCCTGAAACTCCAGTTCGCGTACCTTATCCTGGAAGGCTACAAGAAGAACCATCTAAGCTTGATTCCTTTAAACTTGATGGAAGATTCTTGGACACCATGTCCAAAGTCCCCAACCAGAAGAGATATATCCGAAGGCTTCTTTCTACAAAGGAGAGGATACCAGACTCTAACAAAATTCCACTAAGTGAAGAATGCTCTGCATTACTCGGAAACTCTTTACCACCAAAGCTAGGAGATACGGGTCGATTCGTTTTTCCATGTTCAATCTACCAATCTGAAACCATCCATGCGCTAGCAGATTTAGGAGCAAGTATCAACCTAATCCCCTACTCTCTTTATCAGAGATTAGAGTTAGGAGACTTGTCACCAACCAAAATGACTATCCAACTTGCCGTTCACACAATTCGATATCCTAAGGGCATAGTTGAGAACTCTTGGTGAAAGTCGACAAATTCTTGTATCCTACGAATTTCGCAGTGATGGACATTAAGGAAGACCTACACACACCAGTGGTGTTAGGAAGACCTTTCATGAATACGGCTAGGACTGTCATTGATGTGTACAATCAAACCTTGATCTTACGATCACATGGGGAGAGCGTTACCTTCAAAATTGACCGACCAACCGATCATTCTGGACAGGAAGAGATGTTTGATATTTACACCAGACGGATCACTTCTGATGACGAGTCTTCACCACCAGCCAACGATATCGAGATGGGTGTCGAATCACAGTCTGCAGACAACCCAGAAATGGAAGAAGAGGATCCCAGCGAAGAAATAGAGGAAGAGGAGGAATCTGTAGAGGAAGAAGAAATGGAAGACGTAAAAGAAACTGTGACAATACCCACTCCAAGCATTGAGCTCCATGAAGAAGTAATGAGGCTTGAGATGGAAGATTACAGTTTAATCATTCTCTTCAAGAAGAAGACCGATAAGGCTGAGGTTAAGGATATAGAAATTGATCC
Organism: Rutidosis leptorrhynchoides; assembly: GCF_046630445.1. Lineage (NCBI taxonomy): Eukaryota > Viridiplantae > Streptophyta > Magnoliopsida > Asterales > Asteraceae > Rutidosis > Rutidosis leptorrhynchoides. The sequence goes on along the minus strand of NC_092336.1, from coordinate 290,318,473 downwards.
TGCAAGTATCAAAATGGAGAATCAGAATAATGAAGAAACCCGTTCATTAGACGCATCCTTAGAAGAACAATACACCGATGATGACGAGGAAGAGCAACATGAAGACATTATGAATAACTCGCACTCTCCAACCGACCCAGAACAAGGGGAGCCGCACTCTTTCTCAGATCAAATTCCGGTTATTTCCACGCATGCAGACATGATCACCTTCATCAATAATACCGATGAATTTGAAGACATTCTCGAAGCCATCCGAAAATAAACCATTGATTTTTTGCTACGCTTAACAGAATGAATTATGGCTATCCGAGAAGAACACCACCTCTATCTCCAAAGAGAAGACAATGATGTGGAAATCCTAGAAGAACGCATTCAAGACTTTATCAATTCTCTTCACGATCATATCTATCACCAAGAAAGGTAACGAGAGCACAATTCAGTGGTTCACACTAATCTCGTGTAACAACCCGACATCGTTTTACCAAAAACACGCCTTAAAAAAAAAATTTGTCAGACAGCGTATCTGGACGGCGTCCCATAATCTGGACGGCGTCCAGAGATGAAGACCAGGACGGCGTACCATGATTCTGGACGGCGTCCAAATGAACTAAAGTGGACTGATCAGTTTTTATTTACACGCGAATGGAAAACCCGCTTCCCGACACTTTTAAACGTAACCAATTTCACAATATGTCATATTAAGTAAAACTAAGATATTTCCACCATAAAAACAAGTTTTACAACACCGGGCCCGCAATGACCCATTTTACAAATAATGTAGCGATTTTAACCCATTTATCTCTTTAGACGGATTAGGACTCCACAACCCAACCCGATACCAAGAGCATAATCCCGGGGACTACAAACCCCCATCCGCGTCCAGTTATCCGAAAGCTACCCCATCGAACCCAACCGCTCCTGCACGTCTAGCTTAACAAACTAGCTAGCATCATTAACACAATACCTGTAAAAAGGTAAACAACGAGAGGGGTAAGCCGAGGCTTAGTGAATGTAATAATTATACATATACATATATAATATACCTACTTGCCATCACTTACGCAAATACCTCATACACGCTAGAAATTTATATAGCATACCATCGCAAAGTATAATGCTACAATCTTCAAGACCACAAGCTAGCACAACAATAGCATATATAACTCGAATAATATATTATGCTACGCTACAACACGTAACCTTGGTCAAACAATAACACGAGGGAATGGTACTTCGAATTTCCCACCGGTGTTCATAACGACCGTTAGTGTACAACGAAATATATCACTAACCCCTAGGCTATTCGGACAACGAAATATCCGCTCGAAGCAATCATTAGTGTACAATGAAATATATCACTAACTCTTGGTCGGTTTGGACAACGAAATGTCCATCGTGAGTGTACAACGAAATATATCACTAACACTCGGGCAAATTGGACAACGAAATATCCATCGTTAGTGTACAACGAAATATATCACTAACTCTTGGTGGTATAGACAACGCATACCCGGCCCCTCTCCCGCCCTACAAATAGATACATTATATACACACATATATAATCATTCCACTCACCTCGAGATGCCCGCACAAATCATATATGTAAACTGTCTCCAAACGTAACCGAGCAAGCTTTTACCTATAATACGCATATAGATATACACACAATCAACATACATTCTCTACACGAGAATTCGACTCCAACACCCTTAACCGAGGGTTTATACCTACCACAATCCGCCCATTTAGACACCTAAAGTGGACTTTACCAATTACCATTACGGGTGGTAATTCCGACCCATTCAAACACTTCGTTTAACACTTAACAAAGCGTTTAACATCTAATTAATCCAAATTAGTGTCGTTACCAAATTCGACCCATCTAAGTCAACCCATTTTGACAAAAGTCCCAAAAACATCGTTAATCAATAACGGCTAGGGATTAACTTTCCAAAATACCATTTAACACTTGAATCAAACATTTATATACTTGATTCATCAAATCTTGACCCATAACTTAGTTTGACACCAAATCAAGGTTAACACCCATTTGTCATACCAACATGTTCTTATGAATATCTAAACACTAACACAATTACAATCTAGTGGTTAAACACCCAAACCATGACCAAATTCGTCCTCAAACCCTAAACCCACAATAATCGGGTTTACTTACACAATACATAAAGCAAAACCCCCAAATTCATGAGAAATGGAGTTTATAACCCAAACTAGTTCAATCCCTAAATATGAACAAGAATCTTAACAATTAAATTCGGAGTTAGAGTCTACCATAACAATCAAAATGTAGCCGAGAACGAAAGGAACAACTTTAACTCTCGCGACCCGACCCAAACCGCTCTTCTTCTTCTCCAAACTAAACTTTCTCTCACTAAAAACACTTCCTCTCTCTAGGGTTTGAAGATGAGAGTGTTGGTGGGTGAAATGTGATCCATAAATGAGGTTGGATCAGTTTTAGAGGCTCCAAACCGACCCCCAAGTGATAAGACACAAATACCCCTTTTAAATTCATTAAAATTCCAACAGTTGGCCTGTCAGGCCATTTGGACGGCGTCCAACCTTTCACTGGTGGACAGCGTCCCAAAATCTGGACGGAGTCCCACTGAACTGAGTCTGAAACTGAACTTGTTTTGGTCGTAACTTTCAAACCGTAGCTCCATTTTTGATGAATCAAATATCGTTGGAAACGTAATGAGATTTACTATCCAATGGTAAGGGTTTAGAACATCAACTTAAACTTTATTTGGGATCCAAACATACGCTTACAATCCTCGTAATTCGAATGACGTCCAAAATAATGTGTAACTGAAAAACGGGTGTTACAACTCTCCCCCACTTAAATTGGATCACGTCCTCGTGATCCGCATCTACGTTAGAAGTCAAAAACTTCTCCCTCGAACGTTTCCGCTTCCTACGCGAAGTCACACAAGTAGTAATCACGCATTCAATTTTCTCGCTTCGTAGACTAACGCATCATAATACAACAATATCGGGTAATAACCCACTAGTCAAAACAATCGTAACCGTTGATCCTACGCCGAGTATCCAAACTCGTACCATACACTTCACAATCGTCCTTTGAGTAGAACAATTCACTGACAATCATCGTCATCACGCCTCACGATCCTACGAAACACAACCAAGCCGACATCCATACATCTTCTGCGAATCTGAAGATCTCATCACACGCTAATAATCACTAGCGTGCACTACCGCAACAAGCGATATCTCATACACTCGAAGTCCAGAATTCCCGCTTAGGAAAATACGAAAAACACCACATGTCTCTAGACCAAGAACCCAAACTTCCTCCGGCTCCATATCCGGGTCATCCTTCAACGAAGAAATTTTGGTAACCCCAAAATAAACACCTTAGAAGTAACACTTTCCCACCGACCGATCCGCACATGACTATCCATCACTGGATTAATCCAGGACGACAATAATACACCACGAGTTAGACGAAACATCAACACATCGTCATAGGGTTTCTCCTCTGAACCATACAATACGGCTTCCTAGTACTAGCATAGAAGCTACTTGTATACTAAAATCCCGTCAACGGCGAATCATCATCACAAAATTTCCGCAATTCGCCACATGACTCATAAAAAATAGTCACCAAATCCGGGTGAACCTTCCTACCTAGACCGTTCGCTAAGGATGGTCTCGACATTTTAATGCAACCTACGGGTCACATCACTAGGGTACACACTCTCGCAAACAAACAACATTCGCGTGTCTCTACAGGAGACAGTCAGAAATGACACTCTCCGCCTCATAATCGTCCATAAAGTGGAATAATCCACTAACAATTCCCACGACCACGTTTCCTGATAAGGAAAAATACAGTATTCACCACAATATCATACTCGTACTCCCTTAACAGTACTATCCGAGTTTCACACCAGCCCAAATTTGCATCACGAAAGCACTTGCAGCGACAGTTTCCTTTCCTCAACCCGAGATCTCAAACTTCACATTTGGTCTCACACCGCACAATGGTACTACACGACCACCTTTCATAAGAAGAATTTCACTTCCTTCGATCCCATCATCACAATCTTCATGCATAACACTCCGGAATTGTAACCCACAACCGTAATGAACGACCTCGAGTCGACATCAACAACCCGTCACTCTTCCTCGTTAGGAACTCCGAATACCTATTAAGGCTTAGTACGGTACACTCCAACACTTTGCTATATATAATACCACCGGAGCTTCCTCGGGCGGCAGTTAAAACTCCTCCACTTAGGATTCAGCTAAACATTCTAACCGCCGAGATGATAACATCCCGCGGAATTACATTCCACGAAATACATGACCATTCTCATTATTGGTCATACTCACCAAATCACTGTAAACTCACATTAGGCTCTCAGAGCCTTCATACACGATCACTTGAGATGTCGTGCACGCGATAACCCCGCACCTTCATAACACAATTCACAACTCACAGCCCTTCATCGTTCGCGAAGCGAACTCCACCAAGGTCCTACATATGCCTCTAAGTGTAGGCATATGCCACTCCGCTTCATCAGTCGTGCATCTCCGTCGAGATCACCCGACCTTCCACTCAACGAACCTTTATCAATAATTGCCCACTCTCATGGAGAAGAGGGACCAATCCGACACAATAATCGCATCGACCGCAATATCGACACTTCATCATAACCTTTGGCCTATCCGACCATTAAATCCATCACCGGTCCACCGGTAATCTTCACCCGTCTATCACTTAAGAGTAATAAGATGCGCTCATCTGTCACTTCATAAGAAGTATTTACCGCAATGCTCTTAAACTTCGACTTTCGCAATCGTCGAATTACTATCACCCATCGATCACTATTATAATCTCCGCTGCTTTCAAGGGTATCTCACCGGCACCCTAAGCACAAAGTGAACACACCATCATCGGAGTTGAACATCACACTAGCAGGTATAAGAAGGCACCTGACGCAGTGTCATGCAGACTCCCTCCACAACCTACTGAGTTTTAGAACTCGATCTTTAGGTGCCATACACCCGATGTCACCCACTTCACAATAATGACCCGAAGTCATACCTACCAGACAAACCTTACGGCCTATTGTCTTATCGAAAGTCCCAAGCGATCACACGCTACCCGCAATTTCCACAAGGCCAAACGATATAGCCTAACGAAACCCTTCATCTAACACTAAGGAGATGCTTGAGTACACCAAGTCTTACACCCTTCCACATATCGGCACAATCACAACAACAGGGGTATTCCGTTAGGAATGTTACCCTATAATCCACAACACACTAACACACTATCGTAAACATCGTCATATGGGTCCCACTCCCATGAGTTTAATGACCCGAAGACTCCTCGATTCGCCAATTCCAAGGCGACTCACAATTAGAATCCTAACACGATTCTCTAACCACACACTCTACCGAGTGTAACTCAATTCTACAATCATTAAACTTGCTACGTCCCATTACGGAATTCAGATCCTCATCGTACACACATACACACTAATCGGTTATTCTAGTTACGATGGGTAACTTTAACCAATTAACAATCTCAATAGTGCACCCACTACCTAGGGTGACTAAGTACGCGCCAAACTCGTGAGTTTGCTCGCTCACTTAACTAACCGAATCCACAGTAACACTTCTCGACTCGCAACGAACCCGATGTGACTACAAGCACATCACCCGAGACAACTATCACCTAGGAACCAATAAAGATTCCTCATTTATCCCGAATCTACCCCAACCATGCCACGTTTCCTCCGTTCGGTACTCGTCATGTCATGCTTGGTGTCAAGATACACTTTCGTAATAATGGTGATTGGTCACTATTAACAATGCGTACCTTACCATTTTCACATGGTCACGCAAAGTACTTTATCCGGACTGACGCAACATTCACACAAAATAACAAGCTATATTTCCAAGTACCCGAATGACCAAAGTCCTTACCGCGAACTTGATCACTCAAACCGCCAAGTATTCGAATCTCTCCAATAGATTCGTCCCTAGGACACCGCACGAAATAGATACTTGTATATATATACCTATATACAATATAAATACTAAATGTACACAAGTACACCGCAACAACAAGTCAACCTACAACCTAGGTGACTATCACTAAAACAACGTCCAAGTTCGACTACTTACATTAGGCACTAGCAATCTAAGGCACTAATTTAATCACGAAATAAGGCCCCACATAATCCCACATTGGACAAACACTAGTCCTAGTTAGTCACCTACTCTAAGGCACTAACAAATCTTAATCCGACCCGTATTCCTACAAGTCCCGCAAATAATATATAATCGCCAATAAGTCTAAGACTAGGCACCTATTCCAAGGTCACCTAATTCCCTTAGACTATGCTCTGATACCACTTGTAACAACCCGACATCGTTTTACCAAAAACACGCCTTAAAAAAAAAATTGTCAGACAACGTATCTGGACGGCGTCCAGAGATGAAGACCAGGACGGCGTCCCATGATTCTGTACGGCGTCCAAATGAACTAAAGTGGACTGATCAGTTTTTATTTACACGCGAGTGGAAAACCCGCTTCCCGACACTTTTAAACGTAACCAATTTCACAATATGTCATATTAAGTAAAACTAAGATATTTCCACCATAAAAACAAGTTTTACAACACCGGGCCCGCAATGACCCGTTTTACAAATAATGTAGCGATTTCGACCAATTTATCTCTTTAGACGGATTAGGACTCCACAACCCAACCCGATACCAAGAGCAAAATCCCGGGGACTACAAACCCCCATCCGCGTCCAATTATCCGAAAGCTACCCCATCGAGCCCAACCGCTCCTGCACGTCTAGCTTAACAAACTAGGTAGCATCATTAACACAATACTTGTAAAAAGGTAAACAACGAGAGGGGTAAGCCGAGGCTTAGTGAATGCAATAATTATACATATACATATATAATATACCTACTTGCCAACACTTACGCAAATACCTCATACACGCTAGAAATTTATATAGCATACCATCGCAAAGTATAATGCTACAATCTTCAAGACCACAAGCTAGCACAACAATAGCGTATATAACTCGAATAATATATTATGCTACACTACAACACGTAACCTTGGTCAAACAATAACATGAGGGAATGGTACTTCGAATTTCCCACCGGTGTTCATAACAACCGTTAGTGTACAACGAATTATATCACTAACCCCTAGGCTATTCGGACAACAAAATATCCGCTCGAAGCAATCATTAGTGTACAACGAAATATATCACTAACTCTTGGTCGGTTTGAACAACGAAATGTCCATCGTTAGTGTACAACGAAATATATCACTAACTCTCGGGCAAATTGGACAACGAAATATCCATCGTTAGTGTACAACGAAATATATCACTAACTCTTGGTGGTATAGACAACGCATACCCGGCCCCTCTCCCGCCCTACAAATAGATACATCATATACACCCATATATAATCATTCCACTCACCTCGAGATGCCCGCACAAATCATATATGTAAACCGTCTCCAAATGCAACCGAGCAAGCTTTTACCTATAATACGCATATAGATATACACACAATCAACATACATTCTCTACACGAGAATTCGACTCCAACACCCTTAACCGAGGGTTTATACCTACCACAATCCGCCCATTTAGACACCTAAAGTGGACTTCACCAATTATCATTACGGGTGGTAATTCTGACCCATTCAAACACGTCGTTTAACACTTAACAAAGCGTTTAACATCCAATTAATCCAAATTAGTGTCGTTACCAAATTCGACTCATCTTAGTCAACCCATTTTGACAAAAGTCCCAAAAACATCGTTAATCACTAACGGCTAGGGATTAACTTTCCAAAATACCATTTAACACTTGAATCAAACATTTATATACTTGATTCATCAAATCTTGACCCATAACTTAGTTTGACACCAAATCAAGGTTAACACCCATTTGTCATACCAACATGTTCTTATGAATATCTAAACACTAACACAATTACAATCTAGTGGTTAAACACCCAAACCATGACCAAATTCGTCCTCAAACCCTAAACCCACAATAATCGGGTTTACTTACACAATACATAAAGCAAAACCCCCAAATTCATGAGAAATGGAGTTTATAACCCAAACTAGTTCAATCCCTAAATATGAACAAGAATCTTAACAATTAAATTCGGAGTTAGAGTTTACCATAACAATCAAAACGTAGCCGAGAACGAAAGGAACAACTTTAACTCTCGCGACCCGACCCAAACCGCTCTTCTTCTTCTCCAAACTAAGCTTTCTCTCACTAAAAACACTTCCTCTCTCTAAGGTTTGAAGATGAGAGTGTTGGTGGGTGAAATGTTATCCATAAATGAGGTTGGATCAGTTTTAGAGGCTCCAAACCGACCCCCAAGTGATAAGACACAAAATCCCCTTTTAAATTCATTAAAATTCCAACAGTTGGCCTGTCAGGCCATTTGGATGGCGTCCAAAATGGCTGGATGGCGTCCAACCTTTCACTGGTGGACGGCGTCCCAAAATCTGGACCGAGTCCCACTGAACTGAGTCTGAAACTGAACTTGTTTTGGTCGTAACTTTCAAACCGTAGCTCCGTTTTTGATGAATCAAATATCGTTGGAAACGTAATGAGATTTACTATCCAATGGTAAGGGTTTAGAACATCAACTTCAACTTTATTTGGGATCCAAACATACGCTTACAAGCCTCGTAATTCGAATGACGTCCAAAATAACGTGTAACTGAAAAACGGGTGTTACATCTCGTGACAAGATTCTGTCAAGATCAGAAGATCATTTACTCTAAGGTTTATAATGCCTTAGCCAGATCTGCACTTTCGTTCTCACGAAACCAATGAGCACTACTGACTCTCATCCGGAAGCATATGGATCTTTCCACCAGACGCCCGACTTATCACTCCGACTTGTAAATGATCGAGGATATTCACAGCTTTTTTGCTCTCTTGGAAAGAGATAATTTCGAAAGCACACCAGAGAGACTAGTAATTTACGTAACCATTGGTCACCACACCGATCTGATTATCAAAGAGCTATGAGACGTTGTTATGGAAGAAGCAAGGAGAAAAATCCGTTCTTGAACCAGACCGAGTCAACATTGACACCTACGTTACTATGCAGATAACACGTATCTTCCAAGAATCCATGGATCCTAGTTTCACATTTAAAGCTGGATGTAGAGAGATATACTTAAAGACGATGAAATTAATGCTAGGATCAGGATTGATCTTCACTTCTTTTCAGCTTCGCCTCTTAGTAAATCTGTGTAAAGCTACTGACTTTTACTGTGGAGATCACCGTTCCGAAGACTTTGAAATTCTAAAGATATAGTTTCTGACATTGTTTGAAGACCTCCAAAATGAGCATCCCATCAGAGAAATTATCAACACCAGCACTGCTTCTATGATTGACATTCATGGGTCAACCAGCAGAGCCATAGATCATATCCTCATCGGACTTCAAGAATTATCAAGAGCCAAAACTGCACAATATTTATTGTTCAGAAGTTCTTCAAGAGAAGTATCGGATCTTTTACCACAATTGGTCCGACACTTTCTCAGGATTTTTCCGCCAAGACTCACATTCCCTCAAGAAGACCAAGATCACAACCATCAGCGAGGAATGTTTGCTATTTGAAGCATCACTAAGGTCGAGCCAACGACCTTCAATAAAATCGCTTCTCGGGAGGCAACCCGTGCAATAAAGTAGAGTAGAAGAATAAAGAACGACAAATGATTGAAAACCAGCCGCATCTGCTAGTGGTATTTCTTTCTTTTCGCTACTAGCTCAAGATTCAAACTATGCTACATCCTAGCTTATCACTAAGTGTGGGATAACACCCAATTAATACACTAGACAAATACTCCTAAATCTTCAACTAAAACTCCTAAGTGTGGGATACAATAGGAATATTGAGGACAATGTTCGTCTAAGTGTGGGATGTTGGTATAATCTTTTTATGCTGTATTATAATAACCCATTACGAAGATTCCAAGTCCTTAAGCCAAATTTCAAAATTTTTGCAAAAGAAACCCTTTTCGAAAGAGTATTTTTAAAAACCTGAAATGTTTGTCAATAAAAATAAGGCTTAAGTAAGGGGGATATCTTGTTAGATTGAAATCTCTAATAGAGGATTGCATGACTAAGGCATTATCGACCTAAATTGATTATGGTGAGGCACCCCAAATAAGACCAGCATTCATCTTTAATTCTTCACTATTTTCTGTTGAGAGTGCTGACGTCTGTGCTCAGAATCAGAACTTGCTTTAGATCTACATCTCCAAGCAGCAAAACGCGATTCGGTTGTAATCAAAAGAGCTAGTCATTTGTCAAACATAAACCTTCCGCACCTCCACTACCTCTAATCCACCACCACATCCAGATCACCTTTACTATTTCTTGAAAAATTTAGAAAATGGGACTCCTTCCGAAAACCCGATGTTATAAACCTCTCACGTATCATGGCAAAGGTCTTGAAAAAGTTTACCGGCAAAAAGTTTCTCGAGATGAAGTCTCAAAAAAAAAAAATTCAAGTTCTGAAAAAAATGAGCAGAACTTAATAAGAGAAATGCCGAAGAGAACTCGACCGAAAATGATTATCAATTGAAGAAAAGTTTCAAAGTGCTTCTCAAAATACTTTAGCACTCCTATCTATCCAAATAAGAGTCTTTATAAAGACCACATTACCCTTTTACCTAAAAACAACTTCACTACCACTCCGAAATTCCTTTCCCATCATTGACAAATGACCTATAAAGCTGAGATTACTACCGTTCTCGCATTAGCAGCAAGGATTTGAGTCTTTATCAAGCTTATGATGATGGGTGCAGCATGACTGGCTATGAGTGTATTCATTTCTTAGATCTATAGGGAACTCTAAACACTTGAGTGATTCGAGTGACCCGTGAAAGCTAGCCTATTTCATGTAACCTCCTCGAATGCTTGCAGAGATAATTTCAATCCTAACATAGATTACTCATCATCTTTTGCTCTTATAATAAAAGAAAACAGCTTAGGCTAGAAAAGATATGCCAAAAAGATTCTTAAGGAAATGAGAGTTTGCTTGAGGAAAAGCAAAGTCTTAGTGTGGGATATTTGATATCGGCTAAAAAGTCACGTTTTCACCCCGGTATTAAGTCCCAAAAACAACAAAGATTCGAACTTTATTAGAAAAATACCCACTTCGTGGATTAGAATTGAAGAACAAGTAATTACGAAGGCGGTGCAAAAAGAATCAAGAGAATCGGAGCTAAAACGAAGATTCTAGAGCGAAAACGGTGAAAGACAAGAAATCAAGTTACAATCCCGTGAATCAAGGCTGACCAGCATAAAAAACGGCCTGCCATACGGCCTACCATACGGCCTGCCATACGGCCTGCCAGTATGGAAACGGCCTGCCAAAAACGGCTCACCAAGCGGCTTGCCATACGGGCTGCCAGGCAAACGGCCTGTCAAATACGGGCCACCAAATGGCCTGCCATACGGCCTGCCAGCTGTATTTTAGTAAATTCCTGGTCATTTAAAGGGTATTTGTCATTCATTCCAACACACACTTCAATTCACTTCTTTCTCTCTCTTGTACAATATTAGTCATTCTCTCAAGGCCTTCGACTCCGTGCGGGAAACCTAGTACCCGGAGAAGAATGCTGAAGATTGTATTAGGAGCGGTCTGGAGTCTTGAAGTTGTCACTTTTGTATTCGGAACTCGTTTAATCTACTGGTACTTCTATCTGTTATCTTATATAATGTTTTATGATATTGTTGCCATGATTAGCGAGTAGTTATCTTTAGTGTTTGCTATGATGTAAGCAGTTATAATGCTGAAATAATATTATGGTCTGTATATGCTGTTGAAATGCTTTCCGATTATGCTTTAAACTCAATCGCTTTTCCAACTAATAGAACGTAGCTATAGGCTCTGTTATTGGGAAGTCGCGAACCCCGATTCAGAATACACTATCTGTGTCACCCCTTGGTAAGAGAAGTCTATCGGATAAAATGTAAGATCGATCGAGGCACACCGGTTGTAGTAAGTCTATCGAGCTTTGGATTCCGACTGAGGACTCTTTCGTAGTGAAACATCTGACTAGACCCTTAGTACATTGTCGGTCCTAGACCATGCTAGTGTAGACACCAAGCATATAAACTTCGTACGTGCATGCTGAAGCACAGCGGTTATTGTAAACTATACCTCTGCTAAGTAAGGCCATGGAACCCGGTTAGTGTTGACCAGTACACTGCACTATAACACGGTCTCAAGCATTGCACCTCGCTTGAGAGATTCTTAGTTAATTAAGGAACTTTTTGTTTAGACACATAAAGGATTAGACCCTTAGGATAACCGAACGTGTTCATGGAAGTCAGCTTGACTTGGCCATGGTGTTCTTTATGGTTGAACTCTTTCTAAGGGCCTAACTATCTTTTACCAATCATTAACGAAAGCATTGAAACCCATCACGTCTCTCGGATATGGTAAACCATGTATTCTATTATGCTTAAGAAAGTTTAGACCATTTTGGAATGTTAATACGTCACCCAACCGAGTCGCTTAATTGGATGAGCCGTCTGAACGTGTATGCCTGTAATCAGACTGCACGGGTGTCGGGGGTAAGGGACGTTGTGTCTATTCAGAATCCTCAAACCTAACGCAGTACCCAGTGACATGTCTTATGATAGGGGCATTTAGGACCAGTGTAATGAATACAGGGCCTCTGCCTATTCATGAGCCAGCATTCTATAATATCGGCAGAATAACTGATGAAGTCATAGTATGCACTCACTTTAACCTTATCTAAATTACGAATTTTATCGCATTTACTTTATCTGTCTTATAAATTAGAAAACCCAAAAATAAATATTCACTACTCCCTAACTATCTTAGGCTTAAATATAGGTTCTATTCTACTGATATCTCAAAAATACGACTCTAGGTCATACTTCCCTTACTTATAAGGAGTAGTAAGATTTAGGCCCCGCTAAATATAAATTTAAAAGAAGTACCTTCCTCCCACGAGTGGCTGATCCTGGCGAGCCGCGGCCTGACGACACCGCGCGAATAAAAATCATCCGTTTCGGCCATATCAAGCACCCCTTTTAGTGACAATCATCTCTAAACGAGAGCCATGATTAGGGTTTTTTAGGATGGTTACAGCTGGAATGACAGGTTTCCTTGAGTTCACTACAGTAGTGTAAGGAACACCTTGGTGATGTGGGGGAAGAACTCTTTGAGAATAAGTGAGTACCCATGGTACAAATTTCTCTTGCGTTGATTTTGATTCCTTTTATTGTGAATAGTCTTGTGTTAATGTTGGACCAAAATTCTTTTCGGCTTTTTCAAAATCACTATTTATTAAAACTTTTACTTGCAAATCGATGTTGTCTTTTTTAATAAGAGCAACATGTTTCTTATAGCCTTTTAGTTCAAGTTTTAAGTCAATGATTTCTTCCCTGAGAGAATCAGTAAGGGCATTTGAGGGTTCTTTAAGGTGGCAGGGTGGCTGTTTCTGAGGGGCTTTGGACTTTGAAATCATTTCACAGAAAGTAGTCGCTTGACTAGCAATCTATTTTTGAAGTTCATGCACATCATGAGCAAGTTGATCATTTGTGGACACATAGAGTGAGATTTGGTGTTGCATGGCTTTTATGATCATCAGAAATTTTCGTTCATTGTCAAAAGAATTCATTTTATTTTCGAAAAGTTCCTTTTCTAAATTGATGATTTATTTTTCTAAGACCAGGGTTGGTAAGTAGACAACACGTTTTTGACCTTCCGAACTTTCACTCTCATTAAACAAATCAGGTAAACTTTCATATCAAAATGGGTTTTTATTTTTCAAATAAAGGGCATTAATTTTATCATAGATTAGAGCAATTTCTCGTTTCATTTTAGTTTATCTTATAGCTAATGCTTCCTCAACCTCACTGTTGGTTGCAAATATGAGTTGTGCAGGTAGGCCAATCATCAAGTATCTACTATCATACAGACAGGGCTCAGCTTTAGCCATGTTGGTCAAGGTGAGAGGATTTTCAAATCCTAATCCTTTGTTCTCACGGAAGGAGTCCTTTGGTCGATTCATAAACAGGGTTCGATTCGAGATATGTCCAGCTAAAACAACCTTAGATTGTTTGGTCCTGTAGAGCTTCTCTTTAAATTGACCTAGACGAGTTTGAAGCTCTAGATTATGTGCAACAAGTTTAGAACATTCAGAGGTTTTCTTAGCAAGGTCGAAAAGGGGTTCTCTTATCTTTTCTTCTCAGGAATCTAGAAGAGTTTTCTTAGAGGCAGTGAGTTTCTAAATTTCTTTCTCAACATTGTCTACTTTTTCACTAAGAACTTCATTTCTTAACCTAAAGTCTGTCCTTTCTATCTGTAATGGTCTCACACTAGAATCTAGCTCCTTTAATTGTGTTACTTTTTCAGCTAGATCCTTCTGAAGGGTTAGGTATGCATTGTTTGACACTTTGATTTTCAATTTGGCTTTTAACCTATGGTTCTCATTTTGTAGTCCACTCACTTGACTAGCCAGAGATCTAAGGTCCTTACTCATTTTAGCAAAGTTGTCAACATACATATCAGGCAATTCAGGGAGCATTTTATCATGTTTATTATATGCTGGTTCATCTCTAGTGGACACATTAGGTTGGACAGGTGGGTCATTAGGTTTCTTAGAGGGTGCATACAGTACATCAGCAACACATTCAGAGTTGTTATTTACAGAGTTACAATATTCATGTATTATGTCGGTGTAAAGTTGTGCATCTTCCTCATCATCGGAAGAAACATTGTTAGGAGCACGATTCATGTTGGTGAGTTTCACTACATTAGCTCATTCGGGCTCCTGTTCACTGTCTGACCAGTTTAGCCAAACATCATCTGAGGCTTTGAGGACCTTCCCCTTTTCGGCATCTTGGGCGAGCAACATCTTTTTCTTGTAGTACTCGTCATCCTTTCGTTTGGGTAGTTTGCATTCTCGTGCAAAGTGACCTATTTCACCACAGTTGAAGCAAACATTATCGGGGTCCTTGTTGTCAACAGCCCGGTATTGAGTGGTTGATGTTTCGGTTTTTTTGTAGTATGAAGAGCTGGACGAGGTTCGATTGTTGTTGTTTTTGCTAAAACCTCCAGATGATCTCCTGAGATTCAGTTGCTTGCTAAACATTACGGCAGCCTTTACGAGATCTCGATGTTCTTCATCAACATCAGAGTATGTGTCCTCATCAGAGGAAATGGTTTGTTTTGCTTTGAGTGAGTTGGAGCGGTTGGAAGGGGTTTTGGTGGAGCTTTTGTTAACAAACAGAGCCAATGGATCACTAGTTTCAGCGAGGTTGGATTTAGGATTTTGGGCGGCTAGAACATCAGGTTGATGATTCATTAGTTTCCCTACAACTTCATGGATGGTGTACTTCTTGGTATTTTTGGAGGCACGGAAGTTGTTTCCGTATGGTGTCCAGGTGGCATTTAGTTTCTTCAGAAATTTCATGTTCAGCTCTTGATTTTCCTTTTTCACTCCAACCTTTTTTAGCTCATTAATGACTTCACAGAAACATCTGTAGCAGTCCTTTAGAGGTTCGTCAGGTTTCTGAAAGTAGTCCTCATACATTGAGAGAGCTATGTCAAGTTTTGTCTGATCGGATTGGTTGTATCCTTCCTGTTGATGGGTGATTTCATCTAGAAGTTCTTTTCTGGATTTCAAAGAGCTGGCGGATTTGTACATGTCATGAGGAAGAGCTTGCATGATAATGGACCTGGAAACAATATCGGCTTGAGCTCTCTTGGCTTCTTCACCCTGGAGTTCATAGGGTTTTAGAACCGCGCCGGTGTTAGGATGAAGTGAGATCTTAGGTCCATTGAGAAATGATTCCCAGAGGTATTTGGTTTGTTCTCTCTTTCCATCGATGAAGTTATCAAATCTTCCTTTTCATTCGTCAAACAATCCCTCGAACCGCATGGGAGGACGAGTATCCGAGCCTACGACCAAAGCATCATGGTTTGCAGTAGCCATCTTAACTAAGAGTGTAGACTGAGTGGTGCAAAAGAGAAGAGGTTTTGAGAGTGGGGAATCAAGAAAATTGGAAAGTGAAATTACGGTTTTGGTGTAAAACCACTTTTAAGAACATGGTGGTTTTTGAGCAAAGCCAAATTTCAAGTCAGAATGTGTTTTCGAGCAGCAACAAAATAGTTATGAAGGAAAGTCTTAGAGCAGATATTAGAGCAAGCACCTAGATTTCAAGCAGACAAGATAACAGAGCACTAGCCTATCTTTTCGAGCAGACCAAGTTTTCGAGCAGCAAAGGTATTTGAGCAGCTAAGGTATTAGAGCACTATCATAGTTCTAGAGCACTTAAGCTTTTCGAGCAGATAACTAGGGTTTCAAACAAAACCAAACCTTCTAGACAGGGTGGTTTTCTAGCAAAAACAGGTTTTCTGACAGCTAAGTTTTCGAGCTCTAGGAGACAAAGTCTAAGAGTTTCGAGCAACAAGAGATTTATCGTCCAAGGTTTTCAGACAGTCAAAACCACTGTTTTCAGACAATCTTTTAAATTTTAGGATATAGTTTTCGAGCAAAGAATCAAGTTACACACTATTTTCGAGCGAAAGTCTCACTATCCTCACTGTTTTCGAGGAATTTTGACTGAAAACTCTTTAATCAGTTTGTTAAGTTCAAAGAGTTTGACTTATAAGTGAGAGAAAACCTATGCACGTGAACTCTTACACAACAGTACAATCTTATGCACAAAAGGACAAATCCTTTGTCCTTTATGACACAAATCAAGGGATTATGTCAAGGACATGTCCTTTTCACTTCTAAACTCTATTGGGTAATAGTAATTCGGTGGGTATTAACTAAGGGTCCAAGATTTGGAGCCAAAACAGACTCGACGGGTGGGAAAATGACCAGAGTTTTTGAGCAAAAACCTTAGGGTTTCACTGTTGTGATGAAACCTTGAGAGGTTTTCGAGCAGAATCAAACCCAGAAGGGATTTTCGAGCATCTGATCTGGGAGAAAACTTAAGCAAATTGAACGATTTTAAGCAGTTTTATCAGGATTTGAGAGCAAAACAGCAATGAATCAAGTAATTATAGGGCCTTTAAATAACATAACACATATGGAGTGATAATTATCATGCAGGTTTCGATTAAATCTTGTTATAAAGTGACAAATACATAGTAACTCAGTCATGGCAGCAAAAGCATGAACATTCAAACATGAAATATGAACAAAGTACATGAACTAAGCACTAAATTAACAGGAAACTTCATGAGTTTCATACCATTTTGACATACATATCGTTTTCATGAGATAAACATGTTAAGCATACTTCAACATAAAACGAAAAACACGACAGATTAGAACTAGAAATAAGTTTTCATGCATAGAACTTTAAGAAACAGATTAAAATAAGTTAAGACATGAGATTTTTCAGCTCATGTTAAGTATTTTAGACAGATTTAAAGAAAATCAGTGACCAAATAAGGAGAAAAACGTGATACCTAAACCGAAGAACACCAAACACTTCAAAACACGAATCTAGAGGCTTCAATCCTTGGATCTACAAGCAAGATAGCAAGTCCCGCTCTGATACCTATTGTTAGTCCCTAAAGAAGCCTAGATCGACCGGTTTGTGAGTTGATTAGTGGGTTAGAGGTATTAGTTAGCAAGAACACTTGAGAGAGAGTACAAGAGATATGTAAGTGCAAATAGATAACTAGTTACATTAGATGTGGGGAGGTTGTTTATATATGACAACCTCCCTAGTTACAAAAGTTATATTCTTACCATGGAAATTACTAATAAATACATTACAAACAAAGATTAAAACCGTGCGCCACTAAACTATTACATAAACATATGTCAACAGTAATTTTTGCACAAAGTTTGGACATATTGAGAAATATTGTAGAGCAAGGAAAAATAAAGGCCAAACAAAGGAATTTCAGTTGGCAAATGTCACTGAAGAAAATCAGGAAGCAACTGAACACTTGCTCATGGCATCACATGTCGATTACAAAAGTAGAGATGTGGCTGCTGATGAAGGAGCCTATTGGGATTGGAAGATGAAAGAAGTTAAAAGCCATGAAGCTTCTATTTTAAGTCTCCAAAATGAATCTCATTATTATGATCCAAAATTTGAGGTCGAAGACACAACTGACACCGAAGTTTTGAGAACCAGAAAAATTGATGATGTTTATGAGTCTTGTAATCACGTTGTTATGGAGCCCAAAAGCTATATTGAATATTTCAAACATGATGAATGGAATGAAGCCATGAAAGGAGAACTTGAAATGATTAAGAAAAATGGAACATGGAAGCTTATTGATTTGCCAAAGGGTAAGAATGCAATAGGTGTCAAATGGGTGTTTAGAACTAAGTTTCAACCTGATGGTTCAGTTCATAAACACAAAACAAGATTAGTAGTGAAAGGATATTCTCAAATTGCAGATGTGGATTTTGGAGAGACTTTCGCTCCAGTTGCTCGTCATGACGCGATCAAGTTATTGTTAGCTGTAGCTGCTCAACGCAATTTGAAAATTCATCATCTTGATGTGAAATCTGTATTTTTGAATGCTGAATTTGAGGAGGAGATTTATGTAAAGCAACCTCAAGGCATTGAAGTAGCCGGCCAAGAAGATAAAGAGGAGTTCAAGTGCATTTTGTTGGAACTCAAAGAAGCAAAGCATTGTCGCACAATCTATTGAAGAGGCAGAATATATAGCAATCGCAGCTGCTGTTAATCATGCTGTTTGGATAAGAAAACTATTGTCCGACTTGGATCTGACTCAAGAAAGTCCAAGAGTCATCTATTGCGATAATAAGTCTGCTATTGTTATAGTAGAGAATCCGGTGCAACATGGAAGAACGAAACATATCAATGTCAATTATCATGCTATTCGAGAAGCCGAGAAGAATGGAGAAGTTAAGCTTAAATACTGCACCTCCGATTGGCAGATATGCTTAAAAATCTCTTACGGGAATGAAGCTAGATCAATTGAAGACTCAACTTATGATGTCCAACAACAATCTTAAGAAAACTTAGTTAATCTTAATCTTATGTTATGTAAACTTATGTTATGTAGTGACTCAACTTATGTTATGTAATGACTCAATTAAGCTTGTTATTAGACATTAATCTTATGTTATGTAAACTTAGTTACTAAGAAAACTTAGTTATTAAGAAAACTTAGTTACTAAGAAAACTTAACTATTAAGTATTCTTAGCTATTAAGTATTCTTGACTATTAAGAATACTTAGCCATTAAGCATTATTATCCATTAAGGGTACTTAGATATTTTAGTATCCTTAATTGTTAAGTAATTATCGGTATTCGTGATCCTTAGCTCCTAAGATTTCTTAGAGGTTAAGAAAGTTAGTTTTTTAGCCTATAAATAGATGTTGTAATCAAGAGTTGTATAAGATAACATGTCATACCCCCAAATAGGGCCGGGGAATTATGACTTCACAATATCATAACATAAATATGTATAAACGAGAACGACTCTATATGAGACGTTTTAATTGATAACCAATGTATTAAAGCAGCAGAAAGAATTAAGTCACTACAATTGTAACTTAAATGTTTTAATGCAATAGATAAATGTATAAATGCGGACTCCAAAAGCAGCAAAGTCCAAATAGCAAATAATCTTTAGCAATCTACACCTGAGACAAAACGTGCTTAAAGTGTCAACCATAATGGTTGAGTGAACAACATAGGTTTAATAATCATAACAAGTTTTTAGACCACAAGATTTAGTTGTAAAGTTTAATCAGTTCGTTAGTAGTGCTGAGGTATATGATATCGAAACTAACCATAAGTTACCCTAAACACATCACGTTCGTGTCGTTGAATCATTATTATGTATCACTTGACCAGCGGTCATCTGGATAGAGACGTCACTCTCAATAGAGCTATTCATAATAACTAAGCTTGCCAAAATCCAGCAACTAACGATATCTAGGCAGGGATTTAGCATGAATCAAAGCATGTTAGCACAGTTTGAACTAATCAAAATAAAGTTTTCATGTACTTGTGTCTAAGCGTAAAACAGTTTGAAAGCAAGCGTGTGTCTCACCCCAAAAGTTATAAAATAGTTAAAACAGTAAAAAGAGAGGCTATGAAGTTCACCTTAGTAGCAAGTAAGTAATTCCACGCAAGTCATAAGAACGGAGTATGTAATCGGAGATCTCAACCTAGAGATGTAACCTTTGATTACTTAATGTCTAATAGACACAAAGTTTGTTTATTAATATAGCATACTATATTAACAGTGACCGTTTTCGAGAAAAGTTACTATTTCTCAAAAGTTTCTATATTTGGAAACCTACTATTTATGGAAAGCTTCCACTTATAGTAAGCTTCTAGTTTTAAGAATGTTCGGGTTATAATTCTTAACAAAGATGTTATACAATCTCGCCTAAACTTTGTAGCTAATATGCAAGTCACTTGAATGATCTATTGTTACCGAGCGGCCCATAATCTCTTGACCAGAATCTAAGACTTGGCATTCGAGATCCACAAGCGTCCCATAATGGTACCAAGGATCACCCTAGGCCACAAGTAGCGGTGATATTTGTAGTCTTTGTACGTTATCTTTAATTATAACCTTCACGTTAATAGTGTATAATCATAACCAATTAAGATACTTATTAATTATATATATATATATATATATATATATATATATATATATATATATATATATATATATATATATATATATATATATATATGATAATATATTTAGTGTTATTAAGTGTTACCATATAGTTAAGTGTATAAGTTATAATAATAGTATTATTAATTACTTTAATAATCAACTATTATGTTACATGTATAAATACACCTATATGATACATACATATATATTCTTTATTTATTATTATACATGTATATGTTCATAACTATATGATATATATGTATATATATTAGGTATAGGTATTACATATACATAAGTGTAAGATGATACATATATATATATATATATATATATATATATATATATATATATATATATATATATATATACACTTATTACTTTTTATTATTATGTTTACTAACTTATATAACTTACATAATACACATTCATACATACATACACACGTACATATACATACATATATACTCATACATATACACCTATGTATATATATGCATATACACAAGCATATACCTACTTATATATATATACATACATACATACGTATGCATGCATGCATGCACATGTATTATTACTTATTAATTAAACTCATGCACATAAAATCATAACCTAATTATCATAACCTTAAACTAATAACTTTAACATAAAATCATAAGTTTTTGATTACAACCTTCATACTAAAATTGTAACCCTTATTCAATACTTCATGTATAACCATAATCATTACTCAATTCTCCTAACCCTAATCATACTAATCATAATCAATACATGATTTTCATTACTAGTTCAACATATTCATAACCTATCCCTTGTTCATAACCTAGTAACTTATTAACCTAATCATAATCATACATCTTTTATCATACTTTTAACCTTAATCATTATCATTGTCCATTCAAAAATTCATGATCATACTTAACCTCATTGACTAGTTCATCTCTTATTAATTATTCATACCACTTATTCATAATACTTCATTCATTAATCATGATCATAATAATTATAATTCAACATAATCTTTTAACATTATCATCTCTTTCATCATATTCATAATACTTATAATTATCTTCCGAAAATAAGATCAATATTAATCAACATAATATATTTATAGTAATAGATTAAAAGTAGGTTTATTATTAGGGTTTTAAGTATACCTTAGGAGGTTAGAGATTAAGATAAAGATGATGAATGTGGAACACAACACGAGCAGAATCCCAGCAGCAAATCACGATCAAATAAAAGGTTTCCTGGGACTGTTTTTACTCGACAGGAACAGCAAGAAAGACAGAAAAATGCAGCAACTATCGATCCAATCTTAGGGCTATTTGAAGGCGTAATTACAGCAGGATATCAAGCAAATAAAACGCAGCAATCAATGATCGATTAGGGCTGTTGGTAGTCGAAACAGAAAGCTGTAACAACAGCAAAATTAAACGAATTTGAAGGCTGCTTTGGGATCACACAACACAGCAGAAAAACAAGATCAAAAAGGTGGCGAATTAGGTTGGTGTTTGAGTCTCCTGGTCACGCAGAAATAGCAACAAATGCAACAACAATTTATCGATTACTTGGGCTGTTTTGAATGTATAATGGAGGCTGTTAAAGGTTGCTTTTGGTGGGGCTTATGTGTCGATGCAGGTGGAATGAAGGCTGCCAAAAGTCAGTCGACTATAGCAGCTAAGGGAGGGATGTTTATGTGTCACCAAAAAAAAGGGCTGAAAAGGTGTCGACTACTTGTAGTTTTTGAATGAGATTTGTGGGTTAAAATTTTGTGATGCAAATAAAGGAAAACATGAGTCCTTTTTATAGATGAGTTTCAAGAGTTGGAATCAAACTAGGATTCATGAAAACTTGTTGATCAAGGACTTGAATTAGATTAGGATGCAACTAATTAGAGTTAGGCTAGGATTAGTTGTTTTGATCAAGTTAATTTCCTATTTTTTTACAACTAGCCGATTTGTTTGTAATTTATGTTTTTATATATATATATATATATATATATATATATATATATATATATATATATATATATATATATATATATATATATATATATATATATATATATATATGGCATTTACTTATTTATATATATTTTATATATTGTTTTTTATTATTATTAAAGTTACATTTATTTAAATTACATTTTATTTAATTATTAGTCCCTAACTTATGAACATATATTTCATAGCATTATCCTTCAAGAAAGACAAGCTTTTGGTTGCAATTGTTCTATTTATAAGTGATATTCATTTAAATAATAAAAGGTGAAGACAAAAGACAGATTCGATGATTTTAAGACGCAAACGACCAAAACGCTAAAAAGTACAAAGTACAATCCAAGAGGTTCAATTTATTGATGAGAAATGTCTTAAAAGTTACAAGAGTACGAGACGCAAAACGCAAAGTACAAGATATTAAATTGTACGAAAGGACGTTCGAAAATCCGGAACCGGGGCCTGAGCCAACTATCAACGCGCGACTTAACGGAGCTAAAATTACAAGTCAACTATGCACAAGAATATAATATAATATATATGTAATTATATAAGAATTATATATATTATAGTATATATTAAATAAATACGAGCAGCCCACGTTTTAATCACTTTGTGACCAGGAGAAGGCGGCCATGCGATCGCATGGCCTCGAAGAACAAAAACCATGCGGTCGCATGGTTTACTATAGCAGGCCACATTCTATAAAATGCACGAGTTCTGGCCGAAATAAAACACACCTTTTTCTATCTATGTATCTACGATATATTTATATTTATATTTTATAATTTTAATTTTAATTTAAGTTTAATAATAATAAGGTTATAGTGGCGAATGTTTTAAGTTTGTAAGTCGAAACTCTTTCCGTGTAACGCTACGCTATTAATACTCATTGTAAGTTATGTTCAACCTTTTTAAATTAATGTCTCGTAGCTAAGTTATTATTATGCTTATTTAAATCGAAGTAATCGTGATGTTGGGCTAAATATTAAAGACGGGGTTATTGGGCTTTAGACCATAATTGGGGTTTGGACAAAAGACCGACACTTGTGGAAATTAGACTATGGGCTATTAATGGGCTTTATATTTGTTTAATTGAATGATAGTTCGTTAATTTAATATAAAGATTTACAATTGGACGTACCTATAAATAACCACATACACTTGATCGGACACGATGGGCGGGATATTTATTAGTACTAATAATCGTTCATTTGACCGAACACGTGGATGGATTAATAGTCAATGGACTCATTAAAACT
The DNA here is from genome assembly GCF_046630445.1 of Rutidosis leptorrhynchoides. NCBI lineage: Eukaryota > Viridiplantae > Streptophyta > Magnoliopsida > Asterales > Asteraceae > Rutidosis > Rutidosis leptorrhynchoides. Next base: position 290,294,504 of record NC_092336.1, on the reverse strand, counting down.
GGGGTGGATTACATACAAGGGCACTTGGTGTAATTGATAATAAAGTATTAAAACCTTGAATTGCACACAGTCGATAACCTGGTGTATTCATTAAACAAAGTATTAAGACCATGTTACAGTTCGAATCCCCAATTAGTTGGAATATTTGACTTCATGTATAAGGATAATTTGACGAAGATCCTCGCACTTTATATTTATGACCGATGGACTATTATAGATAAAACCGTATGGACATATCGAATAATCTAGGACAAAGGACAATTAACCCATGGTAATAAACTAAAATCAACACGTCGAACATCATGATTACGGAAGTTTAAATAAGCATAATTCCTTTATTTTATATCTCATCGCACTTTCATTTACTGTCATTTTATTTATTGCACTTTTAATTATCGCATTTTTATTATCGTTATTTACTTTATGCTTTAAATTATGTCATTTGTATATTTAATATTTTACATTAGGTTTTAATTGCGACTTAAGACATAAAATCGACAAACCAGTCAATAAACGGTAAAATCCCCCTTTTATAATAATAATAATATTACTTATATATATATATATATATATATATATATATATATATATATATATATATATATATATATATATATATATATATATATATATATATATATATATATATATAGTTTAAAAATAAATATAGCGTTAAACTTGGCCAACTCCCTGCGAAACGAACCGGACTTACTAAAAACTACACTACTGTACGATTAGGTACACTGCCTATAGTGTTGTAGCAAGGTTTAGGTATATCCACTCTATAAATAAATAAATAACTTGTATAAAATTGTATCATATTTAATAGTATTTCATAGTAAAAATATAACTATTCCGTATACACCTCGCATAACATCAAGTATTTTTTGGCGTCGCTGCCGGGGACACGAGCGAAACGCTATAAAAAATATATTAAGTTTTTAATCCATTTTTGTAAAAAAATATATAAATTTAAAAAAAAAACATAAAAAAAATTATATTTTTTTATATTCTTAATTGTTTAAGTAAAAAGAAAATATATTTTATTTATATAAAGGTATAAAAGTATTATTTTTAGTTCTTAAAAATATAAATTTATTTATAATAAATATTACTTATATATTATTTTTATAAATTCAAAATCAAATTAAAATTAAAAGTATTTGGGCCGAAACTGTAGCAGCCCAAAAACAAAGGCCTGGTATCCGAGTCCATGCGACCGCATGGCTTTTTAACCCTAAACTAATGCGATCGCATGAGCTGGTGGGACAGTTATGAAACCTCAGCCGACGAATTAGGGTTACAGTTTAATTAATTATTATTATTAATTAATTAGAATTAGGGTTTTATTTAAATAATAATTAGTATTAGTTTTAATTTAATTTGTAATATTTAGTATAAATTAGTTTTATTAATTATAAAATTAATACTTTTATAAAATATAATATAAAAATAATATTTTTATAAACAAATTGTATTTTTATCACATTAGTTTTATTTTTATATTTTGTATCTTTTTATTTCGTAATTTGTATTTTTTTATCGTTCGTAACTAGTTTTAAGATATAGTTTTTGTCGTAGTTATTTTTATTTCTAGATTTTTAGGATTTGCCGTAAAATCCCTTAAGTACTTTTTCTTTAGACTAAGATTTAGGTGCTTTAGAAATTTACGACATCACTTATCGCTTTAGTTTTAATAGGTTTTAGTGCCTTTTAAGGTATTGCCGTTTTGGATATAGAATTCCTTTTAAGTTTTAATACCTTTAGACGTAAGTTTTAATTTTTAGTTTATAGAATTTTAAGTTTCGACGCTGCATTTTATTATTTTTTCGACTTTTATTTTTCGACACTTATTTTTCGACCTTTTATTTTTCGACGTTTTTCGACGCACTTTTTTTCTTTCTTATTTCTCGACGCTCTAGTTTTTAGGACATAGAATTTTCTTTATCTTCTTTAAACTTCGACGAAAAATTATTTTAAGTGGTTAAATTGATAGACATCCAAAATTTTCTGATTCGTAGTAATAGTTGGATTTGTTAGTGGCGAGTTGTGGGCTTCTAATTTAAAGGGTCCTGGCTACCTGCTGCATCTATTGACTATTCGAAACGTGAGCAAAATCAGAAAAGTCAATTAATTTGATAGCTTATATAATTTTTATCTTTTATAAATTATAGGATATTCAGTGAATGCACCGAGCAAAACGTTCACCACCTTTCATACGTTCACCACCTGTAACTCGATCAACACATCTAGCAAATATTGTCGCCGTTGATTTTTCTTTAGAATCGTCATCTAGTTGACCAAGTACCCCAATTCAAATTTTCGATAATCCATTTTTTGAACCAGACCTCACAATTGAGAATCCAGATGATATTCAGGGACAATTCAGAGATCCTGAACCACTAATTATTCCTCCTGAACCACAAATCACTCATCCAGAGATTGTCGAAGAAGAAACCATTAAGTCAGAATCCTCTAGTGATTCAGATTCAACAAATTCAATCATGGAAAATCTGGAACCTCTAAGTGTGGAAGATCGAATGAGAGCTAAACGCACTGGCCAAGGTCATGCAATTACTCAACCAGACATTAATGCGCCAGATTATGAAATCAAAGGACAAATCCTACCCATGGTAACTAATCAATGCCAATTTAGTGGTGCGCCGAAGGAAGATCCAAATGAACATCTTCGAACCTTTAATAAGATTTGTACTCTATCAAGTAGTTACGTTCACACAAAAGCCAAATGAAACATTATATGAGGCGTGGACAAGATTTGAAAAGTTGTTAAGAGGATATCCGCAACATGGTTTAGACACTTATCAAGTAGTACAAATATTCTACCAAGGATGCGACATTACTACACGCAAAGACATCGATATAGCAGCTGGTGGTTCCATTATGAAGAAAACCGCAACTGAAGCTTACAAAATTATTGATAACACTACTTCCCACTCACATGAGTGGCTCCAAGAAAAAGATATCGTTAGATCATCTAAAGCAGCTATAGCCGATTCTAGCCATGACTTTGATTCCATGTCCGCAAAGATAGATGCTTTCGAGAGACGAATGGAAAACATGACTAAAGATATTCACTCAATACGAAGTAGTTGTGAACAGTGTGAAGGACCACATTTGGCAAAAGATTGTCTTAGTATTGAACAAACAATGGAATAAAGAAAGAATGTTTCATACATGAACCAAAGGCCTGGAAATAATTATCAGAATGATTATCAACCGCCAAGACCAAACTACAATCAGAATTATAACCAAAATATTCCATATAACAACCAACAAGGTCCTAGCAATCAACAAGTATCTAATAATACTTACAACCAGCAAAGACCTATTTTTTCAATTAAACCACCACAAACCGATGATAAAAAGCCAAATTTAGAAGACATGATATCGAAGCTAGTTGAATCTCAAATGCAGTTTTTCACATCTCAGAAACAAATGAATGAACAAAATGCTCAAGCATTTAGAAATCAACAAGCTTCTATTCAAAATCTGGAACAAGAAGTGAGTAACCTAGCAAGGTTAATAGGTGAAAGAAAACCGGGAAGTCTACCTAGTGATACAAAAGCTAACCCCCGGAATGAAACAGCTAAAGCCATTATCACAAGAAGTGGTATTACACTTAAACCACCTGGAATAACTATAATTTCTGATGACTCTATTCCTACTCCACAAGAACCACAATCTGAACAAGTGAAGGAAACAGAACCGGTAGTTGAAAAGGTTAATGAAGATAACACAGTTAAGGCTAAGCCTTATGTTAAACCATACCAACCACCGCTTCCTTACCCGAGTAAAATGAGAAAAGAAAGACTTGAAGCCGAGCAATCCAAATTCTTGGATATGTTTAAACAAATAAATGTCAATCTTTCTTTCATTGATGTGATTTCAGGAATGCCTAGATATGCCAAATTCTTGAAAGATCTAATCACAAATAGAAAGAAAATGGAAGAACTCTCGGCTGTTACTATGAATGCTAATTGTTCTGTAGTGCTGTTGAATAAGATACCAGAAAAACTTTCCGATCCAGGAAGTTTCACAATTCCATATTTTCTGGGTAGTCTTAGTTCAATAGAAGCATTTGCAGACTTAGGTGCTAGTATAAATTTAATGCCGTATTCACTATACGCTAAACTAGACCTCGAAGAATTGAAACCAACACGAATAAGTATACAACTAGCTGATCGATCAGTAAAATATCCTAGAGGAATAATGGAAAACTTGCTAGTTAAAGTTGGTACTTTAGTATTTCCAGTAGATTTTGTTATTCTGAACATGAAAGAAGATTCTCGAGTTCCTCTCATATTAGGAAGACCATTCTTAAACACGACTAAAGCAATAATAGACGTGTTCGGTAAGAAATTGACCCTAAGTACAAAGGACGAGAGTGTTACCTTTTCTGTGGATAGAGCCATGCAACAACCGCAATCTGCAGATGATACATGTTATTATATTCAAACTATAGATTCACATGCAGAATTGTTAGAAGAATTTCCAGAATTACAAGGAACAGGAGAATATTCTTTAGGAGAAGGAACTGAACCAATTGATAAAGCTGAAATGTTAGCTGCCCTCATGGCTAATGAATACGAACCAACAACAAAAGAATTTCAAATGCTAAAAGAGGAAGACAGATATCGATACAAATCATTGATAGAAGAACCACCGACATTAGAGTTAAAGTCACTTACAAACCATTTGGAATACACTTATTTACATGGTGAATCCGAATTACCTGTAATAATATCGTCTTCCCTTACGGAAAATGAAAAATCTCAACTCATTTCTGTGCTAAAAGCTCATAAACCAACTATTGCATGGAAGATTCATGACATTAAAGGCATAAGTCCTTCATATTGCACACATAAAATCCTTATGGAAGAAGGTCATAAAACGTATGTGCAACGCCAATGAAGACTAAATACAAATATGCAAGATGTTGTTAAGAAAGAAATTATTAAACTGCTAGATGCAGGTTTAATTTATCTAATCTCTGATAGTCCATGGGTAAGCCCAGTTCAATGCGTACCTAAGAAAGGTGGTATGACTGTCATCACAAATGAAAAAAATGAGCTTATTCCTACTAGGACTGTAACATGATGGCGTGTTTGTATTGATTATAGAAAATTAAATGACGCCACCAGAAAAGATCACTTTCCCTTACCTTTCATTGATCAAATGTTGGAAAGGATAGCTGGGAATAGTTACTATTATTTTCTTGACGGTTTTTCCGAATACTTTCAAATTCCAATAGCACCCGAGGACCAAGAGAAAACCACGTTCACGTGCCCTTATGGTACTTTTGCTTTTAAACGCATGCCTTTTGGACTTTGCAATGCCCCTGCAACCTTTCAAAGGTGCATGATGGCAATTTTTCACGACATGATAGAAGAATGCATGGAAGCTTTCATGGATGACTTTTCAGTCTTCGGTGATACTTTTCAAACATGTCTAATTAATCTTGAACGAATGCTTATTAGATGCGAACAATCAAATCTAGTACTTAATTGGGAGAAATGTCATTTCATGGTTAAAGAAGGCATCGTTCTTGTTCATAAAATTTCAAAGGAAGGAATTGAAGTGGATAGAGCTAAAGTAGATGTAATTGCTAAACTTCCACATCCCACCAATGTTAGAGGAGTTAGGAGTTTTCTAGGGCATGCCGGTTTTTACAGATGTTTCATAAAAGATTTTTCTAAAATTGCCACTCCTATGAATTAACTCCTAGAAAAAGATGCTCCATTCATCTTTTCGAATGAATGCATCAAATCTTTTAATATTCTTAAAGAAAAACTCACTAATGCACCGATCATGATAACTCCAAATTGGAATCTACCATTTGAACTCATGTGCGATGCAAGTGATTTTGCAGTGGGAGCCGTTGTAGGACAAAGGATTGAAAAACGATTTCAACCTATCTATTACGCTAGTAAGACGTTACAAGGAGCACAAACGAATTACACAACTACTAAAAAAGAACTCCTTACAATTGTCTTTGCTTTTGACAAATTTCGTTCATATCTCGTTCTAGCTAAAACGGTGGTCTATACTGACCATTCTGCTCTTAGATACCTATTTTCAAAATAAGATGCCAAACCATGATTAATCCGTTGGATCTTACTCTTACAAGAGTTTGATATTGAAATCCGAGATAAAAAGGGAGCAGAAAATCTCGCCGCTGATCATCTTTCTCGTCTTGAAAATCCTGAATTAGAAGTTCTAAATGAATCGGCTATACAAGATAACTTTTCTGATAAATATCTATTGAGAATCGATTATAATGAAATTCCATGGATTGCAGACTATGCAAACTACTTAGTATGTGGATTCCTTGAAAAAGGGTTGTCATACCAAAAACGAAAGAAATTCTTTAGTGATATAAAACACTATTTTTGGGAAGATCCACATTTGTTTAAAAGTTGTCCCGATGGAATAATATGCCGATGCGTATTCAGAGATGAAGCTAGTCAAATCTTAAACCATTGTCACACAGGACCAACATGAGGGCATTATGGGCCTCAACTTACAGCAAGAAAAGTTTACGATGCTGGATTCTATTGGCCTACAATTTTCAAAGACGCACACCTTCTTTGTAAATCCTGTGATGCTTGTCAAAGGGCCGGAAAAATAAGTCAACATGATGAAATGCCACAAAATGTCATTCAAGTATGTGTAGCATTTTGGGCTTTGAAGACATGTAATCTTGATTTACATGAAGCCGGACGTCTAAGATTAAGTCAACTAAACGAATTAGAAGAATTAAGACATGAAGCATATGAAAATTCGTTAATCTATAAAGAAAGAACGAAGAAATGGCATGATAAAAGAATCAGAAGTTCAAAAGAATTTAAAGAAGGAGACAGAGTTCTTCTTTTCAATTCACGATTCAAGCTATTTTCTGGAAAATTGAAATTAAGATGGTCTGGACCATTCATAGTCAAAAGCGTTTTCCCATATGGAACAATAGAGTTAATAAATTCAAATGGGATTGAATTTAAAGTTAATGGTCACAGAGATAAACATTACATACATGGTCCAATGGAAATTGAAAACGAAGTTAATCACAATTTCAACGCCACAGCTAACTATGTGTGGGGAGATTCGAATCTTTTAAGGGTAATATGTATTTCTGTTAGAGTTAGATATTCTGTTCTCGTGTAGTTTTCGAGAATGGAATCCGAATGGTCTTTCCCTAGCAGACCCTAAAGAACTAGTCTTCTCCCTCCATTCTAAATTTTTATTTCTTTTAGGTTTTACGAGATGAAGAATTCCTTTGATCTGAACCATGGTCTACTACTACACGCTATGATTACTAAACGTAATAATAACATCTTACCGAGTGAACTGGTATCATTCAGAAGAGGCAAAATGGACGAAGTAAGGAAAGAACTCAGGAAGAATCATCATAAGACACATTTTGGTAAAGAAAAATCAAAATCCGCAACAAAAAGAAGAGCACGACACCTTGAAAGATTTCATAAATGCGGAAAATGGTCACACGAAGGTAAATGTTCGAACAATCAAAGATATTCAAATATCGAATTTGTTACTCTATGCAGAGAAGGGCCATTCATATGTTTAGAAGAAAAGTTATTGAAGAATCGAGGTTACGCTTATGTAGCTATGGAAAACCAAATCACACGACTCTCCTATGAGTCGGCTAAAGCAGGTCACTAAGAATTCTACCTCACAGGTAAGTATGTACAGTTTTTATTTGTTTTTTATTTATTGCTTTTAACCTTTTGATAATAAACGTTGAATCATTCGCTATAAAGTATTAAATTGATATTCAATAAAATTAGGTATGCAAAACTGAAATTATTGATATCATACAAAAATTTATTACATCACTGCGAAATTTACCGTTTATTCTTAAGGTATAATTATCTTTAATCAATCAATCCAAAATATTTTAGAAATTCGTCAGGAGTAAAACTAGGTAAAAGAGCCGAAATTACTTTACCCAAAAGAGGGGCGTATATTTTTGATAATATTTGATAGATTAAAGTGGGATAAAAGACCAAAAAAACTTTTAATTTTAATTTTTACCTTGTTTTTAAATTAGTATTAAATTATTATTGTAAATTTTTAAAACCAATATATTTAAGTTTTTTTTAAAAAAAATTAATATTTTTAATATAAAGTTTGTAAAATTAATGTATAAAAATATTTATAATATTAATATGAATTTTTAATTTTATGCATTTTAAATTTAAGTTTGGTGTGAATTTAAAAACAAAAATTTACTTTATTTCATTAAGTTAAAAATTTAATATTTAAAATTCGTCATGAGTTGAAGAGTAGGTCGTTGAACCGAAATTGCTTTACCCAAGGGAGGGACGAGAAACTTTATTATCATTATTTTTAATCTCATTGATCTAAAGTATGCAAAAATATTAAAAAATCCAAAAATCTTTACTTTTAAAACAACGCTTTAAAGTGACAAATTTTAAAATTTTATCGAGAGACGAACTAGGACAAAGATCCGAAACGCCCTCATTCTAAAAGAAAACAAAATTTTAAAATTAATTAAGTGTTTTTTAAATAAAAGGTTTTATAAAAAAAATAAAAAAAATCAGGGACCTCATGCGATCGCATGGGATTTACCCTGTAACCGGGGTTAAATTCTTTCGAGTTTTTAAATTTTTAATTTAAACACATGGTTACCATTAAAAATACTAGTAACGCAGTAGTTGTATTAGAATCTAGTGCTCTCTGATAATAAAGAACAACCCTAGTCTTATATACTGACTACCCAATTCTAGTAAAAAAATTTAAAATTTTTTTCAAATAAATGAATTCAAAATCATGTTTATACATATTTATGAACGATAAAAGTAGGTGTTAATACCGAAATTATTGTTACCTCGGAAAGGACATAAATTGAGAAACAACCCAAAACACTTGAATTCATTTAAAATGGAATAGAGGAGAATAAAAAAGCAAAGAAAGGAAAATAAAAGTCAAGTGTGGAAAAAATTTACCAAGTTATTTAGAACATATATCACATATTTTTGTACAAATAATTGAAGATACTTTTGTTTTGGACGATTTTAATCAAGTTTTACCCAGTTTATTTTAGTAAAATTTAAAAGGAAGTAAAGTCTTCCGAGAAAAAGACACGCACTTCTTGATTTAGGTCAGGAAGTTGTCGTCCAGACCAGTTGTAGAGTCTACGAAAAACCTTGAAAAGTTTTCTCGAAAATCAGCTGGAAATCCACGGACCTCAGCATCAAACAGGATTGCCAAGTGGTCAGACTTATCCTAACCATGAGAGGTTCTTTCTCGTACAATGGGGGGCACCGTGTAAATTAACTTATAAGACTAATGAATGAGATTCCCAGAAAGGATAATCTCTTTAAAGATCAAAAATCAGCTTTTAAGATTGATATTACTCAATCCTTGAGATTGACCTTAAAGATTGAGAATTCAAACTCATGAAATTCAATGATATCTAAACTCGAGCTTGAACGAGAAAATATTTTGATCAAATTACAAACCGATTTATTTTCTGAAAACCCTATTTTCAATGCGTTCATTACCATTGAACGTAAAATCTTAAGAATTCACCGGAATTCATTAGGTCACCTGAACCAAATCGGGTGTCAACCGTAAGAACGGTGGTCGCATAGCATGGTCGAAGATAGGACCTTGTGCCAGACCGAAAAACTATAGGGTGATCTTTACTATTGCTCCTACAAAGGATAGTAATTGCTTCCGACATGATATAGACCATAATCAAAAGCATTTCACGGGACATTGCCTTAACAGTTGCTTGTTCAACGCTTTCCTTTACAACCGGACGGTAGTTTACCGAAAGGTAATATACGGAGCAAGTAAACTGGACATGTTGCTTTCCCAATACAAGGTTAGCAAGTGGGTGACATAAAACCATAAGTTTTGAAGGGTTATTCCAGAAAAATTATCTAGGGTAAAAGCTAGATTGAATTTTGAAAAGATCAAATGTTTTCATAAAGATCCAATTTCTTAAAGGATCTAAATTTTTATAGTCATGTGGGACTGTAAACCACATCGTTACTATCATTGTTCATACCAGCGTATTAAAATCACTGATGTACAAAGTGTGAAGAATAAAGAAGTGATTCTAGTAAAGTTATATTCAAGTTCTATATATTGCTTGAGGACAAGCAACGCTCAAGTGTGGGAATATTTGATAATGCTAAAAACGAACATATATTTCATAACATTATCCTTCAAGAAAGACAAGCTTTTGGTTGCAATTGTTCTATTTACAAGTGATATTCATTTAAATAATAAAAAGTGAAGACAAAAGACAGATTCGACGATTTGAAGACGCAAACGACCAAAACGCTAAAAAGTACAAAGTACAATCCAAGAGCTTCAATTTATTAATGAGAAACGTCTTAAAAGTTACAAGGGTACGAGACGCAAAACACAAAGTAAAAGATATTAAATCGTACGAAAGACGTTCGAAAATCCGGAACCGGGGCCTGAGCTGAAATGTCCCGTTCTTATTGATTAAAAACGTTCCATATTAATTGATTTCGTTGCGAGGTTTTGACCTCTATATGAGACGTTTTTCAAAGACTACATTCATTTTAAAACAAACCATAACCTTTATTCCATCAATAAAGGTTTAAAAAGCTTTACGTAGATTATCAAATAATGATAATCTAAAATATCCTGTTTACACACGACCATTACATAATGGTTTACAATACAAATATGTTACAACAAAATAAGTTTCTTGAATGCAGTTTTTACACAATATCATACAAGCATGGACTCCAAATCTCGTCCTTATTTAAGTATGCGACAGCGGAAGCTCTTAATAATCACCTGAGAATAAACATGCTTAAAACGTCAACAAAAATGTTGGTGAGTTATAGGTTTAACCTATATATATCAAATCATAATAATAGACCACAAGATTTCATATTTCAATACACATCCCATACATAGAGATAAAAATCATTCATATGGTGAACACCTAGTAACCGACATTAACAAGATGCATATATAAGAATATCCTCATCATTCCGGGACACCCTTCGGATATGATATAAATTTCGAAGTACTAAAGCATCCGGTACTTTGGATGGGGTTTGTTAGGCCCAATAGATCTATCTTTAGGATTCGCGTCAATTAGGGTGTATGTTCCCTAATTCTTAGATTACCAGACTTAATAAAAAGGGGCATATTCGATTTCGATAATTCAACCATAGAATGTAGTTTCATGTACTTGTGTGTATTTTGTAAATCATTTATAAAACCTGCATGTATTCTCATCCCAAAAATATTAGATTTTAAAAGTGGGACTATAACTCACTTTCACAGATTTTTACTTCGTCGGGAAGTAAGACTTGGCCACTGGTTGATTCACGAACCTATAACAATATATACATATATATCAAAGTATGTTCAAAATATATTTACAACACTTTTAATATATTTTGATGTTTTAAGTTTATTAAGTCAGCTGTCCTCGTTAGTAACCTACAACTAGTTGTCCACAGTTAGATGTACAGGAATAAATCGATAAATATTATCTTGAATCAATCCACGACCCAGTGTATACGTATCTCAGTATTGATCACAACTCAAACTATATATATTTTGGAATCAACCTCAACCCTGTATAGCTAACTCCAACATTCACATATAGAGTGTCTATGGTTGTTCCAAAATATATATAGATGTGTCGACATGATAGGTCGAAACATTGTATACGTGTCTATGGTATCTCAAGATTACATAATATACAATACAAGTTGATTAAGTTATGGTAGGAATAGATTTGTTACCAATTTTCACGTAGCTAAAATGAGAAAAATTATCCAATCTTGTTTTACCCATAACTTCTTCATTTTAAATCCGTTTTGAGTGAATAAAATTGCTATGGTTTCATATTGAACTCTATTTTATGAATCTAAATATAAATAGTATAGGTTTATAGTCGAAAAAATAAGTTACAAGTTGTTTTTGTAAAGGTAGTCATTTCAGTCGAAAGAACGACGTCTAGATGACCATTTTAGAAAACATACTTCCACTTTGAGTTTAACCATAATTTTTGGATATAGTTTCATGTTCATAATAAAAATCATTTTCTCAGAATAACAACTTTTAAATCAAAGTTTATCATAGTTTTTAATTAACTAACCCAAAACAGTCCGCGGTGTTACTACGACGGCGTAAATCCGGTTTTACGGTGTTTTTCGTGTTTTCAGGTTTTAAATCTTTAAGTTAGCATATCATATAGATATAGAACATGTGTTTAGTTGATTTTAAAAGTCAAGTTAGAAGGATTAACTTTTGTTTGCGAACAAGTTTAGAATTAACTAAACTATGTTCTAGTGATTACAAGTATAAACCTTCGAATAAGATAGCTTTATATGTATGAATCGAATGATGTTATGAACAT